>NC_041728.1:143266089-143569119 GCF_004115215.2 Ornithorhynchus anatinus
CGCCCCCCTTCACCTCTCCGCAGCTAAACCCTCTTTTCCCCCCTTTCCCTCTGCTCCTCCCCCTCTCCCTTCCCATCCCCTCAGCACTGTACTCGTCTGCTCAACTGTATATATTTTCATTACCCTATTTATTTTGTTAATGAGATGTACATCACCTTGATTCTATTTATTTGCTATTGTCTTAATGAGATGTTCATCCCCTTGAGTCTATTTATTGCTATTGTTCTTGTCTGTCTGTCTCCCCCGATTAGACTGTAAGCTCATCAAAGGGCAGGGGCTGTCTCTAGCTGTTACCAATTTGTACATTCCAAGCTCTTAGTACAGTGCTCTGCACATAGTAAGCGCTCAATAAATACTATTGAATGAATAAGCAAAATGACCTGCTTAAGATCACCCAGTAGACAAGTGTCTGAGCTGGGATTAGAACCCAGGTCCTTCTGACCCCCAGGCCTGTGCTCTATCCACAATGCCACCCTAAGGGCATTCCAGGTTACAGGCAGGATGTGGGAGAGAGGTTGGCTGTGAGATGGATTACTGTGTGAAGAGCACTGTACTAAGCATTTGGTAGAGAACACTATGAAAGAGTTGGCAACCACATTCCATTCCCAAAGTGAGCTGAAGGGGAAGGGAGTTCCAAACCGAAGGCAGAACATGGGCAAACGGGGGTGGGATGGGGGAGAGAGAGATGGGACTTTCCTTGAAGCTGGGAAAGAATGGAACAAGGTTAACCAGAGTGGCACGCAAGCTTCCCTCCTAAATCAAAGTTTGTGTGGGTGAACTTGGAGCTGAGCTTCATGGTAGGGGATCTCCAGTCTGGGCTGACACTGACAGGGCTCTCCCAGCTCCTCAGGAGCATTCATGCCACCTGGCTCTGTCTCCCCTTTGAGGAAAGGAGGGAACCAGAGCTAGTGAAAAACTGCTGATGCTATTACTGTTGCCACAGGGCTGTGGGTGTGAAGGGAAATGCACACGTGCAGGTGGGGTTGGGGGGTGGGGAGTGTGGTAGAGAGAGCATGGGCCTGGGAGTCAAAAGGTCATGGATTCTAATCCCGGCTTCACCTCTTGTCTGCTGTGTTACCTTCAGCAAGTCACTTTGTTTCTCTGGGCCTCAGTTACCTCATCTGTAAAATGCGCATTGAGACTGTGAGTCCCACTTGGGACAGAGACTGTGTCCAACCAGATTTGCTTGTATCCACCACAGTGCTTAGTACAGTGCCTGCTACACTGTAAGCACTTAACAAATACCATTATTATTATTATTATTTTTTCCTCCCTTTAAAGCAGGAAAGTCACACACTGAGGTGGCTCTACACTAGCTCCTTGTATAGACAGTCCAGATCCAAGGTCACCCTAGACTTCAGGCAACCAAAGTGGCTCTGTACTAGCTTCTCAGATGTTTGTTCTGTCCAAGATCTGTTTCCCCACCCATCAGACCAGAGCCAGGAAAACAAGAAAGCACCTGCAAGAAGCCTTGTGTTTGTTACCATCTTCTTTAAAAATAAATCAAAAATAAATCCCCAGGTCCAGCAGCAGTCCAAGGCTGGGACAACCTCCAGTCTGGGGAGTTCTGGGGCTATGATTCAGATGGCCAGGAGAGGTGGAGCCGTAACTGGGGTCATGTGCCAATGGCAGGCACTAGGTCAGCGTCAGATAATAATAATAATAATGATGGCATTTGTTAAGCACTTACTGTGTGCCAAGCACTGTTCTAAGCACTGTGGTAGTTACAGGGTAATCAGGTTGTCCCACAGGGGGCTCACAGTCTTAATCCCTCATTTGACAGATGAGGGAACTGAGGTCTGGAGAAGTTAAGTGACTTGCCCAAGGTCATACAGCTGTCAAGTGGTGGAGCTGGGATTAGAACCCATGACCTTTGACTCCCAATCCTGGGCTCTTACCACTAAGCCATGCTGCTTCTCAGATGACTGGGAAGGGAAGGTAGTGCCATGATGGACCCTAGTTCAACCCTTTCACCTCAGGATTGATAAAATAGATAGGATTCCCAGACAACTGCGTAAGCCAACCAAATGCCTTTTGTGCAAATTGCACACCACTGCAGACCCGGTAAAGAAGAGGTTGCAGGGTTGAGGGTATGGTGAACATCAGGTGCTTAAAGAATATAAATTCAAATTAGTAGGTTATATATATATGTAGATGGATATATATATATATATGTAGATGGATATATATACGTGTGTGTGGTGAGCAAGACTTACTCCATTTTGTAATACAGAAATCATTTTATGAGTGACCATCATTTGACCTTGTGAACAACAACAAAGAAAGAGGATTTTGAGGAGGAATTGGCAACATAGAAGGAGGACCTTGGGAAGGCATTGAACCCTCCTGGGCAGAAAAAGTACTGCCCCAGGTACATGAGATAAGCTATCCTGCAGAAAACAGCCCAAGAGGTGGGCCAGGGAGGCAGAGTAGCCGTACCCCCCAGCTTTCCCTGGCAAAGAGCTTGAGACAGAAGCAGTGAATCAGGATCCACTGCAACCCCCCACAAAACAACCAACATGAGTGGATAAAAGAGGGAAGAACCAGACCACGACATGGTCGAACAACTGAAACCAGGTGGTTGCCATGAGCTAAGAACTGGACCCCGGATGGCGACCACCTGACACCCAAGCCAAGACACCTATGACACAGCCACCAAGAACCATCTAAGACTTGCACCAGGACGCTGTGCTGTGGGCAGCCAGACTCCTAAAACTCCTCCGACATGGGACCATCTGCATGAACTTGGAGAAAACAGTTGGACAAGGAGCATGCGCGGGTGCGTGTATGTGCATTTCCCCCTTCAATTAGAACCATGAAGAATTGAATAAAGCTTTTATCTGTATACAATGGTAGTTTGGTTTCACTGTGGTCTGACTTGTTATTAGTGCCTCATGGGACAATAGGGGGAAGTGGATCCCCAGGGATGGTCCTATAAGAGGGGTGCCTAAAAGAACAAGGGATGGACTTCTAAAATAAGTGTCTGATGGTGTGAGATGGGGATGGACCTATAGGATAGGTGCCTGACAGCACCAGGAATAGAGTAAGTGTCTGACAGTGTTAGATGGGTGTGTACATATATATATACTTATCTTAATGGGATTTATTAAGTGTTGACTGTGTATGTAAGTCAGTCAATCATATTTATTGAGCAGTTACTCTGTGCAGAGCACTCTACTAAGTGCGTGGGAGAGTATAATATAACCATAAACAGAAATATTCCTTGCCCCCAGTGAGCTACAGTTTAAAGGGCAGTTTAAAGAATAAGTACTGGGATAGATGCAAGCTAATCAGGTTGGACACAGTCCATGGTCCATATGGGGCTCACAATCTTAATCCCCATTTTACAGTTGAAGTAACAGGCACAGAAAATTAAGTAACTTGCCTAAGGCTAGACAGCAGACAAGTGGCTGAGTAGGGTTTAGAACCTAGGTCTGATTCCCAGGCCTGTGCTCTATCCACTGTGTCATGCTGCTCCTCTAGGCCTTTGGAGGTGGAGTGGTGGTCTATCAATCAATCAATCATGGTTATCGATCATTCAATCGATCAATCATATTCGTTGAGTGCCTGTGTGCATTCATTCATCCAATAGTATTTATTGAGCACTTACTATGTGCAGAACACAATACTAAGTGCTTGGGAGAGTACAATATAACAGACACATTCCCTGCCCATAATGAGCTTCTAGTCTAGAGGGGAAGACAGACATTAATTTAAGTAAATGAATTATGGATCTGTACATAAGTGCTGTGGGCCTGAGGGGGTGAATAAAGGGAACAAATCAGGGTGATGCAGAAGAAGGGGAAGAAAAGGTAATGAGGGTTTAGTCAGAAGATGTGCCTTCAATCAGGCTTTAAAGATGGGAAGAGTAATTGTGAAAGATATGAAGAGAGAGGGCATTCCCCAGAGTCAGGATGGTGGGTGAGAGGTCAGCGGCAAGATAGATGAGATGGATTACTGTGCGCAGAGCACTGTACTAAGCACTCTGGAGAGAAGAATATGACAGAGTTGGTAACCATGTTCCCTATTCACAGTGACCAGAGGCAGGACATGGGTGAGAGGTCAGTGGTGAGATAGATGAGATTGAGGTACATTGAGTAGGTTGACTTTAGAGAAGCAAATTATCTGGGGTGGGGTGCAGTAGAAAATTGAGGAAAGGAAGGAGTAGGAGAGCTGGCTGAGTGCTTTGTAGATGATGATAGGGTGTTTCTTTTTGATGTGGAAGTGGATAGGCAACCTGGAGGTTCTTGAGATTTGGGGAGACATGGGCAGTATGTTGTTGTTTTTTAGAAAAATGATATAAGCAACAGAATGAAGTATTTACTGGAGTGGGGAGAGACAGGAGGCAGGGAGGTCAGCGAGGGGCAGATATGCTAGTCAAAGAGGGACATCCTATTTATTTTGTTCACCCTATTTATTTTGTTCACCGTCTTTATTTTGTTCACCCTATTTATTTTGTTTAATGAGATGTACATCACCCTGATTCTATTTATTTGCTATTGTTTTAATGAGATGTTCTTCCCCTTGACTCTATTAATTGCCATTGTTCTTGTCTTTCTGTCTCCCCCGATTAGACTGTAAGCCCGTCAAAGGGCAGGGACTGTCCCTATCTGTTGCCGATTTGTACATTCCAAGCACTTAGTACAGTGCTCTGCACATAGTAAGCACTCAATAAATACTATTGAATGAATGAATGAACATAATAAGTGCTTGGATCAGCATAGGCGGAATTAGAATGGAGAAGAAAGGGAGGATTTTATTGATGTTGTGAAGATAGAACTGCCATGATTTGGTGACAGTTTGAATATGGGGGTTGAATGAGAAAGACAAGTAGACGATAATGCCAAGATTAGAAACTCATAAGAGAGGAAGGATAGTAGCGTTGTCTATAGTGATGGAAAGACAGGGGAACAGTATTTGGAGAAAGACAGAGTTTAGAAGGGAGGATGAGGAATTCTACTTTGGACATGTCAATGCTGGTTGGATCTCAATTTTTACTTCCCTCCAGGACTCAATTTTTAGAAATAAGTTCATTAGAGAATTCCGGATAAAATGCACTTGACAGCTTCCACAATTCAAATCATTGACACTTGTATTAGCCTTTATTTCTTCAGCCCAATTTGATTTAGATTTGCAATTAAGAATCTGTGAGCTATTAAATAACTTACTAAAATTTATGTGCATCTCAATTTCTCTACTACTGAGGTGTCTTAATCTGTTTCTCATCAGAAAAAAACCCTTAAAATCATGATTTATTCTTTGTACATATGTTTGTTATGGCTCTGTTGCTCTCAGAACAAATAGGAAAGGCACTATTGTTTTCCTGGCAGGTTTAAGAGCCACACTCAACAATGTCATATAAGTCATTCAATCAACTCTCTTCCCCCTACCTTTCCTTGCTCCTCTTTCACTACAACCCAGTTTTCAAACTTCACTCCTCTACACCCAATCAACTCACTGTGCCTCTTTATCATCTCTCTCACCATCGTTCACCCATCCTTCTGCTTGAAACTCCCTTTCTCTTCATCTCTGATAGATGCCATCTTCAAAGCCTTATTGAAATCACAACTCCTCCAGGAAGCATTTCTTGACAAATCTTTCACATCCCCATCCTATTTTCCTGCCCTTAGGCTTCATCTATGCATGTGAGTCCATACTCTATAAGCACTTAGCTGCTAATTCCAGTCCTCCATAGCATTCCTGCATATATCCTAAGAGTCGTTACCTCCCCTACCTGTAATTTCTCTTAATGTCTTTCCCTGAATCTGTAAACTCCTTGAGTCAGGGATTGTGTCTACTCATTCCATTATACTCTCCCAAATGGTTAAAACAGTGCTCTGCACATAGTAAGTGCTCAATATATACCATTGATTGAATGAAAAGAAAACAGGCAATAATGAAACAGAGGCTGGAGACCACCTCAATAGATGGTCCAGACTGGAAGGAAGAAATTTGAAGAAAGGCTTTTCTCCTTTAGTAGGGTTTTAATTCTGCCATTTCTTCTGCCCAGCAAAAGGATTTCTCCACCTTTATCGACACTCATGTCCATCACCTTTGACATTTGTTCCAGACATTTAACACCCTCCTGAGGCCCCCAATTCCCCCGCCTAACTCATCCCTTGTTCCCAGTGACCTGGCCATTTACATTACTAAGAAAATTGACTCCATATCAGACGTGATATCCCGAAAATCTCCCCCACCCTCTCCAGTCCCTTCTTCATCTCTTCCCTCTTTGCCCACAATATCTCCAGAGGAAATCATCCACCTTCTATCAAAATCCAACCCCTCCACCTGTGTATCCTACCCCTTTCCTTTACACCTTATTGCAACTCTTGCCACTACCTTCCTCCCTCCCTAAAAGCCATCTTCAACTGTTTACTCTCCAATGGCTCCTTCCCCACTGCTTTCAAAGATGCCCATGTCTCCCTTATCCTAAAAAAAACCCTCCCTTGACCCCATGGCTCCCTCCAGTTATCATCCCATCTCCCTCCTACCATTCATCTCCAAACTCCTTGAGCAAATTGTCTGCATTGGCTGTCTCTCGTTCCTCTCCTTCATTTCTCTCCTTGACCCTCTCCAATATGACTTTCTTCCCTTTCACTCTACAGAAACCACCCTCTCAAAGATCACCAGTGATCTCCTTCTTGCCAAATCCAACAGCTTCTACTCCATTCTAATTCTTTTTGACCTCTCAGGTGCCCTTAAAACTGTCAGACATCCATTTCTCCTGGAAACGTTATCCAACCTTGCTTTCACTGACACTGGCCTCTCCTGGTTCTCCTCTTATCTCTCTAGCTACTCATTCTCAGGCTCTTTCACAGGATGCTCCTTTGCTTCCCACCCCCTAAGTGTGGGGTGTCCCTCAAGGTTCAGTTCTGGGTCCCCTTCTATTCTCTATATACACCCATCCCTTGGAGAACTCATTCGCTCCCATGGCTTCAACTACCACCTCTATGCAGATGATACCTGGAGGAGATACCTGATCTCTCTCCATCTCTGCAGTATCACATTTTCTCCTTCCTTCCATCTCTACCTGGATGTCCTACCATCACTTCAAACCTAACATGTCCAAAACAGAACTCCTTATCTTCCTGCCCAAACCTTGTCCTCCCTGTGAATTTCCCATCACTGCAGATGGCACCACCATCCTTCCTGTCTCACAAACCTATAAGCTTGGCATAATCCTTGACTTGTCTATTTCATTCAACCCACATATTCAATCCATCGCTAAATCCTGTAGGTTCCAAATTCAGAACATTGCTTAAATCCACCCTTTCCTCTCCACCCAAATTGCTATCTTTTAATCTTACCACTTATCCTACCCCATCTTGATTACTGTAGCAGTCTCCTTGCTGAGCTCCCAGGCTCCTGTCTCTTCCTACTCTGGTCCACTTCACTCTGCTGCCCAGATCATTTTTATACAAAAATGTTGAGGGCATGTTTCCCTGCTCCTCAAGAACCTACTGGAGTTGCCCATCTTCCACTACATAAAACAAAAACTTCTCAACGTTTGCTTTAAAGCATTCAATCACCTTGCCCCTTCCTACCTCACCACTCTCCTACTATAATTCTGACTGAACATTTCAATCCTCCAATGCTAACTTTCTCACTGTGTCTCATTCTCATCTATGTTGCTGCCAACCCCTTGCCCACTTTCTGCCTCTGGCCTGGAACTCCCTCCCTCCTCAAATCCAACAGACAACTCTCCCCCTCTTCAAACCCTTATTGAAGGCACACCTCCTCCAAGAGGCCTTCCCTGACTAAGCCCTCCTTTCCTCTTCCACTCCCTTCTACATTGACCTGACTTGCTCCCATTATTCATCCCCCTTCTCAGCCCCACAGCACTTATGTATATATCTGTAATTCATTTATTCATATTTATGTCTGTCTCCTCCTCTAGAATGTAAGCACATTGTGGGCAGGGAATGTGTCTGTAGTATTATTAATAATAATAATCATAATGATATTTGCTAAGTGCTTACTATGTGCCAAGCATTGTTCTAAGCACTGGGGTAAATATAAGGTAATTAGGTTGTCTCACATGGGGCTCACAGTCTTAATCCCCATTTTATGGATGAGACAACTGAGGCACAGAGAAGTTAATTGACTTGCTCAAAGTCACATAGCTGATTAGTGGAGCCAGGATTAGAACCCACAACCTATGACTCCCAAGCCCATGACTCTGACCTCCCTTCATCCTCTCTCGCCCCGCTCCAGTCTATTCTTCACTCCACTGCCCGGCTCATCTTCCTGCAGAAACGATCTGGGCATGTCACTCCCCTTCTTAAACAACTCCAGTGGTTGCCTATCAACCTCCGCTGCAAACAAAAACTCCTCACTCCAGGCTTCAAGGCTCTCCATCACCTTGCCCCTTCCTACCTCTCCTCCCTTCTCTCTTTCTACCGCCCACCCTGCACGCTCCGCTCCTCTGCCGCCCACCTCCTCACCGTCCCTCGGTCTCGCCTATCCCACCGTCGACCCCTGGGCCACGTCCTCCCGCGGTCCTGGAACGCCCTCCCTCCTCACCTCCGCCAAACTGATTCTCTTCCCCTCTTCAAAACCCTACTTAAAACTCACCTTCTCCAAGAGGCCTTCCCAGACTGAGCTCCCTTCTCCCTCTACTCCCTCTACCACCCCCCCTTCACCTCTCCACAGCTAAACCCTCTTTTCCCCCTTTCCCTCTGCTCCTCCACCTCTCCCTTCCCCTCCCCACAGCACTGTACTCGTCCGCTCAACTGTATATATTTCCATTACCCTATTTATTTTGTTAATTAATTTACATCGCCTTGATTCTATTTAGTTGCCATTGTTTTTACGAGATGTTCTTCCCCTCGACTCTATTTATTGCCATTGTTCTTGTCTGTCCATCTCCCCCAATTAGACTGTAAGCCTGTCAAATGGCAGGGACTGTCTCTATCTGTTACCGACCTGTTCATCCCAAGCGCTTAGTACAGTGCTCTGCACACAGTAAGCGCTCAATAAATACTATTGAATGAAAAGCCCATGCTCTTTACACTAAGCCACGCTGATATTGTACTCTCCCAAGCATTTACTAAAGTGTTTTGCACAGAGTAAGTGATGATGATGATGTATTTGTTAAGCGCTTACTATGTGCCAAGCACTGTTCTAAGCACTGGGGACAGTACAAAGCAATCAGGTTGTCCCATATGGGGCTTACAGTCTTAATCCCCATTTCACAGATGAGGGAACTGTGGCACAGAGAAGTCACTTGACTTGCCCCAGGTCATACTGCAGATAAGTGGTGGAGCCTGGATTAGAACCCATGTCTTCTAACTCTCAAGCCCAGGTTCTTTCCACTAAGCTACACTGCTTCTTAAGTGCTCAGTAAATACAATTGAATGAGGTAGGCTCAAAAATGGAGATAGAACCTACATAGGTCTAACCCATTAGTCAATCAATCAATTAATCAATAGTACTTATTGAGCATTTACTATGTGCAGAGCACTGTACTAAGCTCTTGGGAGAGTATGATACAATAGAATTAGCAGACACTTTCTCTGCCCACAATGTGTTTACAGTCTAAAGGGAGAGATGGTCATTAATATGAATAAACTCATTTGTAATATGTAAATTTAAGATATGCACATAAATGTTGGGAGTTGGGGTGGGGCGAATGTCGAATGTCCATAAGTCACAGATCCAAGTGCATAGATGTTGCAGAAGGGAGAGTAAGCTGGGAAAAATGAGGACTTAATCGGGGAAGGCCTCCTGGAGGATATTAATATTGCTATGAAGGTGAAGAGAGTGGTGGTGAGAGTGGTGGTTTCGTATATATGGAGGGTGAGGAAGTTCCAGGCTAGTGAGAGGACAGGCCCACAACCTTGGTGTCATCCTTGACTCAACCCTCTCATTCACCCCATATATTCAATCCGTCACCAATGCCTGCCAGTTTCATCTTTACAATATCGCCAAGATCCGCCCTTTCCTTTCCTCTCCATCCAAACAGCTTAATTCTATTTAGTTGCCTTGATTCTATTATTTGCCATTGTTTTTTGCGAGATGTTCTTCCCCTTGACTCTATTTATTGCCATTGTTCTTGTCTGTCCGTCTCCCCCGATTAGACTGTGAGCCCGTCAAAGGGCAGGGACTGTCTCTATCTGTTGCTGACTTGTTCATTCCAAGCACTTAGTACAGTGCTCTGCACATAGTAAGCGCTCAATAAATACTACTGAATGAATGAATGAATGGTATAAGCTCTCATAATATCCCAGCTGGATTATTGTGATAGCCTTCTCTCTGATCTCCCTTCCTCCTGTCTCTCCCCACTCCAGTGTATTCTTCATTCCGCTGCCCGGATCATCTTCCTACAGAAACGCTCTGGGCATCCCAGACTTCCCTATCACCGTGGATGATACGACCATCCTTCCTGTCTCTCAGGCCCGCAATCTCGGTGTCATCTTTGACTCGTCTCTCTCGTTCACCCCACACATCCTATCCGTTACCAAGACCTCCCGGTTTCACCTTTACAGTATCGCCAGGATACGTCCTTTCCTCTCCATCCAAACGGCTACCTTACTGCTACAGGCTCTTGTTATATCCCGGCTAGACTACTGTGTCAGCCTGATCTCTGATCTCCCTTCCTCCTCTCTCGCCCCCCTCCAGGCTATTCTTCACTCTGCTGCCCGGCTCATCTTCCTGCAGAAACGATCTGGGCATGTCACTCCCCTTCTTAAACACCTCCAGTGGTTGCCTATCAACCTCCGCTCCAAACAAAAACTCACTCTAGGCTTCAAGGCTCTCCATCACCTTGCCCCTTCCTACCTCTCCTCCCTTCTCTCTTTCTACTGCCCACCCCACATGCTCCGCTCCTCTGCCACCCACCTCCTCACCGTCCCTCGGTCTCGCCTATCCCACCATCGACCCCTGGGCCACGTCCTCCCACGGTCCTGGAATGCCCTCCCTCCTCACCTCCGACAATCTAATTCTCTTCCCCTCTTCAAATCCCTACTTAAAGCTCACCTCCTCCAAGAGGTCTTCCCAGACTGAGCTCCCCCCTTTTTCCCTCTGCTCCCTCTACCCCTCCTTCACCTCTCTGAAGCTAAACCCTCTTCTCCCTCCTTTCCCTCTCCTCCTCCCCTTCTCCCGTCCCACCCCCTCAGCACTGTACTCGTCTGCTCAATTGTATATATCTTCATCACCCTATTTATTTTGTTTAATGAGATGTACATCACACTGATTCTATTTAGTTGCCATTGTTTTTATGAGATGTTCTTCCCCTTGACTCTATTTATTGCCATTGTTCTTGTCTGCCTGTCTCCCCCGATTAGACTGTAAGCCCATCAAAGGGCAGGGACTGTCTCTATCTGTTGCCGATGTGTACATTCCAAGCGCTTAGTACAGTGTTCTGCACATAGTAAGCGCTCAATAAATACTATTGAATGAATGAATGAATGTCACTCCCCTCCTTAAAAACCTCCAGTGGTTGCCTATCAGTCTCCACACGAAATAAAAACTCCTCACTCTTGGCTTCAAAGCTCTCCATCACCTTGCCCCCTCCTACCTCACCTCCTTTCTCTCTTACTACTGCCCACCCCATACACTTCACTCCTCTGCCACTCACCTCCTCACTGTCCCCCATTCACGCCTATCCCGCCGTCAATCCCGGCCCACGTCTTACCACTGTCCTGGAATGCCCTCCCTCCTCACATCTGCCAAACTAACTCTCTTCCCCTCTTCAAAGCCTTACTTTAAGCTCACCTCCTCCAAGAGGCCTTCCCAGACTGAGCTCTCCCCTTCTCCCTCACCATCCTCTGCTCCTCCCCCTTCCCCCTTCACCTCCCCTCGCTTGAGCCCCCTTCCCCTCTGCTCCCCTCCCATCCCCACCCCACCCTCTGCTCCTCCTTCTCCTCCCCTCAGCACTGTCCTCATTTGTACATATTATTTATTACAGTATTTATTCTGTTAATGAGATGTACGTCCCCTTATCTTGTTTTTGTTTTTTTCTGTTTTGCTTAGCTGCCTGTCTCCCCCGATTAGACTGTGAGCCCATCACTGGGCAGGGATTGTCTCTATCTGTTGCCAAATTGTACATTCCAAGCGCTTAGTACAGTGCTTTGCACATAGCATTCATAGTAATGAATGAATGAATGAATAAGACAGAGGTTGGTGGCAAGATAGATGACATCAGAGCACAGTGAATAAGTTAGCACTAGAAAAGCAAAGTGTGTGGGTTGGGTTAGGCTGTAGTAAGAGATTAGTGAGGTGAGGAAGGATGGGGTGGGCTGATTGAGTGCTTTAAACCAATGGTAAGTAGTTTCTGTTTAATGAGAAGGTGAATGGGCAGCCATTGGAAGTTCTTGAGGTGTGGGGAGATATGGACTGAAAGTTTTTGCTGGTAACTGACCCTTTCAGCAGAGAGGAGTAGGGAGAGACAGGAGGCTGGGAGGTCAGCAAGGAGGCAGATGTCATCAAGGCAAGATATGACAAGTGCTTGGATCAGCATGGTAACAGTTTGGATGGAGAGGAAAGAGAGGATTTTAGCAATGTTGTGAAGCTGGAGCAGACAGGACTTGGTGACAGATTGAATTATATGGGTGGAATGAGAGAGACGAGTCGAGGATAACACCAAGGTTTTAGCTTATGAGATACGGAGGATAGTGGTCTTTTCTACAGTGATGGGAAAGACGGGGAAGGACAGGAGTTGGGTGGAAAGTTAAGGAGTTCAGTTTTGGACATGTTTAATTTAAAGTGTCATGTAGATACATTCAGGTAGATATGTCTGGAAGGCAGGAGGAAATGTGAAACTGCAGAGAGGGAGAGAGGTCAGGGCTGGAGATGTAGATTTGGGAATCATCAGCATAGAGATGACAATTGAAGCCATGGGAGTGAATGGGTTCTCCAAGGAAGAGGGAGTAGATGTAGAATAGAACTGAGTCTTGAGAGACACCCACTATCAGAGGGTGGGGAAGAAGAGGCAGATCTTGAGGGACCCCTACTAACTGAGAGTGAGAGGCAGAGAAGGAACCAGTAAAAAAGATTGAGAAGGAGCAGTTGGAGAGATAGGAGAAGAACCAAAAAAGGACAGTGTCTAGTGAATCCAAGATTGGTTAAAGTTTCAAGGAGAAGGGGGTGGTCTACAGTGCCAAAAGTGTCTGAGAGGTCTAGGAGGATTAGGATAGAATAGAAGCTGTCAGATTTGGTGAGAAGAAGGTCATTGGTTACCTTAGAGAGGGCAGTTTTTGTTGAGTGAAGGGGGCAGAAGTATAATTGGAGGGGAGCTTGGAGGGAATTGGAGGAGAGGAAGTGGAAACAGCAGGTGTAAACATCTCTCTCAAGAAGTTTGGAGAGAAATGGTAGGAGGGAGATGGGTTGGTAACTGAAGGGAGCTGTGGGATCAAGGTTTTTTTCAGGATAGGGGTTACAGTAGCATGTTTGAAAGCAGTGGGGAAGAAGCCATTGGAAAGCATACAGATAAAGACAGTTGAAGAGTGAGCCAAATTTTTAAAAGGGTATGAAGGGATGGGGTCCAAAGTACAGGTGGAGGGGGTACATTTAGGGAGGAGGTGAGTGATTTCATTTTGAGTTACTGCAGGGAATATAGGGAGAGTCGAAGAGGGTGGAGAAGGGACGGGAAGATTTTAGGGAGAACATGCCTGATGGTTTCAATTTTGTTGAAGTATGTGGCCAGATCATTAGGGGAAAGAGAGAGTGGGAGTGTGGGGACAGGAGGTTTGAGAGGGAATTAAATATCTGGAACAACTGGTGGAGACTGAAGGAGAGGTATTGTTGTCAGGCAGCAGAGAGGTCCAATTTGAAGCAGATAAAAATGAATTTTGGATGGACAAGATCAGAGAGATGTCTAGAGTTCCTCCAAAAGCACTCCCCAGCTTGGGCACAGGAGCAGAGGACATGGACTGTAGAAGTGATTCAGGTATGTGGGTTAATGGTACAACTAACAACCAGAAGGTCAAGGGAGCAAGTGAGTTCAGTTCATTGGAGAGGGTGGTGTTGAGAGTGTAGATTTTTGCAGCAGGAGAAGGTATGAATGGTGTACAGAGAAATGTTAGGGTTAATATTAATACATTAGTATCTAGCTAATGCAGAATTGCTGAAGTGGTGGGTGGGAATATAACCTGGACATCATCTTTAAACTTTAGGACAAGTCTACAAAACTTCCTCCTGTTTTTCCCAATGTCTTGTTCTGACAATCTTTGCAGATGTCATTGCTCAGTATCTGTGCCATGAAGGATTGTATTTGTACCCAGTGACGGTTTTCCCTCGTTGGATAGAATTTTGAAAACTAAAGATAACTTATGTACTACCAGTGACAAAGTCCAGGAACACAAATCAGCTCACTGACATTGAAACAATCTCACAGCAACAGAGCTCCTTTTGGCAGGACATATGAGAAGAATGGATAACAACAGGGTAACTAAGCACCTGCTATATAACTAAAAGTGACATACACCTGTGATCTTGGGCAAGTCACTTCTTCTCTGTGCCTCAGTTCCCTGATCCATAAAATGGGGATTAAGAGGGTGAGCCGACAGGGACTGTGTCCAACCTCATTAATTTGTATCATTCCCAGGGCTTAGAATAGCACTTGGCATATAGTAAGAGCTTAACAAGTACCATAATAATTATTACTTTTATTATTATTATAAACAACAAATAGAGGTAGGGAAGCACAGTCTCAAGCAATGAAATTTAGCAGTAAACTGTGGGGAGACCTCAGCAGCAGGCAGACCAGTATGACATGCAGCATTTGGGAGAAGGGGTGCTCTCTTGGCAAAGAGTGGAATGCCTAGGAACAGCTAAAGTACAGGAACAAGCTCCATATGGGAGAAACCCATTAACACAGCAAAGATCTATCCTTAACTGCAAAAAATGCAGTCAGGTGTGTTGGTCTCAGCAGTCTTTATAGCCCCAGTCATACTAATAGGATTATTAACAATAATAACAATTACTTATGATAATTGTTAAGCACTTACTATATGCCCAGCACTGTTCAAAACACTGAGGTAGATACAAGATAATTGGGTTGGATACAGTCTCTGTCCCATATGGGGCTCACAGTCTTAATCTCCATTTTATAGATGAAGGAACTGAGGCACAAGGAAGTAAAGTGACTTGCCCAAGGTCACACAGCAGACAAGTGGCAGTAGACAAGTGGCAGAGCTGGAATTAGAACCCAGTTCCTTCTGACTCCCAGGCCTGTGCTCTATCCACTAGGCAACATGGTGCCATCCTTGGAAAGGAAGAGCTGCCCTTCATTTAAGAAGATTTTTTTATGTTATAGAAACTATTCCTAGAAAAAAAGCCATAAAATGAATACGGAGATTCCCCAAGTCCATTAAAAGCAACATTTATCAAGATGTTAAAAACTTAGTTCTGGGTTCTGTAGATTTATCAGATTAAAAACAACAAGGTGGTGTTTGTTAGGCACTTATTACATGCGAAGCCCTGCATTAAGCACTATGATAGATACAAGTTAGATACCAGTTAGGGTTAGATACAATCCCTGTCCCTAACAGGGCTCACATTCTAAGTAGGAGGGAGAACAGCTATTGAATCCCTATTTTACACATGAGGAAATTGAGGCACAAAGAAATTAATTGACTTACCCGAGGTCACACAGGCAAGCAGCTGACTTGGAATTAGAACACGGATCCTCTGAATCCCCTTCTCGTGCTCTTTCCACTAATCCAGGTGGCTTCTTAAGGTACTGGTAAAACATATTCATTATCATTCCAAATATCTAGCCTCTTTCCTGTTTAGTATCAGTGGCAAGAAGAATGTAATTAAATCATTCGCAATTGCATATGTAATATATCAAAACAGAAATTGCTCATCTTCATCTCCTTAATGTTGCATCAACTAGATCATAGAAAGGTAAACATACCCAGGAGACCACTTTTCATGGAGTTTATCACACTTCACTGAAGGGGATCAAATGAAAAGAAAGAACTGATGCATTGAATTATTTCATGATGGCATTTATATTTTCCTATGACCTCCCAAAATAGTATCTGCCTTTTTACCCCAAGATGAGCTACTCTCAGCGTGGCTCAGTGGAAAGAGCCCGGGCTTGGGAGTCAGAGGTCATGGGTTCAAATCCTGGCTCTGCCACTTGTCAGCTGTGTGACTGTGGGCAAGTCACTCAACTTCTCTGTGCCTCAATTACCTCATCTCTAAAATGGGGATTAAATGTGAGCCTCACGTGGGACAACCTGATTACCCTGTATCTACCCCAGTGCTTAGAACAGTGCTCTGCACATAGTAAGCGCTTAACAAATACGAACATCATTATTATTAATCTCAGGGTAACAAACAAAACCAAGTTTTATCAAGTAGGCTTTCAAAATGTTGCCAGCCTAGTAGTGATTTAGTTCCAGACAGCTGAAGTAACTTACAACCCTGCTGTCCTCATGACCAGGATGAAAAAGTAATGACAACTACTGGAGAAGTCTAAAGTTCAGGCAGCTTCAGGAAGCCATACTGAAGCCACAATGACCTTTATGAGATAAATGTCAGCTTTGAAAGTATCCTCATCTAGAAAGGGCATTTCATTGCCTAAATGAATTAACTTCTTATAAACTGCAAATGACATTGTAACATTCAATTGTCCGTATAATCCCCATCCTATTTTTGCTTGAAAGCATGGAAATCAATTGATACATTATTTAATCTTTTTTTCTTTCTCACTCTTTTTAGTCCCAAATTAACTGAACCGTAGCAGCTAAACACTGGGCCCATATCCCATTCATCCCCCACTGTCCCGAAGAAGGAGAGAAGTAAGGGAAGATGCTGAGAGAGATATTAAAAGGGTTGAGTGTTGACTGGGAAGTGCCCCTGTTTCTCTAGACACAATGTCTTATTTGGGTGAGTGACAAGTAAATAGATTTCCCCATAATAGCCCAGGTAGCACATCTGGATTTTCTGTGTTGTTGAATGGGGGGGTTCTGAATCCACATATTGTGAGTGATCAGTATGCTGAGGTTTTGAGCAGTCCTCCAGACTGTAAGCTTATTGTGGCAGGGGACGGTTTTACCAACTCTGTTGTACTGTACTCTCCCAAGCTCTTAGTACAGTCCTTTCCATACAGTGAGCTTTCGGTAAATACCATTGACTGCCTGATTATCTGGAGGTAGCAGAAAGCTTGGCTTCAGATGATTACTGGCATGTAACTGATATCATTCCTAAACCAAGAATTCAATATCCATTAATCAATAGTATTTAAGTTCCTACTCTGTTAAGAGTATAATGCTAATATTTTGCAGAGAAGAATAGCTTGCAAGATGAACCCTGACCTAAAGGAGTTTACAATCTAGTAGATAGGAGGACCCCCTTTAAGGCAACCTGGAGAGTTGCAACTACTCTGCCAGTCTCATCTACGGGAGGGAGAGTCAAACAGAGGCCTGTCATTCCATTCTTATCTTGGGAAGTGGCTAGCAAGTGGAAGGCAATCTGCTACAAGTTGAAACTCATTTGTATTGGGCAGCAGCGGCATGGGAAAGAGTCGAGGGCAGAGTTTAAACTCAAGTTTACTGTACAGAAGAAGGCAAGGGTAAACCACTTCTATATTTTCACCAAGAAAATTCTATGGATATACTACCAGAATGATTGCGGATGGAGGTGGAGAGTTCTGGGAGAGATGTGTCCATGGAGTCACTGTGGGTCGGAGACAACTCAACAGCATAAGACAAGATAAGAGGTAGAGGGGAAAGGGAATATGTGTTATTCATAGGGAAAGCAAGATGTATCCATAAATACCACAGGTGTTTGTGAATACACAAGTGTGTAGGAGGTACAAAAGTAGCATTTGGGGGATATGACATGGGGAGATTAGAAATTAATCAAGGAAAGCCTCCTGAAGGAGGTGTACTTGCAGCAGGGCTTTGTACCCTGTAAGATTTTAAGAGTAAGGGAGTTCCAGACAGGGGACAGGACATGAGCAGGGGGTTAGGGGCAGGACTGATTTGAATGAGTAGGTTGCTTGAGCAGAACAAGAATGGGAACTGGGAAGTAGTGGGAGAAGAGAGTGGATATGTATGAAGGAGAAAGCTGATTAAATGGCTCATAGTTGATGGTCAGCAGTTTTTGTTTTAAGTGGAGAGAAATGAATAACCACTGAAGGTTTTTAAGGACTAGGAAGATGTGTTTTAGAACAACCCTGTAAAGAAATAATCCAAGTAGCAGAGGCTGGAGACAGGGAAAATAGTGAAAAGGCTGATGCAGCAATCGTGTCAGAATACAAGTATCTGGATCTATGTGTTGGACTCTTGTATGGAGAACAGCGGGAAGGTCCTGGAAATGTTATGGAGGATTTGGTTTCAACTGAAACCAACTGGATTTGGTATCAACTGAAACCATATGGATTTGGTACCAACTGAAATCATATGGATTTGTTATCAGAGTCAATGTCGTGATTGAAATAGAGAGAGGGAATGCTAAAGTAGCAGTTTTCAGAGATGGAGAAGAAGATGTCTACTGTGACTGAAAAGTTAGATGGAGGAGTAGGTTTGGGAGAGATGATTGGTTTAGTTTTGGACATACTGAGTATGGATGTTGGCGGGAAAACCGCCTGTGTGTGACGTCTTTATTGATGCCTTTGCTTCCATATCTCTAAAATGAATATAGAAATAGGTTCCCTTATTAATCTTTTAGATGAGATTAGTAAAAAGAACATCTGCAAAGTACTCAGAGCATTCCTAAGCAAGTGATATTTATATACAGGACAAGACTGCATTATTTCCTATAAATGATATTTATACTTGGATGTTACACCAGCCTCGAATAATCAATGATTCCACAAATGTGGCCAAGATAGTTTGTTCTGATTTATGTTGGAGAAGCTGCTACAAATGGAACAGTGTTTTTTAGCTGATGGACAGGTTACCTCCCTGAAAGATTTTTCATCTGTCCCTTATTATAATGCTAATCTAATCAAATAATTGTATGTGTCTATAAAAAGGCTTCAGCAATGCTTGGTAAGAGGGACACACTCAGCATAATAAGTTTGAGCTCCATTAACATAATTGGTTTTGTTTTTATCAAAATTGCACATTGTTAGAGAGTCTCTATAATGTCATTCATGGCTCAGTTTTTTTAATGTTTCTAATATAGATTTACTCAGATTCATGCACTCATGTATAGAAAAAAAACAAAACACACCAATTAAAGAATCTGTCTCCCACTCATGTTCAATACATCATCTCAGTATCACTGGCTATTATTGACTTCCATCATGAGCATGTACATTGGTTCTTCCTAGTTTTTAAGAAAAGTGAGTATTCCCACATGAAGTCACTCAGCTATAAAATAAAGCAGGAAATTATTTTAAATAAAACAATAAGTCTTATTTGAACAAACGGCAAGCCTGAGTTGCTATGACTACTAATTCATCCTACCATTTACCTGCCTTTTAACTTTTCCCCAAAAATGTTAAATGATGCTACCAGGCAGGCTGTATTTCGCTGTTTTCTGCTGAGTATTAATATCTTCCTCTTTCTTACTGACTGGCTCCCCAAGAAGCTCCTTTGTGTGAACATGAAGTTTCTCTAGTATGTATAAATACACATGAATATGAGACGATAGAGACAGAAAGTCCTCTAGACTGTAAGCTCGTTGTGGGCAGGGAAGGTGTCTATGTTGTTGTGCAATACTCTCCCAAGTGCTTAGTACAGTGTCCTGCACACAGTAAGCCCTCAATAAATATGACTGACTGATTGATTGAGAGGAGAGCCCAGACAGGTCTGGAAGGGAACAGGAGCCATGGAAGCAAGCACAATCTTCCTCAGTGGTAAAGTGACCATATTTCTGAAGCTTTATTCCAAGACATTTCCAGATCCTCAATAGTTCTTTAATGGTAAGTTCCCAAGAGCCCATAACAGCCCAACCTAGGCTACTGCAGCACACTGATAGGCTGGAAAGAAGTATGCATTTCTAGATGAGCAGCTCATTCCTCAATACCGCACCTTTTGTTGCTTCCACTTGGAGACATCACTTGGAGCACAGCCCAGTTCTGGGCAGGGATTGGACAGGAGGAAGGAACAAGGTAGTACAGTGGAGTCCCTCTTTGTAGCCAAACACAGATCCAGGCAGAGGGAGGGCAAGAAGACAAATAAGCCATTTCTCCTTTTAGACTGTGTGGTTATTTCTTAGTGTCCTTTTGGGACTTGTGTTTAGGTTCAAGATGGATGAGAGGCAAATACTTCATACAGGACAATTCCCTCAAAATAATCAATCAGTCAATCAGTGGAATTTATTGAGTGCTTCCTTTGTACATTGTCCTATACTGAGCACTTGGGAGAGTTTAATACAATAAACTTGGTAGACAGAATCGCTGCCCACAAAGTGACGCAGAGTGCTCAAGTGGAAAGAGCACAGGCCTGGGAGGGAGAGGACTTGGGTTCTAATCCTAACTTGGCCACTTTAAACTGTGTGATTTTGGATGTCACTTCACTTCTCTGGGCCTCAGTTACCTCATCTGTAACATGGTAATTAAGAATGTGAGCCCCACGTGGGTCATGAACTATATCCAACCTGATAATCTTACATCTACCCTAGTGCCTAGTATAGTGTCAGGCATTTGTTAAGAAAATAATAAATACCATTTTTTTAAAAAGAGCTTACAGTCTAGAATTGGAGATAGACATGAAAATAAATTAAGGACAGGGGAAATGGGATTGTATAAAATTCTATCCATCTTCCCTCCTAAATTCTCTCTATCTTCCAACTATCCCACCTTCCCCTCTAGATTGTAAGTTTTGTTGTGGTTGGGGAACATGTCTATCAACTCTTTATTGTACTCTCCCACATTCTTAGTACAGTGCTCTGAACACAGTAAGTGCTCAATAAATATGATTAATTGATCTCTGTCAGTGATATTGCCATCCTCCCCATCCCAAGGCACATACAGTTAGTGTCATCCTTGATTCCTTACTATTTTTCAACTTTCACATTCAAGCTATTGTTAAATCTTCCCTGTTCTTACTAATCCTTCCTCACTAATCCAGTGGACCACATTGTCCCCTACCTTCAAAGGCTTTCTAAAATCCCTCCTACTCCCCAAACCTTCCTTGTTTAATTCACCAAATCAACTCAAATCAGCCCATCAATCATCACATATATATTTAGACCCTCCTTCAACACCATGTAGGATTGATTCTACAATCACTTATTCGTATCATCCTATTTGTAAGTATTTTTATGTCCATCTCCCCCATTAGACGATAAGCTCCTTCTGGACAGGAAATATTCATTCATTCAATCATATTTATTAAGTGCTTACTGTGTACAAAGCACGTACTAAGAGCTTGGGAAAGTACATTATAAGAATAACAGACACATTCCCAGCCCAAACCGAGCTTACATCCTCCCTTTGCTCTTCCCTGTCCCCTGTTCAGCCCCGCAGCACTTATAAATGCATACATATATCTGTAATTTTACTTATTTGTACTGATGTCTGTCTCCCCCCTTCTATACTGTGAGCTCAGCGTGAGCAGGGATTGTACCTTCCCAAGCAATTAGCACAGTGCTCTGCACACAGTAAGTACTTAATAAATACGACTGAATGTATGAATAAATGAAGGGGAGACAGACATTAGTATAAATAAATTATAGATTTTTACATGGTTCATGGTTCTTATACTTTCTCAAGAACTTAGTACAGACCTTTTCACTGATACTATTGCTATTTCTGCTATGACTACTGCTGTTACTAATGCTTGCTGCTGCTGGAATAGTACCCAGAGATATGTTCTTAGACAACCACAGACTGCCTCCACACCCTAACTTAACCATCTTACAATGCATGCTGTTGTCTACTGGAGGACTGGGAGACGGAGTGTGGAGAGCTGAGCTCAGATTACCACTACTAATGCAAACTAGCTCAATCGTATGTCCTTCTTACAGTGGGATAATTCAGAATTGCATCCTATGCCACAAGGAAGCTAAGGCTATTGATTGTCTGATTATTGAAGAGGCAGCAGTCCCTTCCAGTAGTACCCTGGATGCCTGCGCAGCCCTGTTTAGGAAAGTACTCCTTACCCTTGAGTAGAAAAATGGCCCTAAAAATGGATAAAATTGACCCAAACTAAATTTATCTGTACACTTGTGGTGTGGAAAAAAGAATTAGGTCATACTAAGAAAGAACCATCCAGTCACTGAATATCAGGATATTACTTTTTGATGAAATCACTCAGCCTATAAGAACAACAGCATGGCCTAGTGGCAAGATCATGGGATTGGGAGTCAGAGGTCATGGATTCTAATCCCTGTTCCACCCCTTGTCTGCTGTGTGACCTTGGGCAAGTCACTTCACTTCTCTGTGCCTCAGCTGCCTCATCTGTAAAATGGGGATTGAGACTGCAAGCCCCACGTTCTCTCTGATCTCCCTTCCTCCTCTCTCGCCCCGCTCCAGTCTATTCTTCACTCCGCTGCCCGGCTCATCTTCCTGCAAAAACGTTCTGGGCATGTCACTCCCCTTCTTAAAAACCTCCAGTGGTTGCCTATCAACCTCCGCTCCAAACAAAAACTCCTCACTCTAAGCTTCAAGGCTTTCTATCACCTTGCCCCTTCCTACCTCTCCTCCCTTCTCTCTTTCTACTGCCCACCCCACATGCTCCGCTCCTCTGCCACCCACCTCCTCACCGTCCCTCGGTCTCGCCTATCCCACCATCGACCCCTGGGCCACGTCCTCCCACGGTCCTGGAATGCCCTCCCTCCTCACCTCCGACAATCTAATTCTCTTCCCCTCTTCAAATCCCTACTTAAAGCTCACCTCCTCCAAGAGGTCTTCCCAGACTGAGCTCCCCCCTTTTTCCCTCTGCTCCCTCTACCCCTCCTTCACCTCTCTGAAGCTAAACCCTCTTCTCCCTCCTTTCCCTCTCCTCCTCCCCTTCTCCCGTCCCACCCCCTCAGCACTGTACTCGTCTGCTCAATTGTATATATCTTCATCACCCTATTTATTTTGTTTAATGAGATGTACATCACACTGATTCTATTTAGTTGCCATTGTTTTTATGAGATGTTCTTCCCCTTGACTCTATTTATTGCCATTGTTCTTGTCTGCCTGTCTCCCCCGATTAGACTGTAAGCCCGTCAAAGGGCAGGGACTGTATCTGTTGCCGATGTGTACATTCCAAGCGCTTAGTACAGTGTTCTGCACATAGTAAACGCTCAATAAATACTATTGAATGAACGAATGAATAGTAAGATAAGGTCAAACAGAGTTCCCATCCCACATGGGGCTCACAGTCTAACTTGGAGGGAGAACAGGTATTTAATCCCTATTTTACAGTTGAAGAGACTGAGTAATAGGGAAGTTAATTGATTTGGCCAAGTTCACCCAACTGACAACTGGTGGAACCAGGACTGTGCTCCGGGACTGATTTATCGGAATTCATTCATTCAATCATATTTATTAAGCACTTACTATGTGCAGAACACTGTACTAAATGCTTGGAAAGTACAATTTGGCAACAGATAGAGACAATCCCTACCCAACAACGGGCTCATAATCTACAAGGGGGAGACAGACACAAACCAATTCATTGTGGTTAATTCTGTTCTTCCATTTGATGGAGGATATGGCATGGAGGTGATTCTGTGAAACTTCCCAAGGATCCAGACAGGTCTTCTGTGGTAGGTTTAGCTCTCATAACTATGCAGAAGGTTGGATTTCACCAATACCTTTGATTGGGCAGAGTGATTGATGCCTTTTCACCCAACTGCTTGCAAATCTCACAAAATAATAATGATAATAATAATAATAATAGTGGTGGAGCTTGTTAATCACTTATGTGCCTAACACTGTACTAAGCACTGATGATGATGATTATGGTACTTGTTAAGCACTTACTATGTGCCCAACACTGTTCTAAGTGCTGAGATAGATACAAGTTAATCAGGTTGGACACAGTCC
This sequence comes from Ornithorhynchus anatinus, assembly GCF_004115215.2. Taxonomy (NCBI): domain Eukaryota; kingdom Metazoa; phylum Chordata; class Mammalia; order Monotremata; family Ornithorhynchidae; genus Ornithorhynchus; species Ornithorhynchus anatinus. The sequence continues at coordinate 143,289,977 of NC_041728.1, forward strand.
CTGTCCCACATGAGGCTCAAAGTCTAAGTAGGAGGGAGTAGAATTGAATCCCCATTCTACAGATGAGTTAACTATGGTCCAGAGAAGTTAAGTGACTTGGCCAAGGCCTCACAGCAGACAAGTGACAGAGCTGGGATTATAACCCAGTTCCTCTTATTCCCAGGCCCATGCTCTGTCACTAGGCTACACTGCTTCCCAACATCGATGATAACTTACCTAGATTTCACTTTCTTTGTGCATCTTCGGAGAACATACCACCTAAAGAGCAGAAATCACTGATCGTATTAAGTGTAAATAGTAACAACTGACTATTAATGAAAAATGTCTGTAAAGAAGAGAAGGCTGGTGGCTTTATTGGCTGATGATTTTAGAAAACATCCCCAGACATTCTCAGCTCTTCATTTGATAATATTTATTTATTGCTAACACTGAATTTATTTAGGAAAAGAAAAAAGAATTGCATTCTCATGTTGACAAGAAATTTATGAGCTAATACTTTTGTTCTGCCCCAAAATATGAGGAAAATGTGGGGAGGAAATGTAAATGAAAGAAAAGGAAATTGAACTCTTGAGAAATAATTGAAATAGAAAACAAACTAGGTAGTAAAAAAGCAATTAGATACCATGCATCAAATATGTCTCTGGGCAGGAAAAAACCAAAAACAATTAGAGACTCAGTAAAAAGTTAAATCCTAAACTAGAATAACAACAAAGGGATAAAGTAGAGCAGTTATTCTTAGGAAAGGAAATCTATTTGCATGGAGAAGTTGGTGTTATTCTCAGCTGCTGATTTTGTTTCTAATGAGTCCTCAATACCCATCTCTGCTCTTTTAAATTTCAACTATAATTTCCAAGCAACAAGTGGGAATGGACAATAATGAATTTATCATATCCAACAGATGTAAATGTCCAACCACTAGTCATCTGCTGCAGGTAAAATTTAGCTTTGGGGAACCCTAGGTTTCAATCAGTTAGTAGTAGTTACTGAGCCCCTACTGTATGCCAAGCACTGTACTAAGCATGTGGGTGGGATGAAATAGAGCTATTAGTTTTGACCTCTGCCCTTAAGGAATTTACCATCTAGGGGCTGGGAGGTATGTGTTGGAGATAGGGTGTTGGGGGAAGTGGTGGAAGAGGGGCCCGCTGGAGCTAAAAAAATTGAAAGGTTAAAAAAGGAAAAGTAAATATGTGCATGGGTTAGGGCTCAATTATTCTCTCCCAGCACTTATTACAGTGATCTGCCCCCAGTAAGTACTTGATAAATACGATTACTACTATTACTATTTAAGTATTAGGATAGGCAAGAAATGTACATAAGAGAGAAGAGTGTGAACATCCAAATGCTTAATTGATGCCAAGGTCAGAAGTAATCTTAAGGGTCGATAACCCAAGGAGAATAGAAATTAATCTGGTTGACTCCTGAATAAGATGTAATTTCAGAAGGACCATAAAAACTGAAGGGCTGAGGTCTATTTGGTTTGAGGGGTGGAGGGAGTTTCAATCAGAGGGAAAAGTGTGATGGCAGGGTCTTTACCAATAGCAGTGTACTCTCCCAAGTGCTTAGTACAGTGCTGCTTACAAAGTAAGTGTTCAGTACATACGACTGATTAATTGAGCAAGGGATTGACAGTGGGAAAAATGAAAATGAGGCACAGTGAGTAGATCGCTATTTTTGGAATGAAGAATGCAAGCTGGAGTGTAATGGAAGAAGAGTTTTGAAGGTTAATAGTTCAAATTCAAGGTACTATAATCTTAAACTTGCTGTCTTAAATTTACAGAAGCTGCATGGCTTAGTGGAAAGAGCACGGGCTTGGGAGTCAGAAGACGCGGGTTCTAATCCCAGCTCCACCACTTGTCTGCTGTGTTACCTTGGGCAAGTCATTTAACTTCTCTGTGCAGCAGCTAGTTCCTCTTTGGGCAAGTCACTTCACTTCCCTGTGCCTCAGTTACATCATCTGTAAAATGGGGATTAAGACTGTGAGGCCCATGGGGGACAACTTGATTACCCTGTATCTACCCCAGTGCTTTGAACAGTGCTTGACACATAGTAAGTGTTTAACAAATACCATCAATATCATTATTATTTTTCTTGGCCTTTGGAAACTCTAGTCTTTCAGCATTTTACCATACTCTACCCTGCACCAAGAGTTTAGGCACAGACCCAGAAGACAGCAAAGGAAAAGTATTGGTTTATGCTGATAGATTGATCTTAAATTTTGTAACCTCCATTGGACTGTAATAATAATAATAGTAATAATAATAGTGGTGTTTGTTAGAGAAGCATCATTGCTCAATGGAAAGAGCCCGGGCTTGGGAGTCAGAGGTCATGGGCTCTAATCCTGGCTCCGCCACTTGTCAGCTGTGTGACCTTGGGCAAGTCACTTAACTTCTCTGTACCTCAGTGACCTCATCTATAAAATGGGGATGAAGACTGTGAGCCCCACGTGGGACAACCTAATTCCCTTCAGTGCTTAGAACAGTGCTTGGCACTTAGTAAGCGCTTAACAAATACCAACATTACTATTATTATTATTATTATTATTAAGCACTTGCTACGTGTCAGGCACTGGTCTAAATGCTGGAATGGATACAAGGAACTCAGGTTGGGGGACAATCCCCATCCTACATGAGGCTCACAGTCTTAATGCCCATTTTACAGATGAGGTAACTGAGGCACAGAGAAGTTAAGTGACTTTCCCAAGGTCACACAGAAGATAAGTTCCTTAAATGTAGCTATCATGTCTTTGTCTTCTCTGTATTCTCCAAATTGCTTAAAACAGTGCTCTGCAGAGAGTACACGGGCAATAAATGCCATTGATTCATTGATAGGGGTGAGTATAAGGGACAGACCTAGACTGTCAAAACTTGAGCCTAATGTTAATTGTCTAGGGGTGTAGCATTTTTGCTAACAAAACGGATTTATATAAATCAATATCATTTATTGGTCACATTTTTGTTATTATTATTAATGTTATACAATACAAGAGTGCTGGATGTTTTTTAAAAGTGTCACTATGTTCCAGGCTCTTTCCTCAGTGCTAGGATAGATCAGGCAAGTGACAGAGTGGAATTAGAACTCAGGGCCTCTGACTTCAGGCCCATGCTGATGTGCAGATCCCTGTTCTGAGAGCTTGAGAGAGTACAGTAGAATTTATAAACCTGACACTTGCTCCCAAAGGACTTACAGTCTTGTAGGGAAGACAATCACTAAAATCAATTACAATTAGGGTGGATCAAGAGAATACAAAGGTATTGTCTGAAATCACATTTCCTCCAGGAAACCTTCCCTGATTAATCTCTCATTTCCCCACATTATTTGCTTTATACCGTCTTCTCCAGCCCTTCTGTGTCACCTAGGCACTGGGGTAATCTCCAAGATAGAAAGTCTCTCACTCCTCTCTTCTTCCTACTTCTTATTCATTTCAGCATCTGGCTCCTCAGTCAATCAGTTGTATTTATCAAGCACTTACTGTGTGCTGAGCACTACACTAAGCACTTGGGATAAAGTGAGCCCGTTGTTGGGTAGGGATGGTCTGTATTTGTTGCCAAATTGTCCTCTCCAAGTACTTAGAACTGTGCTCTGCACACAGTAAGCGCTCCATAAATACGGTTGAATGAATGAGAGTACAATATAGTGGAGTTGATTGACACATTCTCTGTCCACAATGAATTTACAGTCTAGAGAGGAGACAGTGATTTAAATAAATGATTATGGATACGTACATGAGTGCTGTGGGGATGAACAAGGGATGCAAAACCCAGTGCAAGGGGAAATGAGAGCTTAGTCAGGGAAGGTCTCTTGGAAGAGATCAATCAATCACATTCATTGAGCATTTAATAATAATAATAATAATAGTAATAATAATAATAATAATAATAATGGCATTTGTTAAGTGCTTACTAAGTGCCAAGCACTGTTCTAAGAGCTGGGGGAGATATAAGGTAATCACGTTGTCCCACGTGGGGCTCAAAGTCTTAATCCCCATTTTCCAGATGAGGTAACTGAGGCACAGAGCAGCATGGCTCAGTGGAAAGAGCAGGGGCTTTGGAGTCAGAGGTCATGAGTTCGAATCCCAGCTCTGCCACTTGTCAGCTGTGTGACTGTGGGCAAGTCACTTAACTTCTCTGTGCTTCAGTTACCTCATCTGTAAAATGGGGATTAAGACTGTGAGCCCCACGTGGGACATCCTGATTCCCGTGTCTACCCCAGCACTTAGAACAGTGCTCGGCACATAGTAAGAGCTTAACAAATACCAACATTATTATTATTATCACAGAGAAGTGAAATGACATGCCCAAGGTCACATAGCAGACAAGTGGTGGATCTGGGATTAGAACCCACAACCTCTGACTCCCAAGCCTGTGCTCTTTCCACTATGCCACACTATTTCTCCTCACACACTTACTGTGTGCAGAGCACTATACTAAGTACTTGAAAGAGTAAGATATAATAGAGTTGTACTTTTAATAAGGTATGAAGGTGGGGAGAGTGGTTGTCTGTTGGATAGTAAGAGGGAAAGCATTCCAGGCAAGATACAGGATGTGGGCAAGAGGTCAGCTGTGAGATGGACAAGATTGAGCCGATGAGTAAGTGGACATTAGAAGAGCAAAGTATAAGGGCTGTGTTGTAGTAGGAAATCTGTGAGGTAAGGTTGGGGGAGAAGTGATTGAGTACTTTAAAGCCAATTGTAAGGAGTTTCTGCTTGACACAGAGGTGGATGGGCTCTCACTGGATATTTTTGAGGAGTGGAAAAACGTGGGCTGAACATTTCTGTAGAAAAATGATCTGGGCAGCAGAGTGCAGTATGGACTGGAATGGGGAGAGACAGGAGGCAGGAGGTCACCAAGGAGAATAATTCAGTAATGAAGGTGAGATAGGATAAGTGCTTGGATTATGGTGGAAGTGTTTGGATGGAACGGAAAGGGAAGATTTTAGCAGTGTGGTGAAGGTTGAAGGGTGATGGGTGAAGGTTGACAGGATTTCATAACAGATTGAATTTGTGGACTGAAGTCAAGGATGAGCCAAGAGTAACACCAAAGGTACAAGCTTGTGAGCCAGGGAGGATAAGAGTGTTAAATCCACCGCTTGAGGTGGATCCATCTTTGCTAAATCCATTCTTGAGGGCAGGGAGTTTGTCTACCAACTCTATTCTAATGTACCCATCCAATTGTTCAGTTCAGTCTGCTGTAAAGAGTAAGTGTACAATAAATACTATTGATTGATTGATTGATGGGCAGATATGAGCCATTGAAAGGGCTGTGGGCTAGTTGGCTAGTTTCCCCTCAAAACAGTAAAACCATTGTGGGCAGGGATTGTCTCTATTGTTATATTGAACTTTCCAAGTGCTAAGTACAGTGCTCTGCACATAGTAAGTACTCAATAAATATGATTGAATGAATGAATGAAAGGGGAAAGAGCAATGGCCTACTTCATTAGACCATCTTGATGACATTTAATACAACTGCGATATTTCCCAATCTTGTTAAAATTTAGAATGTTTCTATTCTATATAGTAAGTAACCAGCTAGAAACAATAGAAAGTATGCCTTTTTAAATATGTAAAAGCAACAAGTAAATAACGTTGAAATCTACAGAGGATAAAATAAGTTCCTTTTTCAAAGTTTAGCCATTCATTAAGGTCCACAATTTTCCAAATAATGTTGAGTAAACCACATAACCCCAGATTATTTGAGCCTAGAAAAGACATATTTAATTGAATAATATAGTGTTAGAAGGAACAGAATTTTTTTTATTAAAACCAAAAGGGGCGGGGCTGAGCATACCAGTGGTTGCTTTTTTCTGAAGAGCTGTGTCAGCCTCCTTCAGTAGCCAGGGAAAGTAAGGACAGCAAAGGAGATGTAATAAAAATTCAAGTCAACCACATACAGAGAATTAAACCTCCAAAACTCAGCCCAGGATTCCACCATTCACCTTAAGCATTAATTCAGCGCAGGACACACATTGTGCAAGTTCAGCCCCTTGTTGGGTAGGGATTGTCTCTATCTGTTGCCGAATTGTATTTTCCAATGTTTAGTACAGTGCTCTGCACACGGTAAGCACTCAAATAAATATAATTGAATGAATGAATAGCTAACTTGTTAAGCAAGTATCATGACCTAGTGGATAGAGCATGAGCCTGGGAATCAGAAGGTTATGACTTCTAATCCGGGCTCTGCTACTTGTCTGCCCTGTGACCTGGGGCAGTCACTTAACCTCTCTGTGCCTCAGTTCCCTTATCTGTAAAATGAGGATTAAATCTGTGAGCGCAATATGGAACAGGTACTGTGCCCAACCCTATTATAATAATAATGATGGCATTTGTTAAGCGCTTACTGCACTGTTCTAAGCACTGGAGTAGATACGAGGTAATCAGATTTTCCCCACAGGGGGTTTACAGTCTTAATCCCCATTTTACAGATGAGGTAAGTGAGGCGCAGAGAAGTTAAGTGATTTGCCCAAAGTCACACAGCTGATAAGTGGCAGAGCAGGATTAGAACCCACAACCTCTGACTTCCAAGCCCATGCTCTTTCCACTAAGCCACGCTGCTTCTCTATTATCTTGTATCTACCCCAGCACTTAGATCAGTACCTGGCACATAGTAAGTACTTAGCAAATACCATTGTTATTATTATTATTATCTATGAACAGATCTGGTCCAGCCTAATTCTTAATCATTCATATTTATTAAGCGCTAACTGTGTGCAGAGCACTGTACTCCTAGTACTCTTAGAGCCCCCTCACCCTGCCCCCTCCAATTCTGTTCTGGCCTGGTACAGACAGTTTTTCCTGGGATAAAAAGATGACTTTAGAAAGAAAATCAAAGAGAGCTTAGGCTAATGGCTTTCTGAACAGGGCACACCCTCTGAAATATGCAACTCAAGGAGACACAATTAACTGCAAAAACTCCTCCGCCCAAGTCACACCCGTAAAGCTGAAATATTAAGATGGTAAAAAAAATACTCCAAAATGACTATTTTTCTCCTTCTGAGTAAGTGTTTCTCATAACCATTCAAACAAATGTTGACAAAATCAGTTAAGCAGATGTTAGACAGAAAATCAGCTCATGCTATATCTGTTAAAATGATATGCCACAACTATATCAGTTCCCCATATGGAATATGCAATATGAAGTATTCTCATCTATCTTATTTCCACCTCTGAAACCAAAATACATCATCTTGAAATGAAACATGACGGTTTTGAGGTAAGAAATAAGGAAGAATTTTCTGACAGGGAAAAGTGCTACACATTGGAATGAATGACTGAAATCAATCAATCATTAGTATTTATTGAGCACTTACTGTGTGCAGAGCACAGTATAAGTGTTTGGGAAAGGACAATGCAACACAGAATTGGTAGATATGTTCCCTGCCCACAATGGTTTTACAGTCTAGAGGAGGAGACAGTCATTAATATAAATAAGAAAGATGTAGATTAGAATCTTGTTGGTTTAGGGATTGCTGAGTATCAATAGATGGTATTTATTGAGTGCTTACAATATGCAGAGCACTGTACTAAACCCTAATCTTCTCCTGGTGTAGAATATGGAACCACAAGGTCTTGTCCTGCACTCTGAGCCTACGATTTTAAAGGGACAGCCCACATCACTTGACATGTTTTTGAAGTGAATAAGAAACATTTACTGCTACAGTGCAATTGCTATTGAATAGAATACAATATTGACATATTCATTTCTCTTACTATATTCAGGCTGTACTTCAATTAATGAAGATATAAAGAACTCTATATCCAGTCTTGCTCTGACCTGTCAAATGTGTACTTGCATTACACTCATAAGGGACCCTTTTTGACAGTGGATAGACACATAAAGAATCAAAGAATATCAGGTGGAAAGCAATGTGTCCTAGCACTGTATTAAGCACCGGGATAGATATAAAATTATCAGGTTGGACACAGTCCCAGTCCTACATGGGGTTCACAGTTTTCAATTTACACTTACCTGCTGTGCGACCCCTACTGTCAGGGTTGCACCTGGAGAGTTTCCAGTACTTTACCAGTCTTGACTAAGGGAGGGAGAGTCGAGCAGAGGCATATCCATTCCATTCCTAGCATGGGCAGTGGCAAGCCAATGGAAGGTAATCTGCTACAAGTCAAAACTCACCCATGCTGGACAGCAGTGGTATGGGAGAGAGTTGAGGGTGGAGACTCAACTTTACTGCACGGAAGAAGGCAGTGGTAAGCCACTTCCTAATTTTTACCAAGAAACTCTGTGGACACACTACGAGAATGATTGCAGATGGAGGTGGGCATTCTGGGAGAGATGTGTCCATGGCGTGGCTGTGGTTCAGAGATAACTCCACATAAAACAGGACAAGCTGTGTGACCTTGGGCAAATCACTCAGAGTCTGAGTAGGAGGAAAAAGGATTTAATCTACTGTAGCCTCGTGGAGAGAGAATGGGCCTGGTTGTCAGAGAACTGGATTCTAATCCCAGCTCTGCCATTGTCATCCCGTGTGACCTTGGCCAAGTCATTTAACTTCTCTGTGCCTAAATTTCCTCATCAGTAAAATGGGGATTGTTATTATTATTATGTGGACACATATTTGTCCTCATAATGATGAGACACTGCACCATTTCTTATCTCTGAATTACCACACTTAGACCATAATAATAATAACAACAATAGTATTTGTTAAGTGCTTACTTTATGCCAAGCACTGTTGTAAGCATTGAAGTAGATACAAGATAATAAGGTTCCACATGGGGCTCACAGTCTAGGCTCAGGGTCTAAGTAGGAGTGAGAACAAGTATTAAATTCCCATTTTGCATTCATTCATTCATTGTCATATTTATTGAGCTCTTACTGTATGCAGAACATTGTACTAAGGACTTGGGGAAATACTGTACAACAATAAACAGTGACATTCCTTGCCCACAACAAGTTTACAGTCTAGAGGGATGAGGGGACTGAGGCACAGAGAAGTAAAGTGACTTGACCAAGGTCATACAGCAGGCACATGACAGAGCCGAGATTAGAACCAGAAATTCTGACTCCCAGATCCATGTTCTCTCCATTAGACTATAGTAGATCAAATCCTACTTCCTCCTCTTTAGACTGTGAGCAATTTGCCCAAGGTCACACAGCAGGTAAATGTAAATTGAGGATTGAGACATTGTGCCCCATGTAGGGCTGGGACTGTGTCAAACTTGATTATTGTGATCTACCCCCATGCTTAGTTCAGTGTTTGATGCACAGGAAACACTTAACAAAATCATTAATATGAATAAATAAATTTCAGATATGTACAGAAGTGTTGTGGGGCTGGGAGGGGGTATGAATAAAGGAAACAAGTCAGGGCAATGCAGAAGGGAGTGGGACAAGAGGAAAGGAGGGCTTGGTCAGAAACCACTTCTTGGAGATGTGCCTTCAGTAAGGCTTTGAAGGTGGGCAGAATAATTGTCTGTCCGATATGAGAAGGGAGGACATTCCAGGCCAGAGGCAGGACAAGGGTGAGTGGTCGGTGGCAAGATAGATGAGATCCAGGTACAGTGAGAAAGTTAACATGTTAGGCCTGACATCAAACTCTGCCAACCTCTTGTTGTCCAAGACAACACTCAACCAGTGTAGACATACATTTAACCTCATAATAACCAGACAGTGACCTCTTCTCACCTCTGAATTAATACGCTTAGACCATAATCTGCCAACCTGCCTCCTCACCTGCATTCTTCATGTCTCCCCCCTCCAACAAGATCTCTGAACTCTACACATTCTTTACCTGTCCTAAATTCCCTCTTTGATGCTAAAAAAGAAACTCCCAACATCACCCTTTCTACTTAAACAAATACACTTTATCCTCCCTCTCCCTCTGTCCATCTTACACCAACGCCCTGTTCTGGTTCACACCTACAATCTGCTTCTTCCACTTCTGCATTTATTCAAGTTGAGCATTATGGACCAGAAATACATAATCTGGTTTGATGTGTTATTTTAAATTCACCCTGGCCCGCTATAATTCAGCAGCCTTACTTTTCCTATTTCATCATCTCCCATACCAACAGCCTTCCTCATTAATTCCTTTGTGAAGCCTCGCCCTTTCCCCTCTCTAACTCCTAATGGGCTTCCTCTTAACTAACTCCTAAAGGGCTCACCATCTATTTTATTAGCAATTAGAGCATATAAAATGTGAACTTCCCTAAGTCTCATCCTCACTTTCCCAATGTTCTCATGCTCTCACATCCTCTTTCTCCTCCTTCCCATCTGACTCTCAGAGGCACCCAACTTCTCTCAAAAATCTATCCCTCCACCTATATGCCTTGAATCTCAATCCCTTTCATCTCTTAAAAACACTTGCTATCAACTTCCTTTCTTTCTTGACTTCCATTTCTATCTCAAATATCCTCAAGACTTTCCTACACTAAAAAAAGGCTCATCTAGATTCCACTGCCTCCCCTCCCTGCTCCCATTCTTTCATTCATTCATTCAATAGTATTTACTGAGTGCTATGTGCAGAGCACTGTACTAAGCGCTTGGAATGTACAATTCAGCAATAGATAGAGACAATCCATTGACAGGCTCACAGTCTAATCAGGGGAGACAGACAAAAACAATAGCAGTAAATAGAATCAAGGGGATGTACATCTCATTAACAAAATAAATAGGGTCATAAAAATATATACAAATGAGTGGATGAGCACAGTGCTGAGGGGAGGGAAGGGAGAGGGGGAGGAGCAGAGGGAAATGGGGGGAAAAGGGGGCTTAGCTGAGGGGAGGTAAGCAGGGGGCAGAGAAGCAGCCGAGGGAGCAGAGGGAAAAGGGGAAGCTCAGTCTGGGAAGGCCTCTTGAAGGAGGTGAGCTCTCAAACCACCTTCAGTGGGTCGCCTACACCTGCAGACTTCACTTCTTCCACCAACCCTTCTTTTTACCCACTAATGTAATGTTTTTTGTTCCCCTCACTCCACTGAGGTCACATTCTCCAAGGTCCCCATTGCCTTTCAGATGCCAAGTCTAACAGTCCTACTCTGTCTTCATCTTTCTTGAACTCTGTTGATCACCCCATTCTCCTGGAAAGCTACCTCACCTCTGCTTCACTTAGATCTGTACCCTTTAAGCACTTGATAATCATCCTGTCCTCAACCTCACAGCACTTATGTACATATCTGTAGTATATTTTGGCTACTGTTTCCCCCTCTAGATTGTAAGCTCCTTTGGAGCAGACTGTGTCAACCAGCTCTGTTGTACTCTCCCAAGCAGCTACTACATTGCTCTGTACACAGTAAACTCTTAATAAATAATACCAATTTCAACCAACTCTGTCATACTGTACTCTGCACACAAGTACTTAATAAATATGATTGATTGAAATATTCATACTGTCAGATTGACAACATGGTTACTTTCTCCTGGCCCCTTACAATAAATTTTTGTGTGACTCCCCTATTAAACAGAAAGCCTTTTGAGGGCAGATAATGTCTGTTTCATTTCTATTTCATTCTCGTGAGTAGGTCGTTCAGTGCTGCTCAGTAAGTACAGAGGAAAGACTATCGACTGACTATTTCATTGGCATGCTCTTGCTCAGTGGTGAACTTTGTTCCAAAAATGCTGAAAAATCAAAGTCAAGGCCACTGTCCAATGGAGAATTCAGTTATTTTTATTATGGAAAAGGTTATTCAGTGCCGTGCTGTATATAAAAAGAAAAAAAAGTTTGGGCATCCTACCCTCTATTTTTTTTTCAGATTCCTGCTTCCAATTTTGCTTACTAACTTATTAGGGCATACACTGCATTTAATGACAAATGAAGGAAAAGCAGGAGAAAATTGCTCTAACAATGTTTTCTGAAACATACAAAAGAAAAATAGAAATATAGAAATACCATCACGATAAACACAGACATGGAAATGGGATTTTAAAAAATCCAGACAAATATGCATTATATAGCAGTAGAAAATAGTAGTAGTAGAAATAATAGTAATATTTATTGAATGTTCACTTTGAACTGTGCACTGATGTAGGTGCTTGAGAAATACAGAGTAAAGTAATACATTTCCTGTCCAGAAGGAGCCTACACTTAAATGGGAGAGGAAAACACACATATATATATATTTGCAACCACCTATCACAACAGTTTTCCTAAAAGTGAGCCCCAAATCATTTAAGATCAAGGACAAGAAACCTGCTAACTCTATCCTTGGAATGTTTTGTTTTAGTTATCTTTTCCTGTTATCCCTAGTTATAATTTCATTGTTGCCCTTCATCAGCATCTACAGTAGAATTTATTAAGTGTTGTTGAATTCAGAAATATGCACTGGTGCTTAGGAAAATAATAATGTAACACAGAGCTGTTAAATGTCTTGCTTGACATCACATGGCAGACCAGGGCCCATGCTGACACCAGAAGTTAGCCTACCCTGCCTTGACTACTGCATCTGACTCCTCTGAGAGTTCCCTACCTACCTCTCCCCTTTCCAGCCCATACTTCATTCTGTGCCCGGATCATTTTTCTACCAAAAATGCTTAGTCCATATCTCCCCATCCCTGTCCTCTGTCCAACCACCTCCACATTAAACAGGAACTCCCTTGACTTCAAATCATTGAATTAGCTCGTCCCCTCCAACTTTACCTTGCTGACTTCCTACTACAACCCAACCCACAACCTTCATTCCTCTAACACCAATCTACTCACTCGCTATACATCAATCTCCTCTATCTTGGTGCTGACCCCTTGCCCACATTCTCCCTCTGGCCTGGAAAACCTCCCTTTTCATATATAGCAGATCATCACTCTCCCCACCTGTAAAACCTTAATACAATCACACCTCCTCCAAGAGGCCTTCCCTTAGTAAGTGCTCATTTCTCTTACTCCCTCCTGTAACTCCCTTCCACTTGGATCTGTACCCTTAAAGCACTTAATAGTCATCCCACCTTCAGCTTCCACAGCACTTCTTTACATATCTGTAATTCAAATTAATGCCTGTCTCCCCCTCTAGACTGTAAACTCCTTGAGGCCAGGGAACATGTCTACCAACTCTGATGTATTGTACAGTGCTCTGCACACACTAGGCATTCAGTAAATACCACTGATTGATTAGAACCTGTGTTTCCTGGTCTCAGTGTTCATGCTCTTTACACAAAAACCATACTTCAACAGAAAGAATAGCCAATTACATTTTCTACCAAAAAAAGGATGTTCAGATCCAGAAGACTCGAGATAAACACTAAAGGAAAAGATTCTGTGAATCAATCAACTTTTCAATCTGATTTTCACTTTTTCTAAACAAAATTTCATTTTTGAAATTCTAGAGGCAATCATGCTTTTGACAATTGTTTCGGGATGTCAATTCTAACTCACACATTAGAATCCACAGTGCCCCTTCCACTTACTGACAGGAGCTCCCTGTGACGCTGAGCATCAGAAGAAAGTCACTTTTGTTCAAATCTTTAGAATTCACCAGTTTAGATGGATGTGCTTTCCTATTTCCTGTCAAAAAACAGTAAGACAGGAAAATAAAATAAAAATAAGAAAAGGATTTTTCCTCTGCCTTCTAAGTACACACCACCCTGTGAAACCTCGGCTCACTCTGACCAGATTCCTTGATTCCAGAAACCATCCTTACCCGCGGCGTGCCCTCGGCCTCACCCACCCACAGCTCTTCTGGAAGCAGGAGGTGCTCTCGTAGGCGGCCCAGGCCAACAATGGAAGCAAAAGCTTTCCAAAGCCGTGTGTAGGAAGAGAGAGTGGAAGGGAAGCCTGGGGGAGGTGAATCTAAGGAACTTGGAAGAATATCTGTGGGGGATGGGCTCCAAAACAGCATATGATGGCAGAATTGTGTTCCCCCTCATGGCCAGCTGTTTAGGGGCACACAACACACACACACACACGATGGAATCTCATTCACAGCAACATACTGTGTGGGGTGAAAAACCCGATCATTAAAGTATTTGCAAAAAGGCTCCATGATATTAAAAATCAGAATCCTGAACACACTAACCCATCTTAGGGCCTATACTTCATCAGGGGAGAGTGACCAGGGCAGACACCTGCAGGGTGATTAGAAAGAAGAAGAGAAGAAGAAATATAGGTTGCACCATTTTCTGTTGATATTTTCTCTCCTACAGGCACCTTGGAAAGAACTAAATGAAGAACAAACACACATACCCACACATGGATACACTACCCCTCCCCCTTCTTCAGTGAATTCAGAATGAAGTGAATTGACACAGTGAAGATGCAAAAGCAAAACCCGTTCCTATGGTTACCCAGAGGCTTTCTAAATGTGGCACTAGAGGGAGGCAGCTAAAGCGTCTCAACTCTGTTAAATATATACTCTATTCCCCACTGAAATCTAATGAACTGCTAGCTGCAGCTTTAGCCGCTTGCATCCATAGAAAATTAACATTTCTAATGCACTGATGAGATATGGGAAGGATTCATTCCTTTATGTTTGATCACATCAACGATGCAGATGAAAGCAGTCTTCCATGTTCCATTAGAAATTTGCTCCACCGATTGCTCTCTGCCTTCTGCAAGCAAGTCCCTAAATGCTTTCTGTTCATTCTTTACAGCTTAGCTGGAGCCAGATGTTAAAACTGACACCTCATGAGAGAGCTCCAGAAATATTTTTCTTTTAAAGCAACCAGACAGAATTGACACTGAGGATTATGGTGCCCATCAAACAAGTCAGGAAATTTGATAATGTAAGAAGCCAGTTGGTATTTTTCTCCCTAAGTGATAGAGACTCTCTATTATGAAAAGCTGGAGAGAATTCAAGATGGAGAAAGACACATTTATTTAATAGTTAGACTGGCCGAGTACAAATCTGTTCCTCAGTCAGCAGGAGGGCTGTGAAATAGTAAAATTACATGAATAAAAATGGGATGAGGAGGGGAATGAAAAACAATCCCAAAGTCTTCCACAGTCCCCAAACAGGCCAAGGCTGTTCCAAGACCTAGGCTTCCGTGTAGACGCATAAGTGGGCCTATAGGAAATCAGATTTGTTTGGAGAGTTTGGTTGCCACCTGAAATAATAATAATGTTGGTATTTGTTAAGTGCTTACTATGTGCCGAGCACTGTTCTAAGCGCTGGGGTAGATACAGGGTAATGAGGTTGTCCCATGTGAGGCTAACAGTCTTCATCCCCATTTTACAGATGAGGTAACTGAGGCCCAGAGAAGTTAAGTGACTTGCCCAAAGTCACACAGATGATAAGTGGCAGAGCAGGGATTAGAACCCATGACCTCTGTCTCCTAAGCCCATGCTCTTTCCACCGAACCACGCTGCTTCATTCTCAGAAGAATCATCTCTCCTCCTAGGCTGCTGGATGAACAGTAACAGTTCATTCACTCATTCATTCATTCAATAGTATTTATTGAGCACTTACTATGTGCAGAGCACTGTACTAAGCGCTTGGAATGAACAAGTCGGCAACAGATACAGTCCCTGCCGTTTGACGGGCTTACAGTCTAATCGGGGGAGACAGACAGACGAGAACAATGGCAATAAATAGAGGCAAGGGGAAGAACATCTCGTAAAAACAATGGCAACTAAATAGAATCAAGGCGATGTACATTTCATTAACAAAATAAATAGGGTAATGGAAATATATACAGTTGAGCGGACGAGTACAGTGCTGAGGGGATGGGAAGGGAGAAGGGGAGGAGCAGAGGGAAAGGGGGAAAAGAGGGTTTAGCTGCGGAGAGGTGAAGGGGGGGTGGTAGAGGGAATAGAGGGAGAAGAGGAGGTCAGTCTGGGAAGGCCTCTTGGAGTAGGTGAGTTTTAAGTAGGGTTTTGAAGAGGGGAAGAGAATCAGTTTGGCGGAGGTGAGGAGGGAGGGCGTTCCAGGACTGCGGGAGGACGTGGCCCAGGGGTCGACGGCGGGATAGGCGAGACCGAGGGACGGTGAGGAGGTGGGCGGCAGAGGAGCGGAGTGTGCGGGGAGGGCGGTAGAAAGAGAGAAGGGAGGAGAGGTAGGAAGGGGCAAGGTAAGGTAGAGCCTTGAAGCCTAGAATGAGGAGTTTTTGTTTGCAGCGGAGGTTGATAGGCAACCACTGGAGTTGTTTAAGAAGCGGAGTGACATGCCCAGATCGTTTCTGCAGGAAGATGAGCCGGGCAGTGGAGTGAAGAATAGACTGGAGCGGGGCAAGAGAGGAGGAAGGGAGGTCAGAGAGAAGGCTGACACAGTAGTCTAGCCGGGATATAACGAGAGCCTGTAGCAGTAAGGTAGCCGTTTGGGTGGAGAGGAAAGGGCGGATCTTGGCGATATTGTAAAGGTGAAACCGGCAGGTCTTGGTAACGGATAGGATGTGTGGGGTGAACGAGAGGGACGAGTCAAGGATGACACCGAGATTGCAGGCCTGAGAGATGAGAAGGATGGTCATGCCATACACGGTGATAGAGAAGTCTGGGAGAGGACCGGGTTTGGGAGGGAAGATGAGGAGCTCAGTCTTGCTCATGTTGAGTTTTAGGTGGCGGGCCGACATCCAGGTGGAGACGTCCCGGAGGCAGGAGGAGATGCGAGCATGAAGGGAGGGGGAGAGGACAGGGGCGGAGATGTAGATCTGCGTGTCATCTGCGTAGAGATGGTAGTCAAAGCTGTGAGAGCAAATGAGTTCACCGAGGGAGTGAGTGTAAATGGAGAACAGAAGAGGGCCAAGAACTGACCCTTGAGGAACTCCAACAGTTAAAGGATGGGAGGGGGAGGAGGCTCCAGGGAAGGAGACCGAGAATGACCAGCCAGAGAGGTAAGAGGAGAACCAGGAGAGGACAGAGTCCCTGAAGCCAAGGTGAGATAAGGTATGGAGGAGGAGGGGATGGTTGACAGTGTCAAAGGCAGCAGAGAGGTCAAGGAGGGTTAGAATGGAGTGGGAGCCATTGGATTTGGCAAGAAGGAGGTCATGGGTTACCTTAGAGAGAGCAGTCTCAGTGGAGTAGAGGGGACGGAAGCTAGATTGGAGGGGGTCTAGGAGAGAATGGGAGTAAAGCTGGTCCTTGCAATCGAAGGCAAAAAGAGCCAAAAAAGAAACTGTTTTGTCTTCTAGGATCTAGATAATTGCACAGTGTTCCATAGCACTTTGAGTATGGAGATCAAACTGAGTAAAATCCCCGAGCAGGTCAGGCAAAAGCAGAAATTTTTTTCCCTAATTACCCAAGCAATACAAGCGGCTTCAAACTTCTATGTCCTCCAGGGGCATAAATCTCCAGTAAGCATAAGCGCAAAGCCCATATCTACACTGAAGGGGTCAGTTATCTATCTTGATTGTCATTCTAGTTGCCCAGATCGTGACACCAGAAATCCCCCAAAAGTAAATAGAGAATGAGTTATCTGGGGAAGACTTCTGTCACCTATTCAGGTGTAATCCTCCTCAGATGTAGCAGGGAGTACTGTGTGAAATAAATTCTAAGCTCTCTAGAGTATTTAATAGTTCGATTTCTGGGGATTTTATAGCCTATGTGTTGCACTTTAGTTACCTTGACACTAAATATTTAATGCTGGAATTTAGCAAAAGTCATTTTTTCATCTTCTGAATGAAAGGACGAGTTGTCATTTATTGAGCTCCTAAGGAGGACAGCACATCAAACTAAACACTAGGGAAAGGGCAACAGAAGGAAAAGAAATTCCCTATCCATGAGGAGTTTACAATCCAATTAGGGGGACAGACATATAAATTACAAAACATATAAGACATACAAAAATGGGAGCAGTAGGAAGAGAAAGGCTCAGAGACGGAGTAGAATGAATATGCTAGAATAAAACAGCAGAAGAAATCAGAATAAATTATGGCTTGCACAATTACACATTCATATTAATGAATATGTGATGCTGTCACTTGGATTGATATGGGCTGGGATGTGGATATTAATCAGGAGACTTGGGAGGAGGAGGGATGTTAGAAGGGTTGTGACTGTAGATTCCACAATGGCTTTTTATTCATTGAATTGTATTTATTTAGTGCTTACTGGGTGCAGAGCACTGTACTATGCGTTTGCACATGCACTCATAGGTGAACTTTATAATCACTGGTGTCTTCTTTGAACACAAAGAACAACCCGATGATCAAGAGGGTAAGGTCTCATGGATTTGGGGCGGGAGAGCATTCCAGGCTGAGGAAACAATGTGTTCAAAGGTCAGAGAGGGTGAGTTCAAAGAGAGGTAAAATTAGAAGGTGGCCTTGAGAAGAGTGAGAAAGGCTAATATGGCATCCAGGAAACGGTAGAGGAGAGCCTTAAAGCCAATGGCAAGGAGCTTTTGTTTGATGTGGAGGTAGATGTGCAGACATTGAAGACTTCTGAAGGCGGGAGACGTGCTGAGTGATGATTAAGGAAAATGAGTGGAGCAGTAATGTGGATTAGGGCCTGAAAGGAATAGAGGCTACAAGCAGGGAGACTGGAAAGTACTTGAATCACATGGGGAGGAAGTGGAACACTTGGGAAATGTTTGGAGAAAGAACTAGGTTTTAGCATAGGATTCAACTTGAGATATGAAAGACAGATAGTTCCAAGGTTGCAGGTTTATGAGTAAAGGAAAGAGTGGTTTTCTCTAGACTGTGAGCTTGTTGTGGGCAGGAAATGTGTCTGTTGTTATATTGTACTCTCCCAAGTGCTTAGTACAGAGCTTTGCACCCAGAAAGCACTCAATAAATATGATTTAATGAATTAATGAATAGTGTTAATGACATTGATGATAGGTTTAAGTGGGAAGATGAGAAGTTCAGTCTTGGACACTTTGAGTTAGAGATGTTGGTTGGCCATCCTAGTGAAGAGGTCCTTGAAAAAAGAAAAGCAGCATGGCATAATGGATATAGCATGGACTGGGGAGTCAGAAGGTCATGGGTTCTAATCCGACTCCTCCACGTGTCTGCTGTGTAACCTTGGGCAAGTCACTTAGCTTCTCTATGCCTCATTTACCTCATCTGTAAAATGGGGATCAAGACTGTGAGCCCCACGTGGGAAAGTGCTTAGTATAGTGTCTGATAAACAGTAAGTGCTTAACAAATATCACTATTATTATTGTTATTACTAATAAGAGAAGATGTGAGATTACGCACTGAGATGATGGAATAAAAGAGGTAGATTTGGGAGTCACCCCTGTAGGGGTGGTAGCCATCACCATGTAAGGTAGATCACTGAAAGAATGATTGTAAAGTAAGAATAGGGGACCAAGAACAAAGCCTTGCAGGACACCCATATTTAGGGGTTGCAGGGTTAAATATGAAGAGAAAGTGGAACAAACCCAAAAAGGAGGAGAACCACAAGATTAACTGTAATAGACTGTAAACTCACTGTGGGCAGGGATGTGTCTGTTATATTGCTATATTATACTCTCCTAAGTGCTTTGTACAGTGTTCTGCACACAGTAAGCGCTAAAAATACAATTGACTGACCAACAAATCTGATAACATTCAGCAGTGTCAAAGGTGGACAAGAGGTCAAGGAAGATGTTTGAAGGAGTCGGCCAATTTTAAACAATTAAACTATTCTCCTTGTCTCACAAACTTGGGAAAGTACAATATAATAGTGTTGGTAGAAGCAATCCTTGCTCACTAGAATCACAAACTGTAATCATCTCCTAAAAGGGTTCTAAATGTTTGAAACAGGATATTTGAAACTGACTAGGAGAAATTCACGTTGCACATGCAGGTTCTTGGGTAGGTCAATATCTGATTTGTCCTAACCACTCATACTCTTATAAGATGTTTATTGTTTTTGTTATTAAGGAATTTTGTGTATCGCTTCTCATGTTTGGCCAATAAAAAATGCAAATTTATTCATTACAAGTCATTTTTTTCAAAAACGGAAACTAAAGCAACTGATTATTGTTTCTGTTCAGGGAGCAAGCCTTTCAGCAAGAGACACAATTCCAATAGTTCTTTTAAATAGCCAGCTGCTTCAAGATTTGGAAATATTGCAGTGGTGATTCATATAAATGATTATACAACTCCAATAGCAGGGTCCCAGTCATCAGCATTCGCAAGTCTCAAATCCTAAATATTCTCTCTGTCTCAGATAAATGTTATTAGCTGTAAATGACTTAACCATTTCATGAGCACAGACTTTGGGAGAAGAGCGTGGCTTAGTGGAAAGAGCCCAGGGTTGGGAGTCAGAGGCCAAGGGTTCTAAGCCTGCCTCTGCCACTTGTCTGCTGTGTGACCTTGGGCAAATCACTTAACTTCTCTGTGCCTCAGTTCCCTCATCTGTAAAATGGGGATGAAGACTGTGAGCCCCATGTGAGACAACCTGATTACCTTGTATCTACCCCAGCTCTTAGAACAGTGCGTGGCACATAGTAAGCACTTAACAAATACAATCATTATTATTTATCTCAAATAAATGGTATTTATAGTAACAAATATTTCCGGAAGCTCCACTCCATCCTCATATGGATCATAATGTGATAGAATTAGACAGATGTATGTGTCCAGAAGGGCAGGGGAGGCAGAAAGAGAGGGAGAAGTAGTTCAGTCATATTGAGTGCTTACTCTCTGCAAAGCATTGTACTAAGCACTTGCATTGTACTAAACACTTCCACTGTACTAAGCATTTTTTGTGGTCATGCTTGAGGAAGATAACAATGATGGCAAAATTTGTGTGTGTGTGTGTGTGTGTGTGCATTTATGTACTCCTAGAAAGATCAATAAGGCATCAATAGTCTGAAATGCATTGCACACACACAGAGTCATTCCCTTATGGTGCTGAAATGATTGTTGCTTGTAGAACTCAATGCTGTTTTCCCTTTTGCCTTGTCTCAGGATCCTTACAGAGCTTAAGCTGCCCCTGTTGACTGTAAACATCTAGTGGGCAGGGATTGTGTCTACCAGTACTATTATATTGCTCTTTCCCAAAGTACTTAATATAGTGCTCTGCACTTGGGAGGCACTCAATGAATACCACTGATTGACTAACTGATTCAGCAATAGAAGAGCCTCTCCTTTCCTGATTTCAGTGGGCCAGGCTGGTCTCCCTGCAGGAGTTGACTCCTCGATATTAAGATGTAGCTCTCTTTGGGGCTTTGTCTTACAGCTAATCAATCATATTTATTGAGTTTTTACTATGTGCAGAGCACTATACTAAACTCTTGGAAGAGTACAAAATAACCCGAGTTGGTAGACATTTCCTGTCCACAATGAAATTACACTGTGTAGGGGGAGGTAGACATTCATATAAATGAATATATTACAAATATGGACATTAGGGCAGTGGGGCTGAGGGAGGAGTGATAAAAGGGAGTAAATACGAGGGCGATAGTGAAGGGAGTAGAAGAGGTAAAGAGGGCTTAGTCAGGGAAAGCCTCTTGAAGGAGATGTGCTTTCAGTAAGGTTTTGGAAGTGAGTAGAGCATTTGCCTGTTGGATATAAAGAGGAAGGATGTTACAGACCAGAGGAAAGATAGATGAGATTGAGGTACAGTGAATAAAAAGCAAAAAATTACAAAGCGTGTTCTGACCTCCTCACTTCCTACTTCCCAGTTGGTAGCTCACCACAAAGAAGCAGTTTTGGTGGACGGGGTACATGTCTACCAACTCTGTCGTACTCTCCCAAACACTTAGTACAGTGCTTTGTGCTCAGTAAATGCCACTGATAATGATGGTGATGATGATAGTTACCATCCACTCGCCTTACATGTTCCACTCAGGGCAAATGTGTTGTGATAAGTCAAGGCTTATTGCTAAGAAACTGATTTCATTCTAGAAAAGTGCTGTTTGTGATCCTGTCATAGCATTTGATGCTCAGTAGAGCTGGTGAGACTGATAGACAGCCAGAGTCATATGTGACGTCTGTGGCCAGTCCAGGTCTTGCATCCGCAGAGATGATTGGACAGAACTGTAGTTCAGTAATCCTGGTTTGGAGCTAATACCTTACTACTGCCACACTCTGATGAACGCTCTCCCAAAAAGTGGGCTGGCCTCCTTGATTGGATTTTCTACTTCCTTGTCTAGCTTTGCATTGTTTGTGCATGTACTTGCCTAATAATGATTGTATTTGTTAAATATTTTATCATCATCAAATGTCATCGAGTCATTTCCAATTCATAGACACTTTATGGGTTTATTTTCTCTAGAATGTCCTATATTTTGCCATAATTCGTAACTTGCTAACAGTTCTTCCGTTACCATTGTTATGGTTTCTATCCATCTAGCTGCTGGTCTGCCTCTTCCTCGTTGTCCCTGGACTTTTCCTAGGCAAACGCTTACTATGCACCAAGTACTGAATTTAAACGCTGGAGTACTAAACACTCTATTAAGCACTGAAGTAGATAAAGGTTAATCAGGTTAAAAACTCCAGTAACCTATCCTTAAGCAGGCTCATAATCTTAGTAGAAGGAAGAACAGGTACTGAATCCCATTTAACAGATGAGGAAACTGAGATATAGAGAAGTTATGCTATCTACCCAAGATTATCCATCAAGCAAGTGGTGGAGGAAGGATTAGAATCCAGATTTTGTTTCCCGAGACAACGGTGCCTCCATGAAGCAGCTGCAGAATCTATATACACTTTTCAGGGCAGCCCAATTTATTCAGAGTCCAGATTCTTTGATGATGTTAACTTTTTCTTAGTTCTAAGAAAACCATAGAGAAGTCTCAGTGTTACTTGCTGATTTTTTTTCATCTATAAGATGCACTGCAAAGATCATACCCACTGTGCCAAGCTGTGATCTGAATTCACATTGTAATTCTGAGAGTGTTAGGGTGATAATATTCTTCAATAATTAATTCTGGAAAATTCTGGCTAGAATCTTGCCAACAATTTGAGTAATAAGATATCATAATGAACTACTGCAATCTGATCTTTGTCTTTATTTGGGATGAGGTGATGCTTCTGATGTCTTTGAGATCCTGTGACATCTCCTCTGTGTTCCAGAGGCAAAAGAAATAATTAAATTAAGCTTCTTTCACTACTGGTCAACTTTGGCCAATTTTTAGAGTTTTCATGACTTAGAAGGTGGGCTATAAGAATAAATTTTTACATAATGTGCAAAGCCTGGTATACTTTCAGAATAATTTGTTCACTGTTGTTTAAGCTCTTCCTATGACTAATTACAAAAGATTTTTTTTTGCCATTTGAAAAACAAAACATAATGCAGAGTTGACCTAAACCTCTCTGCCCAGTGCTTGTTAGGCCTGAGTTTACTGGGATTCATCAGCATCCCTGGATTACTGTTTCATTTCATGGGACCAGGGTGTTGCCCTGCTATTCATGTGTTCTCCAGCATCTCCTTCATGGCAGATTAATCCCTAGTTTAGCTTTTGTTCATTAATTTTACTCTAATTTTCACACATCCCAAACTTGTAATGTTTGGAGAATGTAAATGCTATTCCTGCAAAGTAGATTCAACACGAATCAGTCAATCAGTAGTATTTATCAAGCACATACTCTAGCATTTAGGAGTATGGTGAGCCCACAACAAGATGCCTTGTTAGTGACTGTTTGTGATCCCACAAACAACAAGGGAGAGACTTTGCGAAGGCACTGATGGGCTCTACCTGAGACAGGTGATTACTGGCCTATGGGGGTGGGACAGGGAGGGAAGTCAGGCTTTCTCTCCCTGTTCTATCGAGTAATGGGCCTGGATCAATTAATGACTGCCACAGAGGGCCACAGAGGCCACGTGTAAGGCAGATAAAAGGCAGTTGCTTTGAAGCACATGATTCTCGGCGGAGGCACAGAGGGAAGCAACTAGAGCAGAAGCAGCAGGAGAGGAGAGGCAGCAAGAGAAGCAAGCACTGGAGCAGCAGTAGAGCAGCACTCTAAAGCATCAGAAGGCAGCAGCATATGGAAGAAGAAAGAACAAACATTGGCACCTACTGGTGGAGTGGAGTGAGTGAGTGTGTGCATGTGTCACTCTCTTGTACGCTGGTAAAACTACATGAAAAACTTTCCACAGTAACCTTGGTGATCACAGGTGTGGTTTGAACTCTATGTGTCACTGAGGCTTCCCCAGTCCAGGAAGGCCCTAGTTGGTACGAACTGGCGGGGGCTCGCCACAAGGCATAGACATTAACAGTCATGCTCCCTGCCCTCAGGGAGCTTACAGTCTAGAAGACAGTCACTAAAATTAATTACAGATAGGAGAAAGAGTAAGGGCTTAGTTAATAGGAGGCATAACCCGTGTACATAAGTGCTGCAGGAGACTAGAGAGTACTCTAGTGGGTTAGATGGGTTGAAGTGTCAGGTTAGGGGGGCTGTAAAATATGAAGGTTAGAAGTCATTTGGGGATGGTCTCCTGGAGGAGATAGAATTGCAGAAGGTATTTGACCATGGGAAGAATTTGGTACATTGGATGTGAAAGGGGCTGGGGGCTTCAAGCAAATGGCAGGATGTGAGCAGGAAGTCGGAGGAGGGAGATAGAAGAATGAGGCCCAGTGAAGAGGTTATCTTGAGAAGAATGAAGGATGTGAGCTGGGGTATAGTGGGAGAAGAATGGATAAATATTAAGGATAATGCTGAGTGAGTGTTTTACAGTCAATAGATCAGGAGTTTCTGCTTGATGTGGAAAGGAACGGACAACCACTGGAGAGGTTTGAGGAGTAGGAAGATATATACAGAATGCTGTTTGGAAAAAAAAAATATCAGGGAAGAAGTTGAAGTATAACCTGGAGAGTAGAGGGAAATAAGGCAGGGAGATCAGCAAGAACGCAGTTGTAGATGCAAATTAAATGGCAGAATGAACGTATAACAGCAGAAATTTCCATTTTTTTCTAGGAAACCATGGATTCTAGTCCCATTTTGCTAAAAAACATTATTGCAGATCATAAAAGGCTAAGCTGAATCATCTAGCAAGCATTTAGTATGAGACATGATCTGTATATTTTCACTCACTGCCCAAATGTAACAACTTACAATGAAGAAATAGAAAATTATTGATCATTACGTTTCCCAAACCTCAGGAAAAAATATTATGCCACTAATGAAAGCATTTAATACAGCTGCTGTAAATATTCACATCAGGTATTTTGATAGTGTTGACCAGGGAAGACAGTTAATTTTTCAGGGTTGAATTGCTATGGAGCTCACATTCAATAGTCCATGCAGAATATAATGTAAGATGTATTTAAATACCCAAAAGTAATTTGGTTAGGCAATGAACCACAGTGTCTTCACCGTTTGTTCTCACTGAGAACACACTCACCGGTTTACTCCGCATCCATCACTTTTATTTTGTATCAGATACTCATTGTCTGGAGTAATAATGGATAAGTGATCTAAAGTATAGAATATTGCTTTTAACTGCTGACACGCTGCAAAATTCTATATTATGCACCATTCTATTGCAAGCCAAAATATTAACTTTCAACATTGTAGTTGTTTGCAGAAAATGTGCTTCTGCCCTCACATTGCTATCCAGTGGGTGATTAAAAATGAAAGGATTACTAGTTTCAGTCTAAAATTTGCAATGGTATGTAATGTATTTCATTTGAATTTGTCATTCCTTGGACACAAATGTTCATGAACTAAAGTCAAAACTCATCTTTTTTTCCAGATCTAAAAATTGAAATAGTCTATAGTGACTCCCATTCTTGTACCAGTACATGAAAGTTTTTGAAAAACTTAAGTAAGATGGGCAAGTATAGATATCATTACATTTCTTTAAAAAAAAGCTACCCTTTTTTTAGTGCTTCCTAAATCACAAGGGCATCATCTAAAACTTTCCTCAAATGGAAAAACAACAACCCCAAAACCCTAAAATTAGCTACTGAAGAATGCCAAGTCCAAACGAATGTGTTGTATTGTTGTCTCAAGTTCAATAAGTAAAGAATATGTGAATGTAATCAAACATACATGTATATAGATGTTTCCTTACACATGAAGTATCTTGAACAAAACTAGCCTGAGACTATAAAGCCTTTTTTCTCTTTGCCTAATGAAAGATGCATAACTAACTTTTATGCTTCAAAATATCCACATGGCATATCATACTTTAAATTACAAAATTATTTGTTTCTCTTTAATATGGTAAAATCTATTATTCCTACAGAAATCACATGGTCATCTATTGTGAATTATACCAAATTGCCACATGAAATGGTCATTTCCAACTCAACCAATTACTTTGTAAAGAACTCCACTCCCCTCTGCCTCACTATCCCTCTGCATGACTTTTGAGTCACTGCCCCTAGCTCCAGGATGCTGGAGGAAAGTGACCATGTTGGAACTCCTTGTTCTGACCTTCCCCTCCAGCTAGCCGAAGTTGAGTGTGGTCACGGATAGGCTCTCCAAGGTTTAGCTTTCCCTCCAGGGATAGATGGGTGCTCAAAGAAACAAGTTTGGACCACACTTTGTCACCTAGGAAACAACTATCAGCATTTCTATATTGAGACTTAAACCAATAAAAAAGGTTTTTGCTCTACACACCTCTACTGAAATGAAATAATGGAGCTAATGCAGCATACATGAATTCAGGTAAGTAGGCATCTTTTCTACTGGCATGCACTAGGATAGTTGCCAAAGGTATTGTAAAAGTGACTGCCTAACCCAGTTCATTTTCCCTAGACCAAGGGGCAGAGATGGAAGAACAGTGTTTGATACATAGTAAGCACTTAAATACTATTATTAATATGTTGCTGTGCTTCACTACTTCCAACTTGCTTAAAAGTCCAACACTTGAATCAAGGGGAAAAATAACCACCAAAAATAACTATCATATTCTCTTTCATGAGAATACTCCCAGAGTAGACAGATGGAAGGAGAATTCCATCACAAACCTCCCTCTGACTGTGATTTTTCTCCAAGCAATCCTCATTATGTATGTATCACTTAAAATTAAAAAAAAAAGTTCAGAGTTAAAAACTAAAAAGAACCAAAACAACCTAAACATAAAATGGATCTATTTTTGAGAGGGTTGTGCCTTTGTGTGTAAGCGCCTGTGTGTATTTTGTGTGTGTCTATATAGTACACATTGCTTAATATAGTGATCTCCATGCAAGAGATGTTCAATAAATTCAACTGACGATGATGACATAGTATGGTCCCTTTATTTCAAAGATCCTTTTATTTCAAAATTTTAGATACCGTATTATTACTATGTAGATAGAGAACAAATCAAATCAGAAACAATTCCTGTCCACATTAGACTAGTGTTGATTTTCATTTAATATTATCAGCCTGGCTGATATCCAACTCTCCCTTCTGCATCATGAACACTCAAAGATTGGCACTTGCTATGCTCTGTGCATTGGGAGACGAGCTTCTCCAAGTATCTATCCAAAGACATTCACTTCATCTCAAATTACTGTGTGCCAGACAGATCAGATTTCTGCTGCTGTCTTCCACTGCTCAGGTCTAAGGCTTTGCTTCATTATGCCTTTTAAAGCAATTCTTAAGCCCAACCTGTTTACAATCATGCCATTTCAGTTTATCATTGAGCAGTTTTTGGATGTCCTACTTTCAGTGGGCCCAGCACCATTCTCAATGGTATTTATTGAGTGCTTATTGTAAGCGCTTAATATAGTATTAAGCACTCAATGAATATAATAATAATAATAATGTTGGTATTTATTAAGCGCTTACTATGTGCCAAGCACTGTTCTAAGCGCTGGGGTAGACACAGGGGAATCAGGTCCGCTCAACTGTATATATTTTCATTACCCTATTTATTTTGTTAATTAATTGTACATCGCCTTGATTCTATTTAGTTGCCATTGTTTTTACGAGATGTTCTTCCCCTTGACTCTATTTATTGCCATTGTTCTTGTCTGTCCATCTCCCCCGATTAGACTGCAAGCCCGTCAAACGGCAGGGACTGTCTCTATCTGTTGCCGACTTGTTCATCCCAAGCGCTTAGTACAGTGCTCTGCACATAGTAAGCGCTCAATAAATACTATTGAATGAATGAATGAAAGGTTGTCCCACGTGGGGCTCACAGTGTTAATCCCCATTTTACAGATGAGGTAACTGAGGCACCGATATGATTATATGAATGCAGAGCACTGTACTTAAAAGCTTAGGAAAGTACAATTCAGCAGAGTTAGTACACAGTCCCTGCCCTTAACAAGCTTATATAGCAATATATCAGTCTGAAACAGGATGGATTAGTTGAAAGAATATGAAACTGAGATTAAGTGAGTCTTATCCCAGCTTCATCAGTGTTTCAGCATGAACCTTCTTCCCCACCAAAGTCAAGAAGCCAAGCTCTCTGCACCTTCAAAACCCTCCTAGAATCTTGCCATCCCCCAGAAACAATCTTCCCCAGTTATTCATATTCACAGTGAATAACCACAAAATGTCAACAATTGAAGCAGCATGGCTCAGTGGAAAGAGTCCGGGCTTGGAAGTCAGAAGTCGTGGGTTCTAATCCCAGCTCCGCCACTTGCCAGCTGAGTGACTTTGGGTAAGTTACTTCACTTCTCTGGGTCTCAGTTCCCTCATCTGTAAAATGGAGATTAAGACTATGAGCCCCATGTGGGACAACCTGATCACCTTGTACCCCCCAGCACTTAGTATGTGTAAAGCATTGTTCTAAGTGCTTAAATACCATTATTATTATTTAGCACCTATGTATTTTGTTCCTAAAGACTGATATACATATATATGTATATTCATTTATCTATTTACTCTTGACATTTCTATAATACTGCCTTTGCTCTTCTTCTTGCTCCCAATCTCTGCAGTAATGTTCTGCCAGTCCCTCCAGTTATACTTCAAATATCTTGAGGAGAGGAACCACATGATTTACTTCATATGCAGTCCTCCAGATATTGGAATGTTGCTTTGCAGTCAGTATGCACTAAATAAATACCATTCTGTAATAATGATAATTATAATAAAAATGACAGTATTTGTTAAGCACTACTATGTGCCAAGCACTGTTTTAAGCAATGGGGGAGATACAAGGTAATTAGGTTGTCCCTTGTGGGGCTCACAGTCTTAATCCCCATTTTACAGAAGAGGTAACCAAGGCACAGAGAAGTGAAGTGACGTGCCCAAAATCACACAACTGACAAGTGTCAGAGCTGGGATTAGAACCCTCAACCTCTGACTCCCAAGCCTTTGCTCTTTCCATTGAGCCACAGTGCTTCTCTACTTCTGTACTTTCCAAGCACTTAGTACAGTGCTCTGCACACAGTAAGTGCTCAATAAATACGAGTGAATGAATAAATAAATACTATATATTAGACAATACCCTCATGGGGCTGTTTTCACCTATTTATGAAAAAATACACTAAAAAGACCAATAACGTTAATTTTTCTATCTTACTTTGAGGTGTCTAAAGCATCCCCAACTGTTTGAAGACCCATCTGGTTGGGACAGGAGTTGTGCCAATCTAATGAACTTGTATCAACCCTAGTGCTTAGCACATAGTTAAGAGTTAAGTACGATAATTGTTATAATCATGATGTAGGGAACTTATACCTCAGCTCTTAGATGGTTTAGTGGGAAGAAGGAACAAAAGAAACTACTGATGAAACTGAATTACTTCCCTTAACAGTATTCTGTTGCTTTTTCCATGGAAAGGTAGGATTGTGTAAACCCACTGGTGTGAAAATTTGACTTGGTTACCTCACTTCTTTCCTTCAATAACCCAGCCAGCATACTTCGCTCCTCCAGTGCTAAACTTCTCACTGTGCCCCTATCTTGCCTGACTTGCTGCTGACCTGTGGCCTACATCCTGCCTCTGGCTTGGAAAGCCCATCCTCCTCAACTCCAACAGACAATTACTCTCTCCCCTGCTTCAAAGAGGCCTTTCCAGCCTAAGCCCCACTTTTCCTCAACTCCCAGTCTCTTCTGTGTCACCCTGACTTGCTGCCTTTGCTCTTCTCCCCACTCCCAGCCCCACAGCACATATATAAATTTATAATTTCATTTATTTTTCTGGTGTCTGTCTCCCCCCTTCTGGAATGTGAGCTTGTTATGGGCAGGGAATGTCACTGTTTATTGTTGCATTGAACTTTCTCAAGTGCTTAGTACAGTGCTTTGCACACAGTAAGTACTTAATACTATCGAATGAATGAATGTATGCATGGAAGTTACAGAGGAGAGCCATAGAGGGACCATTTAGAGCAGGTTCCCAGCCTGGGTTGGGGCAGGTTGAGCCAGTTCTCCTGGATTCTCCCCATTCAGCAGGTTTCAGATGGAGATTCATGGATCCGTGGGTTGAATGATGCTAAACGTAGTTGGTTCCTCCGGGAAGCTAGAACTGTGCTCACCATCATAAGGGTAAGGGGAAGCATCTGCAGGTAACACTCCCCTGAACAACTTCTAGTTGAGCTTGAGCTCACTTCGGCCCAATTCATCACTGGTTTAATCCAGGTGGGATTGGGATAGCTAAGAAGGGCAGATTGGGTGTAATCTCGGACTTGTCTGTGAGAAGCTCTTCAGCAATGTCCGAGCAGGCTCTTTGTGCAGGGAGAATGTGCAGGGTAGGTTCTCTCAGTGTTCCCTGGGTCAAGCTGGTTTGCTTCAACTCAGAGGGGACTTTTTGGTGCCACCTTTGTTGGTTATGTTGGTGTGTGGGCAGGGAATGTGTCTCCCAAATGTTTAGTACAGTGCTCAATAAATATGATTGAATGAAGAATGACCATTAGACCATGGAAAACTGGGGTAAAAAGGAAACCCAAAGGAAATATTCAGGGACCAGCAAAGGAAAGATTCTTGTCCCACTCCACACCTGAAATGAAAGATTACCTCAATCCTCTGGAAGGGAGATTTAGAGAATGGCCATATTATCATTACATGATTGAGGAGACAAAGGGCTATTTTCATCCTCGAATTGAACATTCCTTCCACTTCCCGCCCCCCCAGTGTGGGAAGAACTAGGCAAGGCAGTGTAACAAAGTAAGAGATAATGGCATCAATCCCCAATTACCCTTACTTTCTACATTTGTGTCATCATAGCCCTAATGCGGTGGGAAGATCTTCTGTCTGTTGTTTATTCCTCTGAAGCTGAAATAAGAGCTCCTCTGTGGCATCGCCCACGATGCGGTTGCCAGGCAGCAAAAGCAGTTCTGCATCAAGCTGGAAGGGGATAGGAAGGAGATAGAGATGGGAGGATAGGATGCCTGAAATTGCTGAGCAAGAATTTCTTCTCTTTGTCATCCTTCATGTTCTAGTAACATAATAAGCCAATAAGCCAAGGCTTACAGGAGAAATAAAGATGGAAAGGATGTGGTTGAGCATTGTTATTAAATGGGGTGTCGGAAGTATTCCTTATTCTGCAGAGAAATAGTTTCAGTTTGGTTTATTCTTCTGAACTGTGTCCTTCCCTAGTAAATCCATTTGCACTATCCACACAAAAAGTGATCTATGCCTCACTGTTTGCAGACAGCTTTGCACTAACAAACAATTACACATAACATCTCACAGTTCAGGGTATTGGAAACATGATCTACTATGACCTTCTGGTCTTTATCTTGCCTTCCAGAGTATAGTCAGGCATCAGATTGAAAGGAACTTTGCTATCTGAGACAATTCACTGAAAGCTACTCACATCCTCCTACTTTTCCACTCACTATTCCCATTACAACCCAGCTCACACTTCATTAAACTAGGCAGTGTAGTCTAGTGTAAAAAACCCAGCCCTGAGAGTCAGAGGTCCTGGGTTCTAATCCTGACTCTGCTACTTTCCTGTTGTGCAATCTCAGGCAATTCCCTTAACTTCTCTGTCTCAGTTTCATCTGCAAAACAAAGATTCAGTATTTGTTCTCCTTCTTATTTTAACTCTGAGCTGTTCTGAAACACAGATTATATCCAACCTGATTATCTTTCATCAACAGCAATATTTGGCATACCATATGTTCTTAAAAATAATATCGTTATTATTATTTTCATGCCAATCTACTCACTGTTCCTCTTCTGCTGCCAACCTACTACTCACACCAGTCCTTCTGCCTGGAATCCCATCCCTCTTCACATTCATTACACCATAGTTCTTTCCTTCTACAAAGCCTCTCTTTAATCACATATCCTCCAGGAGGTCTTGCCTGATTAATATCTAATCTCCCACCTTAGAGTTTCTGACTGCCATTTCAGCATTTCTGCATAACCTAAGCAGTCAGTAATAAGTTACTTTCCCCTATCTCTAATTTATTATAGTGTCTGTCTCTCCTACCAGTTTGAAAGCTCTTTTTGGCAGGGATCAAACCTATTATAATAATTAGGGAGGGTACCGGTTAGGGGCTTATTATGTGGCAACCACTGTTCTGAGAACTGAGGAGATACAGGTCAGTCATGGTTGCACAGTGTCCTTGCCCATATGGGGCTCATGGTCTAAAGGGGTGGGAGGGAGAACAGGAATTGAATCCCCATTTTTTGGTTGAGAAAACTAAAGCACAGAGGAGTTAAGGGACTTGCCCAAAGTCATACAATAGGCAAGTGTAAGAGCTAGGATTAGAAACCAAGTCCTGCTTTGGGCATGTCAGCCCCATCCTCAAAAACCTCCAGTGGTTGTCTATTAACCTTCGCATGAAGCCAAAACTTTTTACTATTGACTTCAAAGCTCTCCATCACCTTACCCCCTCCTACCTCACCTTCCTTCTCTGCCCTATCCTCCTCACTGTGCCTCATTATTTCCTGTCCTGCATCGACCCCTGGCCCATTTCCTAGTTCTGGACTAGAATTTCCTCCCTCCTCACATCAGCCAAACTAGCTCTCTTCCCTGCCTCAAAGCTCTACTGGGGGCTCACCTCCTCCAGGAGGGCTTTCCAGACTGAGCCCCCCTTTTTCCTCTGCTCCTCCTCCCCTCCCCATGGCCCCTACTCCCTCTCTCTTCTCTACCCCCTTCCCTGCCCCACAGCATTTGTGTATATTTGCAAATATTTATTATTCCATTTTATTAATGTGTATATCTTTAATTCTATTTATCTATTTTTATGCCATTGATACCTATCTACTTGTTTTGTTTTGTTGTCTGTCTCCCCACTTCTAGACTGTGAGTCCACTGTTGGGTAAGGATTGTCTCTGTTGCCGAATTGTACTTTCCAAGCACTTAGTACAGTGCTCTGCACACAGTAAGTGCTCAATAAATACAACTGAATGAAGGAAGTCCTTTGACTCTGAGGCCTGTGCTCTTTCCACTAGTCCACACTGTTCTTCTACTAATTCACTTTTATTCTCCCAATCACCTGGTACCGTGCTCGGCAGACAGTAAACACTTAAAAAATAATATAAATTAGCTAAAAATGCCTTTAACACATCCCAGCAGCATGGCCTAGTGAAAAGAGCATGGGCCTGGGAATCAGACGACATGGGTTTTATTCCTCATTCTGCTATATGCCTGCAGTGTGATCTGGAGCACATCCATTAACTTATCTATTCCTCAGTTTCTTCAATTATAGTACTGACCTCCCTGCCTCCTGTCTTTCCTATGTCCATACTTCACTCTGCTGCCCTGATCATTTCACTACATAAATGTTCAGTTATTGTTTTTCCACTCCTCATGAACCTCCAGTGGTTGGACATCCACCTCTGCATCAAACAGAAACTTCTCACCATCAGCTTTAAAGCAGTTAATCATCTTCCCCCAGTACCTCATCTTTCTGCTCTACTACAACCCAGCCCACGCACTTCACTCCTCTAATGCCAACCTACTCACTTTGCCTCAATCTCATCTATCTCACAGCCAACTTCTTGCCCATGTCATGCCTCTGGCCTGCAAAACCCTCCCTTTTCATATCCAACAGACAATCATTCTCTCCACCTTCAAAGTCTTACTGAAGGCACATCTTCTTCAAGAGACCTTCCCTGATTAAGCCCTCATTTCCTCTTTTCCCACTCCCTTCTCTATCACCCTAACTTGATCCCTTTATTCACCCCCACACCAACCAGCCCCACAGCACTTATGTCCATATCCATAATTTCTTTATATTTACATCTGTCTTCCCCTCTAAACTGTGAGCTCATTGTGGGCAGGGGATATATCAGTCATATTTTTGTGTTGTACTCTCTTGCGCACTTGATACAGGGCTCTGCACACAGTGAATGCTCAATATGGTTGATTAAAATGGGGATTTGTTACTTCTTTTCCTCCCTACTTAGACTGTTAGTTTGATTTGGGACAGGGACCATGTCTAACGAGTATCTAGTACCTAGCCCAGTGCTTAGAATGGGCTTGGCATATAGTAAAGTAAGTTCCTCCTCTAGCGTGTAAGCTCCTTATGGGCAGGGAACATATTTATCAAATCTGTTATTCTC
Organism: Ornithorhynchus anatinus; assembly: GCF_004115215.2. NCBI lineage: Eukaryota > Metazoa > Chordata > Mammalia > Monotremata > Ornithorhynchidae > Ornithorhynchus > Ornithorhynchus anatinus. Next base: position 143,324,057 of record NC_041728.1, read on the forward strand.
CCAAGAGTTTGGTACAGTGCTTTGCATACAGCAAGTGTTCAATAAATGATTGATTGAAATATAATCATTATCATCATTATAATTATTATGGAACAGATTCTGTTGAATTGTTATGTACGTTTGGGGTACTGCCATTACACTATTAAAATTCTTGAGTAAAATATAATTTAGAGACTTCAGCTCATTTCCAAAAATTTGAATCAGTTTTCTAAAACTTTAGAACTGGTTATTTCACCTATGCTTAGAATTGGAATGTGGCACCTGCCAACTGGTTGAGGTTAGGAGCTAAAGAAATCTCTCTCTAGTGTCTCTGAATCCTTTCAGCTCAATAAATCCTGCTGGTGGAGAGCTATTCAGATATCCAAATTCTCTGAGTACTGAGTGGACGAACTCCAGTAGAAACAGATGCTGCTTTTTATTTATAAATGAAATTATGCTTGTTAATCAAATAATACCACAACAGATGATTCATTCAAAGCAAACAAGTGTGGTTACTAGATGTAGTTTTGGGGCTATGAAATCTCTGATTATCCTTTAAGAAGAATCACAACAAAAATCTGAGACAAGAAGGGAAGAGATGGTTAGGATGGCCAAGAATATTAAGAAGAAAAAGAGAAACCAAAAAATTACCTTTGATTTGGATAACAAAAACAACAGACTTTTAGCAATGTGTAGATTTAATTAGTAAATTATATACTACCCTCAGTGCAGATCTCCAGGAAGGTAGAAGGGGATGATCCAGTGATGCAGAGAAGTGAATTTAACCCAGCTGGAGGTACAGAAAAAGTACTGAAAAACTGAGGATGGGGAGAATAATAATAATAATTATACATTTCTCATTTGAATGGCAGTTTTACAGACCCTGGCTATATCACCACAACAGAAGGTGGAATTCTAGCCATTTTGGCCATAAATCAAACAATTGATGGAATTTATTGAGCACCTACTGAGTGCAGAGCTCTGTATTAAGCACTTGGGAGAGTACCATACAGCTGTGAGTTGGTAGAACCATTCCCTGCCCGTAAAGAGCTAAGCATCAAGGAATATTCTAGCCATTAAAGGGCATGCTGGCTACAGGAAATCAGTCCACATAGGCCAATTAGAATGTTGTTAGATAATATGCCAGACCTATCAAGGCATCTAAGTATATTCCCACACTAATGTAAAAACTTGGGGACTGGACCTGAAAAATCTCACACAGTTCAACATGAAATTGTACATCAAATCAAAGAATTAGGGGGAGCATATCTCTGGGAAAAGAAGACTGAACTCATCATCTTTCCTCCCAAGTCCTCTCTTCTACCTAACTTCCTCTCATTCATTCAGTCGTATTTATTGAGTGCTTACTGTGTGAAGAACACTGTACTAAGCACTTAGGAGAATACAATACAATAATGAACAGACACATTCTCTGCCCACAATGAGTTTACAATCTAGAGGAGGGTGAGATAGACATTACTATAAATACATTAGAGATATATACTTTGTGTTGTGGAGCTGGGGGGGGGGGATAAAGGGAAAAATTCAGGGCAATGCAAAAGGGAGTGGGAAAAGAGGGCTTAATTAGGGAAAGCCTCTTGGAGCTTCCCAGCTAACAATACCCCCAATCAGTCTTTACCTCAAATCCATAATCTTGGCATTGTTCTTTTCTCCTTCCTCTCTCAATCCCTATATTCAGCCTGTCACCAAAGCATATCAGATTTTCATTCAATCATATTTATTGAGCAGAACACTGTACTAAGTGCTTGAAAAGTACAATTCAGCAACAGATAGAGACAATCCCTACCCAACAACGGACTCACAGTCACATATCCAAAATCTAACCCTTCCTCTCCTAGTGCCACCACACTAGTCCCAGCAACTTGTCAAACTACATCTTTGTTATGGTGCTTCAGCCTCCTCGCTAATCTCCAAGCCTCCAGTTTTTCTCCTTTCCAATTCATAATTTACTCAGCTGCCTAGAACAGTGCTCTGCATAGAGTAAGTACTCAAGAAATAACATTGATAGATTGCTTGATTGCTGAGGTCCTTCCTTTAAAATGTCATTCTTTCCAGGACTTTATTCCTCAAAAACCTTCAGTGCCTTTCCATTCCTCTTCACATCAAGCGAAAACTTTTGAGTATTGGCTTTAGGGTACTCAATCAGCTTTCTCCCTCCTATTTATGCATTCTCTTCTCCCAGTACATTCTCCATTCCTTTAGAGCTCACCTATTCATTCTGCCTTGTTTTTGTCTCTCCTCCCACCACAGTTTTGTTCATGCTGCAACCTCAACTAAAACTTAATGCCAGGTCTGCCACTTGTCTGCTGTATGACTTTGGGTAAGTCAGTTAGCTTCTCTATGCCTCAGTTACCTCATCTGTAAAGTGGGTTAAAGACTGTGAACCGCCCCCTGCCCCCATGTGAGACACAGACTGTGTCCATCCTGATTATTTTGTATCTGCTCCAGTGTTTAGCACAGTGCCTGGCACATAGTAAATGCTTAAAAATGCCATGTTAAAGCTAACCAAAAATAAGTCTTCTTCCCACTTCAAATCCAATGGCTTCATAGCCCTTCTGAAATAACATTTCCTCCAAATGTCCTTCTTTTAAATACCAACAGTTATTATAGCACTTCTGTGCCACTTAAGAACTTAAAATACATATCGTTATCTTTAGTTACTTCATCTCATTTTTTCCATATGACTCTCTTACTATCTTGTAAAGTGCTCTGCACACAGTATGCACTCAATGACTATGATTGCTTGTAAGTTCCTTGAGGACAGAGATCTTGTCAGTAAGTCAACTGCATTTACTGTGTGCAAAGTACTCTACTAAGCTCTTGGAGGAGTAGAAAACAATGTAATAGACACATTCCCTGCCCATAGTGAGCTTACAGTATAAAGGCAGAGATAGATATAAATAAAATTACAGGTATGTACATAAATGTTATAGGCCTGGGTAGGGGGATGAATAGAGACCAAATCAAGGTGATGCAGAAGGAAGTACAAGAAAAGAAAAGGAGAGCTTAGTCAGGGAGGGTTTTTTGGAGGAGATGGGCCCTCAACTAGGCTTTGAAGGTCGAGTGAGTAATTGTCCATTGGTTATGAATTGGGAAGGCATTCCAGGCCAGAGGCAGGATGTGGGGAAGAGGTCGGAGGCAAGATAGATGAGATCGAGGTACAGTGAATAGCTTGGCATTAGACACACAGAGTGGTTTCTAGGTAGGAGAGTAGCAAGGTGAGGTAGGAGAGGGCAAGGTGACCGAGTGCTTTAAAGCTTGTAATTCTTCTGAACTCTCCCATCTCCCAAGTACGTAATACAGTGCACTGCACACATTAGGTGCTCAGAAAATTCATTCATTCAGTTGTATTTACTGAGCACTTACTGTGTGCAAAACACTGTACTAAGTGTTTGAGAGAGTACAAAACAACAAACACATTCCCTGCCCAAATAGAACTCACAGTTTAGAGGGGGGAGACTAGTGGTTAATTAAAAGGTGGAAGTAGGGCATTACAAAAAGGCCATATATCAGTTGTATAAACATCACTGAATTTTGCTCATACTGGCTTACCAACCATGCATAAATTCATGCTGCTGTGCCTGCCACAGCTGCTGGCCAAAGGCACTTAAGCAGCTGAGCCTGTAGCCATATGTGTTGCCGAAGGCATAGGAGCAGAAGCATCTGGGTTGCCAACCTTCCAGAAATTCAGACGATCCATAAAAATGAGTTAAAATCGGTCAGATTCATAAAGCATATGCAAATATTTTGATATCTGTAAATGGGAACAATGTAGCCTAATAGAAAGTGTACAGGCCTAATCCATCACCAACACCTGCTCATCTCACCTTCCCAATATCACCAAGATCCACCACTTCCTCTCCATCCAAACTGCTACCTTGCTGGTACAAGCTCTCATAATATCCCAGTTGGATTACTGTATCAGCCTCCTCTCTCATCTCCCTTCCTCCTGTCTCTCCCTACTCCAGTCTATTCTTCATTCTGCTGCCTGAATCCTCTTTCTACAGAAACACTCTGGGCATGTGACTCCCCTCCTCAAAAATCTCCAGTGGTTGCCTATCAACCTTCACATGAAACAAAAACTCTTGGCTTCCTTGCCCCCTCCTACCTCACCTCCTCCTCTCCTCCTACTGCCCCCCCACATACACTCCACCCCTCTGCCGCTCAGCTCCTCAGGGTCCCTCGTTCTCACCTGTCCTGCCATCGGCCCCTGGCCCATGTCCTACCGCTGTCCTGGAAGGCCCTCCCTCCTCACATCCACCAAACTAACTCTCTTCCCCTCTTCAAAGCCCTACTGAGAGCTCACCTCCTCCAAGAGGCCTTCCTAGACCACGCCCCCCTTTCCCTCTGCTCCTCCTCCTCTCCTCATTCCCCCTTCTCCTGCCCTCTGTTCTTCCTCCTTCCCCTCCCCACAGCACTGTGCATATTTGTATATATTATTTCTCTGTTCATTTTGTTAATGATATGTGTATATATCTATGATTTTATTTATCTTGATGATATTTACACCAGACTACTTGCTTTGTTTTGTTCTGTTTTGTTTTTGCTGTCTGTCTCCCCTGTTTAGACTTTGAGCCTGTTATTGGGCAGGGATTGTCTTTGTTGCCAAATTGTACATTCCAAGAACTTAATACAGTGCCCTGAACATAAGCGTTCAATACATCTGATTGAATGAATGGAGACCTGGGTTCTAATCCTTACTCAGCCACTTCTTGCTGGGTGACCTTGGTCAAGTCACAGCTTCTCTGTGCCTCAGTTTCCTCAAATGTAAACTAAGGGTTCAGTACTTGTACTGTGAGTCCCATGGTGGACAAGGATTCTGTCAGACGTGATTGTACTGAATCTACTGCACTGCTTAACCCTGTGCTTGGCAGGAAGCCAGTGCTTAACAAATACAATAATTATTATTACTTTTATTATTTCAGTGATTCCTGGCTTCACTGTGCGACTGTTCCAGGTCCAATCTTCCGGGGGCAGTAGCTTAGGAAACCTGCATGGACTTAAGGATGTGTAGAAACTCTGCCCTCAACTTCCCAGGAAATTGTGTTTATCATTGGCCATTCATCTAAATCAGACTGGATGGAGCATGTGACTATCTCTGTACTACCTAACCTCACTCAAAAAAATGCCTAACTCAGCTGTTCCCGGAGAATGGTCACCTGAGAGGTTCTTTGTTCCTAGGTGGTGGCAAGCCTGGTAGGGGTAACTGTCATGTTTCTTTTCCTTTTTTCCTAATATTACAATTAATTTGTGAGCAAGCCATCCATGAAGCCATCCTGCATGGGGGAAACTGGCCTTTGTGGGGAAATCTTAGAGTTTCAATTTATCAAAAGAACCAAAAAATCAGATGGCCTGTGGAATTCTGGAAGCCTCTTCGCTAATTTCACCACTTCTAGAGAGACAGGATACTACTATGAAAGCAGTGTGGCTTAGTTGAAGGATCCTGGGCTTGGGAGTCAGAGGTCATGGGATCTAATCCTGGCTCCGCCACTTGTCTATGTGTGACTTGGGCCAATCACTTCACTTCTCTGTGCCTCAGTTACCTCACCTGTAAAATGGGGATTAAGACTGTGAGCCCCACATGGGACAACCTGCTTACCCTGTATCTACCCAAGTGCTTAGAACAGGGCTTGGCACATAGTAAGTGCTTAACAAATACCATTATTATCATTTGCACCTATATTTGTCATGGAGACACAACCACACTCTTACTAACCTGCCTTAACTACTCTGTTAAAGAAAGGAAAGAAAGCATATTGCTATCTTGGTTTTACAGAGACCTGGATGTGAAGATGATATCCTTGGGCAAACAATTAACTGCTCTGTGTCTCAGTCTTCTCTACTGCAAAATGCAGTTGCCTGGTCCTACCCTACCTCCTACCCAGGTTCTCTGTTTCCCAGGGCAATGCCTTTTCCACTAGGCCATGCTGCTTTTCATTTGAGAAGGATTAACATTATTAAATCTGTAGACACTGTCACCCACAGCAAAAACTATTTCTTAACCAGAGTGAACAGCTTTTGATTCAATATGCATTTTAGTTGGAATTAGCTCTTTTAAAAATATATTTACTCTAGATATATTCATTTTTCCATAAGCTCAAATCTCACCTTCCTTTCTGGAATAGAGTGCGGCTACATTGTGTCACTGAGATTTCCTCTACTGCCTCTCTCTCCCTCATCAATATTGTTAGAAACATCTGTACCCAAGAATAACCTGGGAGCTTTACTTCCAGCTGCTCATCAGTCAGAGAGGTTTCGCAATGCCACCTTAGAGTGTTTCGAGTTCTGTCTCTCCCATACCTCGGGGAACACAAGCAAGGCAGTCTACTCACTGGCTTTCTCCCAACTACCCTCTCTTGGTCATGGTTCTTTGCAGAACTGCAAAAAATTTTATTTTCTGTATAGACAAATGTGCTGATGTTCAGAGCAACAGGGACTTTAGATAGCAGTGGGAGTCTGTGGGTTCAGGATGGAGCAGGAGGAGATAATTTTATAGGTAAAGAAAGAAACCTAGAAAGACATCATGACCTACCCGAGAAAACACGGGCCTGGGAGTCAAAGGATTTGGGATACAATCCCAGTTCTGACACTTGTCTACTGTGGGACCTTGGGTCAATTCCTTAACGTTTTTGTGCCTTAGTTTCCTCAATTATAAAATGGAGATTCAACATGTTCTCCTTGTTTAGACACTAAGCCTCATGTGGGGCAGGGACTATCTCTAATCTGGTTACCTCTAGGGTAGGTAGCAGAAAGAATTCACTTCACCATGGCCTCTCACTAGATTTCCATTTTCTCGGGTACACTTTACCTTCCATCTGACCATGTCTCTATCACAGCTCTTAGCTAATGAACAAGTATATGGTAGGTCTGAGGCTTGCAGTCTTCAACTCCCACCACAAATGAAAGAATTTCTAGTAACCTTTATTGTTCAGCTTCTTCCAATTAACCATGGGCTTATGACCTGCACCTCCCACCCCTCCTTTGGTTGATTCCCCCAGGCTGGATCTGATTGGTGGGCAAATCTGTCTGTTAAGTGTTCACCATGATCTGACTGATGGGAAAATCTAATGTGTCCTCAACTCTAGTGATGTGGAAGGGTGTTGCTGGTGAAGTCTGGAAGGAAAGTCTGTAAACCAAATCATACTCACTGCCATTTCAGTGTTTTGGGGGAGCCTAGGTGGTTTTATCAAAACAAAAAAATGAAATGTGTTAAAGAATATCAGGCACTCCTCTTCTCAGGTCTCCTGAATCCCAGTCCCGAGCCTATTCCATAACCCAAATAGAAACTGCAGGAGATGAGGAGTGGCAGGAAGAAGTTTGAATGAAACCAGAAAGGTATCTGAGTGTTTGTCTGGACTGGATCCCAGTCTCGGTCCCCTGCCCCATGTATTTGGTTAAGGGGAGAGAAGCAGGTCCAGAATCCTGGGGGTCTGCTCTGAGGCTTCTCTGGAAAAAGAGAAGTGAATCCACTGGGAAATGTGGGTGCGCCTATGCCTGCCCAACTCTGACCTTTCATTCAATTATATTTGAGCACTTGCTGTGAGCAGAGCACTGTACTAAGCGCTTGGAATGTACAATTCAGCAACAGATAGAGATAATTCCTGCCCAACAATGGGCTCTCAGTCTTAAAGGGGGAGACAGACAGCAAAACAAAATAAGTAGACAGGCTTGTATATCTGTATCTTCCCCCACTCACACAGAGCCTTACCTCTGTTCCCAGGTCTGTAGGCAGCAGGAGGAGGAAAGGAGTGGCTCCACAGCCTGGTGGGCAGGGGGATGGAAGTGAGTTCAATAGAGGAGAGAAGTGAATTCCCTGGGAAATATGGGGTGTTCCAATCTGAACCCTACTTACTTGCCCCCCACCTGGCTGCAGAGAGATTTCCACACTGCTTCCTCTTCCCATTCTGCCCCCTCTTTTTAGCAGTGCCCAAACTGAACCTTGGTATAGTTGGGAGAAGACATTGTCAGAACAGTGCTCAACACATAGGAAGTGCTTAACAAATGCCATCATTATTATTATAAGCCACCTCGAAAATGGCCAATCTGGGGGAAATTTGCCACAAGGGAGAAACTCTGTCCATAGAGATGGATTGATTCCGTAGTACCCACTAAACAATATGCATATTTCATATGTTTTCTCACTGGGCTCTTTCACCTGCAAAACTTCCCTAGAAATCAGTGTTTTACCCAGACGGAAGGTGGGTGGGAAATATTACAAACATTTTCAAAATTCCTTGATTTGCACTTTAGCTTTAGCCTGCATAATATTTATTAGTTACTAGGACATGTGTGATATACCATCATCCTTTGAAGGGCAACACCACTTTTGAAAATCTCAATAAAGTATGTCAAGATAACATTAAAAAACCCAGAAGTAAACTCATTCGGCAGCTCAGCTTCCCGCAAATTACACTGAATTATTCATTTTCCCTCCTAAATACTTTCCTTCACCTAACTTTCCCAACTTTATTGATGACACCATCATCCTCCTGTCCCAGAAGCTGGCAATCTTGTTGTCATTCTTGACACTTCAGTTTCTTTCAACTCTCACATTTAATGTGCTGCTAAATACTGTTGGTACTTTCAACCCCTTCTCAATCTGCTACCACCTTGGTCCAAGATCTTTTTGATTTGTAGCTAAATTATTTTATCAGTCTCCTTATGTATTTCCTTGTCCCTAGCCTCTTCATCCACTCTGATACAAGTCTCCCCAATTCACATATTAACTCTTCACCCCCCATTCCTTAGCTCACTCTCTTCATAACCAGCATATCAGACCTCCAAACTGTTCTGCTCTCTCTCTCTCTTTTTTAATGGTATTTGCTAAGCGCTTAACTACATATCTGGTACTATTCTAAGTACTTGGGTAGATACGAAGTAATCAGGTTGGACACAGTCCCTGTCCCACATGGGGCTCACAGTCTCAATCCCCATTTAGAGATAAAGCAACTGAGGCACAGATAAGTGATTTGCCCAAGGTCATGCAGCAGACAAGTGTATTAGACTATGAGTGCATTAGTCAATTAGACTGTGAGCCTTCATTGGGCAGGGATTGTCTCTATCTGTTGCTGAATTGTACATTCCAAGCGCTTAGTACAGTGCTCTGCACATAGTAAGCACTCAATAAATACTATTGAATGAATGGATGAGTGGTGTAGCAGGGATTAGAACCCAGATCCTTCTGACTCCCAGGCCTGTGCTCTATCCACTGGGCCACACTGCTTCTCTCTTGATTTTTCCACTTTCTCCCCTTATTCTCCAACCTGAAACTCCCTCCCTTCCCCAAATCCAACGAACCACCTCTGTCCCCATTTTCAAGATCTTCCTAAATCAATCCATTTTATTTATTGAATGTTTACTCTGTGCAAGGCATCATTCTAAATGCTTGAAAGAGTACAACAGGGGAAATAGAAATGATTCCTACCCTTAAGAAGTTGAGACACACTGAAATAAATTATAACTAGTGGAAACACCAGACTTTCAAAATTTGTATACAAGTGCTGTCCACAAGGGATGAGAAGCAGAGCGAGTACCCAAGCGACGCAGAAGTACTGGAGTGGCAGTTCGGGGGAAGGAGAGGGTGGTGAGATGAAAGATTAATCAGGGAAGGCCTCCTGCAAGACATCTCCTCCAACGAGCTTTCTCTATGAACTCGAAACACTCTTAAGTCATAATAATAATGTTGGGATTTGTTAAGCGCTTACTATAATAAAGTTGGTATTTATTAAGCGCTTAATATGTGCTGAGCACTGTTCTAAGCGCTGGGGTAGACACAAGGGAATCAGGTTGTCCCACATGAGGCTCACAGTCTAATCCCCATTTTACAGATGAGGTAACTGAGGCACAGAGAAGTGAAATAACTTGCCCATAGTCACACAGCTGACAAGTGGCAGAGCCGGGAATCGAACCCCTGACCTCTGACTCCCAAGCCCATGCTTTCCCCACTGAACCACACTGCTTCTATAAACCTGCTTACCATCTCTTGTATTTACATAGTTATTTATACTCAGCACTTGTGAGTAGATGTATAGTCATTACACGTTCAATTATTTATTCTCATTGTTCTATTTCTAAATACTTTTGTCTGTCTCTCCCTCCAGAGCATATACCTTATAAGCAAAGAATGGATGTTTTGCTTCTGTGGAATTCAGTGGGAGTTCTATAATAGTATTATTTTGACTTCTATCAGTTAGTTATTGTAGTCATTAAGCACATTCTGTAGACTTCAGCTCCTTGTGGTCAGGGAACATGTCTGTCAACTCTATTGTATTGTAATAATATTAATAATAATGATGGCATTTGCTAAGCACTATGTGCCAAATACTGTTCTAAGCCCTGGGGAAGATAGAAGATAATCAGGTTGTCCCAGGTGGGGCTCATAATCTTAATTCCCATTTTACAGATGAGGTAACTGAGGCACAGAGAAATGAAGTGACTTGCCCAAAGCCACACAACTGACAAGTGGCAGAGACAGGATTAGAACCCACAACGTCTAACTCCCAAGCTCATGCTCTTTCCACCAGACCACACTGCTTCTCCCCAAGCTTTTAGAACAGTGCTCTGGAAACAGAAAGCATTCAATAAATACCATTGATGGATTAAAAAAGCAGTGTCTGAAGCGTGGGTTAAATACATACACTACAAATCAGGCACAGTTCCTGCCTGACATGGAGCTCACAATCCAAGTGGGATGGAAAACAATGACAATAGCCATAAATAAAAACAGCAATAAGAAGCAGAGTCAACAAGTGAAGACAATGTCCAGACAGGTTAAAAAGCTAGATAGTGGAGGTGGGAGTAATTAGACACCCCAGTGTTCCAGGGAAACCATCCTTAATAATAGTAATTGTTATGAGGCCCCAGTTTGTACCAGCCAGGACCTTCTTGGACCGGGGGAGCCTCGGTGACACATAGAAGTCTAACCACACCTCTGATCACCAACATTACTGTGAAAAGTTTTTCACTTAGTTTTGCCAACATGCAAGGGAGTGACACATACATATATTCCACCAAGGGTCCAATACCAATTTGTAATCAGAGGAGCCCATTCTTCCAATACTTCTTCTTTCTGCTACCAAGTGCTGCTCTCAGCATACTTCCTCCTTGCTTCTCCTCTGTGCTGCTTCCAAATGCCCTCTGTGTGTGCCCCCTCCCACTTCAAAGCAACCACCTTTTATCTGGCTTAGGCATAACAGCTGTGGTTCTACATGGCAGTCACTGATTGATCCAGACCCATTACAGGGTAGAACAAGGAGAGAAAGCCACTTCTCCCTCCATGCTCCATCCCTATAGGCCTGCAATCACCCTCCTCAAATAGGGTACATCAGTGGCTTCATGAGTCTCTTCCTTGTTGTTGTTTGTGGAATCACTAAGAGTCACTGGTAAGGCAGCTTGTTGTGGGCTCACCACAGTAGTAATAATAATAATAGTCATGGCATGTGTTAAGCACTTAAGTGAGAAGTCACACAGCTGATAGGTGGCAGAGCCAGGATTAGAACCCATGGCCTCTGACTCCTAAGCCTGGGCTCTTTCCACTGAGACATGCTGCTGGTATTTGTTAAGATTTTATTATGTACCAGGCATTGTACTAAGTGCTGGGGAGGGGGAGGGAGGAATACAAGCAAATTGGGTTGGACACAGTCCCTGATCCACTTCGGTCTCACAGTCTTAATCCCCATTTTATAGATGAGGTAATTGAGATCCAGAGAAGTAAAGTGCCTTGACCAAGGTCACATAGCAGACAAGTGGCAGAGCCATATTTAGAACCCTTGACCTTCTGACATCCAGGCCCATGCTCTATCCATTCTGTACTTAAGACAGGTTTGGTGATTTTCACAATTCTCTGAATTCATACTACTTCTATCCTTAAATAGAACATATCAAACCATTTATCAAGTTAGAACTACCTGGCTCTTAGAAGAGTGTTCAATTTACTTATATAGCATTAAACAGCCTCTCTGTGTGACTGTATTCATTTTGTATTTTAATAGGGATTGTTTATCTCTTTCTCTTGTATTTTCCTGAATGATTCATGTCTTTGGTTGACTTTTATATCAGACTCCCTAGACAGTTAATTAGTAAAATGAAATATGTTTTAGTTAGAGTTGCATCCAATGAATATACATACACAAATATGGAAATACCATATTGGATAGTATTTTATGTAAATCTTACTGTTTTCTACTCTTCAATTATTTTCAGGTTTTAATTCAATGGGAAAAGATTGGAGAATTTAAGATTTAGATTTAAGGATCTTTCTATTTCCATGACATTTCAGAGTCTTCTCCTTCCTCTCCAGAAAAACTACTATGCCAGTACAGGAGTTGGTGTTCCATGTGGGACTACCTGATTACCATGTATCTACCCCAGCGCTTAGAACAGTGCTTGGCACATAGTAAGCACTTAACAAATACCATCATCATCATGTTACATTTGTTGCAAGATATACTCTTATTGTTTAAGTCTTCCCCACTGCCAACTTCCTGCTCTTGCCCTCTTTCCTGGCTGGAACCCCATCTGCTTCACACATGGCAAACGACTTCTCTCCCATCTTCCCAGTCCCTCTGAAATTATATCTCCTCTAGCAGGCCTTCCCTGACTAACTGATATTCCCCTCTCCCCTCCCCTACTTCAACCTCCTGTCATTTCAAAACCTACACTTAGATACTCACACATAAAGCCATAGCAATTACATTCCTATCTTTAAACTATCTTACTTCCTCCTGTTGTATTCTAAGTGTCTATCTTCTCAATTAGATTGCAAACTCTTAGAGGTTAGGAATTATAGTGTACTCCCCCAAGTGCTTAGTGCAACAAAGTAGATGTTCAGTAAATATCTATTTAAAGAAAGATTTTGAGTTTAGAGAGAGTGCTTTACCCGTAATAGATTATAGTAAGAGATGTAAAATGTATTCTTTTCCCTCAAATAATTCTTGTACTACAGTTGTCACCTACACATTTAAATTAATTTTGTTTTTCTGATGCTTAGAACACAGTAACTCCAATTTTAACCCCTGCTAATATGATACATTCTCTTCATTCCTAGTCACATTCCAGCCCATTCCAAATTTCCTGGCTGTAGGTTCTGGGAATGTCCATGCCCAGGACTGCCACATTATAGTACCTAACCTTTAGCAGACAATGGAGACACTATCCACAGCCCACACTCCCCAATATTTAAAAGTGAGAAAAAGGCTTTATATAATCACAGTATATTAGAGAGCTTTGTGACTAAGAAAAACAAATTTAAAGAAAACCTCATACCTCTTGAGATTGTTTTATAGCTTTGACCTTTTCTTAGGTGCTAGCCACTTTTTATTATAATTGAAATTTCAAACTATTGCCATATAGTTGTGGTTTTAATGGAGGAACATGAGAAAATAGCATAAGGAATAAGCCACTTAAAATAATGATTTTCCTTCTATGTAAAACCCTAGGTTAAGTTCATTTTAAGACTAAATGGCATAAGTTTGATGGGTTGAGCTTAATCAGATCAGATTGGCTAGGAACCCCTGGAGTGGACATTATCAATGCTTAGATTAAGGTGGAATCTGAAAAAAAAAACCTTTTAACTCATATACATATATTCTCTGAACTGCCCACACAATATGAGATCACCATTCTCCAAAGTTGGTGACCTTTGGCCATTTGCAGTGTGGTTGTGCTCTGATCATCCTTGAAAATAGAAAAAAATCTTCATTCAAATCCCTTCCACATGGTATCCTGTATTATGATATAACTTAAGGGGAGGAAAACAGAATTTGTATCTTTCGCAGAATCCAGCACCAGCTGTAGTAATAGCCGGGATGACAGTGCAAAGAGACTGTTTTTCTGTTCAGTCTGGGGATTCCTTTAGATGAACAACCACATTATCAGGTCTGTGAATTCTGTATTTTATTAAATCATAAGCACATTTCTCCTACCTTGCTGCATGGATCTGCAAGTGGACAAATGGATATGGTTTGAACCAACTTCCTTCTTTTTTTAGGATAAATGATATGATCAAAAAAAAAAGAACAAAGAAGCAGAATATGAAAACTGAACAGCCTGAAAAGGAATTGATTCAGAAACTAATTCAATAAAACATAGCTCTAAAAAGACTCTAAATTATTCAGATGTCACAATCCTGGAAAAGCAATGGCTCCTCTCAGCTATTCTTTCTAAATGTTTTGTTTTGTCTCCAGAAATAACTAGTTTAATTAAATGTTCGAGATATTCTCAAGTGATTCAGACTAATGCACACAGGGATTTTGAAGTTACTTAAAAGAGTTTATAAAGGGCTCAGATTTCTCTGGCTTTGAATGCAAATTTGGAGAGTTGTTTTCCAGCAGGGAAACAGAAGTTACAGAACTGCAATTTTCTCTGCTGACTGGTGCCATCTCCAGAGCTAAAGGGAGCAGCGGGTGAGTAGGGCAACTGTCCAGGGACTTCAGTAAAGTGCAGACACTGTATTTGGCCCAGGGTACATCACTTAGTGGTTGGAGATGCAGATGTACTCACAATAATAATTATGGTACTTGTTAAGTGCTTACTATGTGCCAAGCACCTATTCTAAGTACGGGGTAGATATGGTTAATCAATTTGGACACAGTCCCTTTCCCACCCGGGGCTCACAATCTTAACTGCCATTCAGCATGGCTTAGTGGAAATGGCACGGGCTTGGGAGTCAGAGGAGATAGGTTCTAATCCTGGCTCTGGCAGTTGTCTGCTATGTGACCTTGGGGAAGCCACTTAATTTCCCTGTGCCTCAGTTACCTCATCTATAAAATGGGGATTAAGACATTGAGTCCCACATAGGTCAACTTGATTACCTTGTTTCTACCCTAGCACTTAGAACAGTGCTTGGCTCTTAGTAAGTGCTTAGCAAATACCATAATTATTAATTATTATTGTTCATATGAGGTAACTGAGGCCCAGAGAAGTGAAGTGACTTGCCAAAGGTCACACAGCAGACATGTGGCATAGCCAGAATTAGAACCCATGTCTTTCTGACTCCCGGGCCCCTGCTCTATCCACTAAACCATGCTCTTTCTCTAATGGTACAGTGGTATAGACCTTGTCCCTTTAGTCCTCTGGGGTAAAATGGGCTCATCAACCTGGGAGAAGTGGGTGGGGACAGACTCATAAAACAAGCAGCAGCAGCCACCACCATTTCCAGATGGTTCAACCCTAGGAACACTTTGTCCCCTGGCTTGATAAAACCCATCCAACCTTGGCATGCTAAAGCAGTAGGATCAAAGCTATATCTTGTTGGACTATGACTTGTACACTGATACATTGTTGAATGGAAAAGAGTGAGCTTTCAGGGATCTGTGCCTGCTAACATATCATTCAGTTCCATTAATCAAGTAAAGCCTTTTTTGGCCTGTAGACTTCTCACCCCTCCTGACCCAAACAAAGCAGCTCTGCAAAAACAACAAAAGATCACCACACAGTGAGAGAGAGAAAATGGACTTGCTCTCTTGCTATTCTCCCATTGTCTGAGTCTGAATATGATTCCAAAAGAGGATCCCCAGGACTTTTAGGTATCAGAACCCTCACACCCCATCACCTACCACATCACGAGAACCAGGAAGCAATGTAATGGTTGAGGATAGGGAATGGAGGGACTGGAAAACTGAGAAAGATCTGTGAGCTGGCAGGACGCTGTGTTTTGAGGCTGAGCTATCCAGGCCCTGAGGCTAAAACAATCTCTGGGAAGGCCCTCTCTCTCCCTGCACTCTCACAGAAAGGTTTGCTGAGGTCTGTTAAAAGTTGATCAATCGTGTTTAGTTGATAAATCCACTGAAGTAATGGAAAGATTTTTAAGCATGAGAGACAAAGAACTTGGATTCTCTCGGCTGGAAAAGTAAGACCTTGGAAGTGTTCAAATGTACCCCTGTGGATGTTTGCTCTGAGCCAGATGGACCATTAATCTGACCCAGTGTGTCATCTTCTACTTTCTTTTGTTTCAAGATGGTCTCCTGTTTGAAGTACCACATTTCATTGCTTCTGAAATTATAACCCTGTTCTAGTCATTTGATTTCTTCTCACCAACACTTCCATATTCATTTTTCTTTTTATACTAAGCAGGCTCAGGTTTATTCAATAGGTAGTAGTAGTAATGGGATTTACTGAGCACCTGCCGAATTCAGCTAATGAGAAGCAGCGGGGATAGTGGATAGAGCATGGGTCTGGAAGTCAGAAGGGTGTGGGTCCTAATCCCCGCGCCACCACTTGTCTGTTGTGTGACCTCAGGCAAGTTACTTCACTTCTCTGTGCGTCAGTTACCTCTTCTGTAAAATGGGGATTAAGACAGTGAGCCAAATGTGGGACAGGGACTCTGTCCAAAATGATAACTTGTATCTACCCCAGATCTTAGTACAGTGCCTGGCACAGAGCAAGCACTTAACAAATACTATGAAATAAAGAAAAAAAATGACTGGTAGATACAAAGGAAGCATGAGCCAGATTGCTTTCCCAGAGGGATTTTACCCCCTAATGGAGTGAAAATACACCCCCAGAAATTCCCTCCTCTGTCCTATTTCTGCTGCTCCTAATAAAAGCCTTAATCAATCTCCTCCCTCCATACCATTCTATAAGGCAATCAATTCAAGTTCCACCTGCACAGGGGCCTGGTGGAAAATGAGATCTACAGGCAATCTGATCTCCCATCCTCCTCTCTCGCCCTATTTCAGTCTATACTTCACTCTGCTGCCTGGATTATCTTTCTACAGAAACGCTCTGGGTGTGTCACTCCCCTCCTCAACAATTTCCAGTGATTGCCTATCAATCTTCTCATGAAGCAAAAACTCCTCATTCTTGGCTTCAAAGCTCTCCATCACCTTGCACCCTCCTACCTCACCTCCCTTCTCTCTTTCTACTGCCCACCCCGTACAGTCCGCTCCTCTGCTGCTAACCTCCTCACTGTTACTTGTTCTCGCCTCTCCCGCCGCCGACCCCTGGCCCACGTCCTACCTCTGACCTGGAATGCCCTCCCTCCTCACATCTGCCAAACTAACTCTCTTCCCCTCTTCAAAGCTCACCTCCTCCAGGAGGTCTTCCCAGACTGAGCCTTCCCTTTCCCTCTGCTTCTCCTCCTCTCCCCACTGCCCCTACTCCCTCCCTCTGCTCTATCCCCTTCGTCTCTCCACAGCACTTGTATATATGTGTACACATTTGCTGCTCTATTTTATTAATGATGTGCATTTATCTGTAGTTCTATATATCTATTTTGATGGTAGTGATGCCTGTCTATTGGTTCTGTTTTGCTGTCTGTCTTCCCCTTCTAGATTATGAGCCCATTTTTGGGTAGAGATTGTCTCTATCTGTTGCCAAATTGTACTTTCCAAGCTCTTAGTACATTTCTCTGCACACAGTAAGCACTCAATAAATACGATTGAATGAATGAATGAATTGGCTATGTCAAAATTACATAATGGGGAAGCCGCAAAGAAAGGATAAACTAAAACTTGGCTCCAAACACTTATGTGACCCATTCCTAAACCACACTCAAAGGAAATGATTGGGCAAAAGAGCAAACTAAGGCAGAACGTTTGGTGGCTTCAGGGTTTGAATGGATTGTAAACCTTCACCGGACATTTGTTCCAAAGCCAAGGACTGAGCCCATAGACTAGAAACTGCAACTTTGCTGAAAACTGGAATGGCATTTCATTCTAATACTAAAATTTAACTTAAGAGAAATTAATATGTCTTCTTGCATTACAAAATGATTACTTTTTCTACCTCAGCAAGTTGACAGTAATTAATAAAAAAAAAAATTTACAGTTGCTTTTCTCACTTCATTCTGGGGCAACCTATTTTCTGCTTTGGCAAGCCTGTCACTTGGGTTCAGATCCTGATCCCTGAACTTGAGAACTGGAAGTGATCCAGATAATCCATCTTCTTCTTCCCAGCAGCATGGCTTTTTCAAGTTTACCTGCCTGCGTTCCCTTTGGCAGCTGTGGTAAACAGCGCTTCTGAATGCACGCGGTCCATTTTGTCTCCAGAACTACTCCTCTGTGATGAGATCTCTCAAAGTATTATAAGAAAATGTTTCCAGTAAGAGGCAGGTAGATAAATCTCATCGGGTAAATTGCTGAGGTGAATGGGATTAACTGACAACAGCAGCATTAAACACTTAAAGGAAAAAGGCAGGGGTTGTGAATCTTCCTTTATAGGGAAATTTGTATTTGAGTAAAGCAATTTGCAAAACAAATTTAGCCACCACTTAAAAAAAAATCAATAAAGTATCTAGAGCTAAATAATTCCAAAGGGAAGGCCTCTTTGAGCGGGAGGACTTTATTTCAGAAAGAGCCAAACTCACAGATATTTTAGCAGGAGGCTCACCCACACCCGAGAGTAGAATTTGATCCTGTGAAATGAAATGGCTAAAATTAAACAATTATTTTAAAATGGCAGGCAGGGACCATTTAGAAAACTTTTCTATAATTTTAATGATTACCCTTGCTTGTTCATTGCTTACAAATAGTCTCTGAATACGGACGAGAGACTGATATCTTCGTTCCAGGCTTCTAGGTGGTGGAAGTAGTAAGAGAACTTGGTGTCATGGCCTAGTGGATAGAACATGCACCTAGGAGTCAGAAGGACCTAGGTTCTAATTCTAACTCCACAATTTATCTGCTGTGTGACCTTGGGCAAGTCACTTAACTTCTCTACTCCTCAGTTACCTCATCTGTAAAATGAGGATTACGCCTGTGAGCCCAATGTGGGACAGGGATTGTGTCCTAACTAATTACCTTATTAGTGCTTGACAAAGCACTTAACAAATACTATCATTATTATCATATCTCCAAAAAGAGATGACCTTTTTACTGGGTTTGACTAGAGTCACCACTTATTCTGGGATTACTAAAACTTTGGTTGTATGATGCTTCATCTTCTAGGAGAGATTATCTGTCCTGCCCATTAAATGGGTCACTGGCCCAACATTTGTTTATCCAGAGGATGATCAAATTCAATCCCATGTCAATTCAAAGTGACGAGGATATGAAGGTAAGTATGTAAATAGATCTCCAAAGCATTTGCAGGTAAGAATAGATGCATGGGTTTCCATCCACTGACAGACTATTGCCTAAAAGCAACAGTCTTGCCAGATGGATAGCACACACAGAGAAAGTTGTTTCTTGTGGTTTAGCACTTGGAAAATTCCTGAGTATCAACACCAATCACTGCAAGCCTAGAATGACAATGAGACTGTTCTCACCACTGTGCTGGTACAGGTAGCTCAAAAATCTTTCTTGTCCATACACCTTCTTTGTATTGATCTGAACAAAGAGCCAAGCCAGTAAAGTCCTGCTGCTAATCTCAATTGTCAAGCAGATTTTCCATGGACTTCTGCTATCCTTTTTAACTGTTTCTCACCCCTAACTTTCCCTCCTCTGTCCCCTCATTCATGCTGTTTTCCTGGCCTAGAACGCCCTTCATCCCCAAATCCGACACATCACAGCACTTCTCATATTCAAAGTCCTCCTAAAATAGCTACTTCGACGAGTCTTCCCCAGTGTATCCTACTGAAAAGATCCCAGGCCTGGGAGTCGGAGGACCTGGGTTCTAATCGAGCCTGGGCTTCGGAGTCAGAGGTCATGAGTTCGACTCCCGGCTCTGCCACTTGTCAGCTGTGTGACTGTGGGCAAGTCACTTAACTTCTCTGTGCCTCAGTTACCTCATCTGTAAAATGGGGATTAACTGTGAGCCTCACGTGGGACGACCTGATTATCCTGTATCTCCCCCAGTGCTTAGAACAGTGCTCTGCACATAGTAAGCGTTAACAAATACCAACATTATCATTTATTTATAATCCCAGCTCTGTCATTTAACTGTTGTGTAGCCTTGGGCAAGTCACTTAACTTCACTATCCTTCAGTTTCCTCTTCTACAAAATGGGGATTTCAAGCATGCTCACATCTCCCCTCTCCTAAATAAATCCTCCCTTGACTTGATGGCTCCCTCCTATTATCATTCCATCTCCCTCGTACCATTCCTCTGTAAACTTCTTGAGCAAGTTGAATGCACCTCCTGTCTCCAGTTCCTCTCCTCCAATTATTACGGAATTGGGGGGCTCCTTCTCCTCCTCCTGCAAACATCCTCCCTCCCCAACCTTAGTTTCCAGTAAATATCTTCCTCTCCCCATCCCCCACCCTGCAGACATTTCCCTCTCTCCCCCTCGTCTGCCTTGCAAACATTTCCCTTTCTCCTCCACCCTGATGCAAACAAATGCCTCTCTTCCCCTTCCCCATGCTGCAAGCAATCCATCTCTAGACATCCCTCCGGGCAACTGTGCTGCAAGTATGTTCCCCTCTCCCTCTGCAAACACATCCCCTCTTCCTAACTTATATGGTTTGAGTTTTCACGATGTACCTGGGCCCCGTCCCTCCATCAATGGTCATTGGCTTCATCTGTTGTGTGACCTCGGGAAAATCACTGTGCCTCAGTTACCTCATCTGTAAAATGGGGATTAAGACTGTGAGTCCCATGGGGGACAGGTACTCCGTCTAACCTGATTATCTTGTATCTACCCCAGCACTTAGTACAGTGCATGACATATAGTAAGCGCTTAACAAATACCATAAAAAAATCTCCTTAACCCCCTCCCATCTGGCTTCTGCCCCCTACATTCCACAGAAACTGTCCTCTTGAAGGTAACAGATATCTCCTCCTAGCCAAATCCAATGGCTTTTACTCCATACTAATCCTCCTTGACCTCTCAGCTGCCTTCGACACTGTTGACCACGCCCTTAACCTGGAAACATTATGGCTTCACTGATAGTGTCCTCTCCTGTTCTGTCCCAACAAGGAGAAGCAATGTGACCTATTGGAAAGAGCATGGGCCTGGGAGTCAGGAGGCCCTGAGTTCTAATTCTGGCTCTGCCACTTGTCTACTATGACCTTGTGTGAGTCACTTAACTTCTGTCTACCTCAGTTCCCTCCTCTGTAATGTGGGGATTAATTCTGTGAGCCTCGCGTGGAACATGGCTGTGTCTAACCTAATGAACTTGTACCTATCCCAGTACTTAATGCAGTGCGTGGCACGTAGTAAATGCTTAGCAAATACCATGAAAAAAGAACTTAGTCTAGATGTTAAATGATTTGGCAAAGGTCACACAGCAGGCCCGTGGTGGTGTAGGATTAGAATCTAGATCTTCTAATTCCCAGACCCTTGCTCTTTCTACTAGGGCATGCTGGTTCCCTACTTCCTGCTGAAAAGCAGTATTGGCTAGTGGATAGTCAGAAAGAATTGGGTTCTAATTCTGGTTCTGCCACTTGTCTGATCTGTGTCCCTGGGCAAGTCACTTCACTTCTCTGCACCTCAGTTATCTCATCTGTAAAATGGGGATTAAGCCTGTGAGCCCCAAGCGGAACAGGGACTGCCTCCAACCAGATTTGCCTGTATTCACTCCAGCACTTAGTACAGTGCCTGGTACTTAGTAAGTGCTTAACGAATACCACAACCATTATTATATTACTATTATTATTATTACTGTCAAGAGCACTTTACCACTGAGGTTTTGTTGCCCACTCTGTGCTCCTCTTCCCTCCCTCAGTCAGGTCTGCAACCATGCAATGGCAGCTAATTCCTGTTTTGGAGGGCAATCCTCTCTTTCTGGGCTCATCACAACTTCTTTTCAGATTATAACTATCCTCCTGGATGCTTTTCTCTAAATTATTGAAATCTGATCTTTCAAAATTCTACCACACACATATTCATTTGTTCCCTTCTTTGCATTTGTCTGCTGCCTTTGGGCCTTTCACTTCATTCATTTGAAAACTATTCTTAGAGAGATCTTTCTTGCAGCTGTTAATCTATCATTAATGGTCCATAAGTCACTCAGAAATACTGCACTATGACAAAACCTCAACAGAGTGGAAAAAAATCATTTGCTTTACTGTCAATGTCGGGAACTTTTATCTTCTTTGACAGTTTTATTCAGAAAACCTCAGCTTTATTTTAATTTGAATCTAATGACGGCTTTCAAAGAGTGATTTACATAAGTAAAAGTTTGGTGCAATGACAGCTGTCATGATTTTTGTTGTTGTTTTGCTTAAAGAATATTTATTATGAAGACATCTTTCAAACACAGGGCCTATTTCTAGAAAACTTGATGGAAGTTAGTCATTCACAGATAGTAAAGTGGTACTATTTACCCCCACAGCCATCAGAATTGAAATGCAAAGTCCCGGGAGGCTTCAACTCTTTTGCCTCTGTGGTGATGGAAATCTGATTCACAAAGATGTTCCATCATTTGGGCTCTCCAACAACGGCTATATAGTGTCTGGCATGGCAAAAAACCTATCACTGTTGAAATAATAAAAATAATGACCTGGATTGGAGCCAAGATGCAGTGGACTAATGAAATAGCTTTTTATCTCCAATTTCATTGGGAACAGCAGGGTTTCTACACAGAGTGCAGAGATAATTTTAATGGTCTGAGGCCTTGTTATTGGGAGTGAGTTAATGAAATTTGGACATAATCACTGATCTCACTAAACTTTCAAACCCCCTTCTCTTTAAAAGGGCAGTGTTAACCACCTCTTGCTTCACAAGGCTGTAATGAATTTGTGCACATGGGGAGTGCATAAAGACTCCTGGGTCAAATAAGTATTTTCCAGAAAATTCTCAATTTAGTAACATTTTTTTCCAATGATTTTTCGAACTATCATGGCCAGGTGAAACATTTGTAACTTTTTAATTTTAAGATTTTACTTGTATGCTTCTGTGATCACTAGCTCAGCCTATAATTAAGTTTAAAAATCTACACTTTATCAGCAAAAAGCTATGAAATTACTCAAGAAAGTAGACTAGCACATTCAAATTTTGATTCGGAAGTTTGATATCAATTCACTTGTTAAATTCTACTATTGAATTAATGAAATTTTTAAAAAGTTTTGAAATGACACGGAGAACTCCAAGGACTCCCAGGAATAGTGAGCTTTTAGGCCAGGTTCAACATCTGTAGCAAAACAGAGATTGGGGCTTTTTTGGTAAAAGTTGTATTTTTTGTTCCAAATTGTGAAAATATGAAACATCTTTGAAAGCCCTAAAAAAAACCCCACCAAAAATACAGAAACAGTTTTGTTAGAGTAAAAAAAAAAAGCCTGCAGATGAATGGCTTTAAACATTCCAAGAGAGAAGTGCCCGAAATAGCTCCGTCTGAAACAATACATTGTCTCCCAGGATTCTGAAAATTGTTTTGGAAGATGACTCTAACTATTATGTGCTCTGACTTGCACAGAAGCTATTTACTTAAGAAGTGAAGGAAAGATATGTTTCATTTTCAAGTTGCTTCTGCTCTTGAGAGCCCCCCTTGGTCCTTGTGCAGAAAAGTGAAGCAGATAACTGACTTAGAAGATTGTGTTCTTTTTCAATCTGAAACAGAAAAAAATTTGACAGTGTCATCCAGATTAATCACATCAATCGAATGATTTATCATATTCATTGAGTGCTTCCTATGTGCAGAGTACTGTACTAAGTTCTTGAGGGAGCACAATATTGCAGAGTTAATAGACATATTCCCTGTCCACAAGGAGTTTGCAGTCCAGAGGGGAGACAGACATTAACACAAATTACAGATATCTACATAAATTCTGTGGGCCTAAAGGTGAGGTGAATATCAAGTGCTTAAAATCCAAGTGCAAGGGCATTGTGGGCAAGGAATGTGTCTGTTTATTGTTAGATTGTACTCTCCCAATGTACATTGTTGTGTACACAGTATTCCATAATTACAAATGAATGAATGAATGAATGAATGAATGAATGCCACAGAAGGGGAAATGAGGGCTTGGTGGGAGATCAACTCCTGGAAGAGATGAGATTTTAATAAGGCTTTGAAGGTGGTGAGAGTGGTGGTCTGATGCATATAAAAGGAGAGGGAGGTTTCAGGCCAGAGGCTGGATGTGGGCAAGTGTCAGCATTGGTGGTTCTGTGGTAGAATTCTCACCTGCTAAGTGGGAAGCCTGAGTTCTATTCCTTGCCAGTGCAGATAGAATTTTGCTTGGGCACCTCCACCTGTTCCCACATAACCTGTCTGGATTCTCTACTCAATCACCCTTCCACTCGTGGGCTTGTTCTGATGGGATCCAAACTTTCTTGATTGAGAAGCAGCATTACCTAGTGGATGGAGCACGAGTCTGGGTGTCAGAAGGGCCTGGGTTCTAATCCCAGCTCCATCATTTGTCTGTTGTGTGTCCTTGAGCAGATCTCTCAACTTCTCTGTCTCAGTTCCCTCATCTGAAAAATGGGCATTAAAACTGTGAACCCTTTGTGGGGTAGGGTCTATGTCCAATCCAATTATCTTGTATCTACCCCATCCAATCATATTTATTAAGTGCTTACTGTGCACAGACCACTGTACTAAGCTCTTGGGAAAGTACAATACAACAATAAACAGTGACATTCACTGCCCAAATGAACTTGCTTAGAGCAGTGTCTGGCACATAGCGCTTAACAAATACCACAGTTATTATTATTATGAAGTGGTCAGTGGTGAGATAGATGAGCCTGAGGTAGGGTGAGTAAGTTGGTATTAGAGGAGCAAAGTATGCTGGGTTGTAGTAGGAAATCAGTGAGGTAAAATCCAGTGCTTAGAAGAGTGCTTCACACAAAGTAAGTGCTTAACAAATGCCGTATTTATTATAGCGGAAGGCAAGGTGATTAAGTGCTTTAAAGCCAATGATAAGGAATTTCTATTTGATGCAGAGGTAGAAGGGCAACTATTAGAGGTTCTTGAGGAGTGGGGAAACAGGGACTGAACAATTTTTTAGAAAAATGATCTAAAGCAGAAAAGCAGAGTAAAGTATGGACTGGAGTGGGGAGAGACAGAAGTCAGGAAGGTCATCAAGCAAGCTGGTACAGTAATGAAGGTGGGATAGGATAAGTGCTTAAATTAACATGGTTGCAGTTTGGATGGAGAGGAAAAGGTGAGTTTTAGTGATGTGAAGATATAACTGACAGGATTTGGTGGCAGATTTAATATGCAGTTTGAATGAGAGTGATGAGTCAAGGAAAAATCCAAGGTAACCAGCTCATGAGGTGGGGACAATAGTGGTGCTCACTATAGTGATGGGGAAGTCATAGGGGATAGAGTTTGGGTGGGAGGATGAGGAGTTCTGTTTTGAACATGTTAAGTTTGAGGTGTTAGTGGGATATCCAAGGAGAGATGTTCTGAAGGCAGCAGTTAATGTGAGGTTGCAGAGAAGGACAGAGATCAGGGCTGGAGATGTCAATTTGGGAATCATTCACTTAAAGCTGGTAGTTGAAGCCATGGGAGCAAGTTAGTTTTTCAAGGGGGTTTACCTGAAAATAACTCATAGTAGATGACTGAAAAACATGATTGTTTTCTAGTTTTTATTATCTAATAAAAATATAGCTGGTTCAGGAAGGCTCATGAAAAATATTTCTTAAGGAAATCTCAGTACTTTATTTAACTCCAGAAATATATGAGAAAAAATATTCCCTGGTGGCTTCAAAGTTCTCTACCACCTCTCCCCATCTGACTTACCTGTTCTTCTCATCGGATAGGAATATCAGCTCCTTTCTAATTGACCTTCTAACCAGTAACATGAAGCCAATCCAATTTTCTGGACAGAGATCCCCATGTTTGATAAATTCCCCAAAGACTGACCATTTTCGAGGTAGTTTTGGAGACTGATTAGTCCCTTTCTCAAATCTACTAAAGGCTTAATTTTGGCACTGCTAATGAAGAGGCTTAGGGAAGGGAAAGGAAGCAGTGTCCTTCCTGGGTTTTTCATGGAGAGTCTGGCCAAGCAGGGGAAACCCCACCCTGGATAGGTTCTGAATCGAGCAACCCCTCAGAAACCCCCGTTTGCACCCACGTTTCCTGGATCAGGAGCTTGGGTTCTGTCTATGCACCTCTTATTGCTTCCCCCAACTCTACTACCCATAAGGAAGAAACCTGCTGATGTTTCAGGGAATTTGCAGGAATACAGGGGAATACCTATAGGAGAAAATAGTATTTTCTGCTTTCTCTTCTATTTGGTTTCAGTTTATCTGACTTGATGATATTCAAACTTTTCCAAGTTATGGCCCTTCCAAAGTCAAACAATCAGATCCAAAAATCTCTTCTCACCCTTCCCCCCGCTCCCCAAAATATGATTGAAAGAGCCTTTCTCCCCCTCAGGGATAGAATAATCGATCCTTTGGAGTCCTCACTCTGGACTTCAAAACTCAAGCCCTCATCATGGTGGTCATTAGAGCTGTGCACAAAGGTGTCAGCTTTACATTACCTACAAGGCCATGGCCTGGGTAGGCCCAACCTGTAGGAGGGTAAACAAGCTAGGTCACTGCAAGAGAGGGAGGAGGGGAGGCTTGAGCTGTCATTTGGGTAAGGCCTCAATTTCTACCTCATCTTCCAGTCAGCTGCAAGTGGGAAGTGGAGGCAGGAGTAGAGGAAATAGAGAGAGGGAAGACCTACCTTAGGATTGCCCATTCTAATATGGCTTCCCAACCAACCCCCAAATCACTGGGCACAGTAAAATGGCTTCCCCTTCATAGACCACACCTGGGGGCAATTTGGCCCCATTGTTCCCTGAAATCAGTGCCCGTGTGACAGAACCTGGCAAACTGTTTTTCAGATGCCTTCTTCCTGGGATGCTCTTCTGGACCAGTTCACTTCTGACCACTGTTCGCAGCTGCTTAGGCTTCTGAGAGATATGGGTGTATTTTTCCCTTCAGTAC
The DNA here is from genome assembly GCF_004115215.2 of Ornithorhynchus anatinus. Lineage (NCBI taxonomy): Eukaryota > Metazoa > Chordata > Mammalia > Monotremata > Ornithorhynchidae > Ornithorhynchus > Ornithorhynchus anatinus. Next base: position 143,350,748 of record NC_041728.1, read on the forward strand.
ATTAAGCTTAGGGGGTGAAGAGAATGAAGAGAGTAAATGGAAGGCAGTATAGCTAATTAAAAGGAGCATGAACTGGGAGATAGAAGGCGTGTGTTCTAATTCCAACTCTGCTGCTGGCTTGCTCTGTGAACTAGGGCAAGGCATTTAATCTCTCTGGATCTTGGTTTCTCCAGTGACAAACTGAAAATAAGATACCTGCTTTCCTTAAATCTCAGACTGTGAGCTCCATGAGGAAGAGAAACAATATAAGATCTGATTAGTCTTAGTACTGTGCTCTGCACAAGGTAAGCACTCAATAAATATGATTGGGTGATTATCTTCTACCCACCCTATTACTTACCACATAGTAATAGATAGTATTGTTGTTATGTAAGAGAAAAGAACTGGGATGATTTCTCATTACTATTATTTTGTTAAAACTTCGCTATCTATGGGAACTATAAGGAAGCCATATAGTTGGTAAAAGTATGCACTGCCTAAGGCATATTATAATGGATTATGGTCATTCCTGGATTTGTCATCTGATCGTCCTAGACCCAGTTGAAGGATTTGATTTACCACTGGCTAATGAGTTGCATCCTCTAATTGGTTACTGCAGATGGGATTCTAAATTGTTTGCAACATCATATTACAATCATATTAAAAAATCTGATTCAGGTGGCCGGCAGGATCTGGGCACTTTCCATGATTAACATATGCAGGTATAACATCGGATAGTGAGGTAGGGAAGGGGCTCCTTAGCCTGCATCTGGTGTGTAGCAACAGATAAAAGGTCTGGGCAATTGTCACGTTTAGCGTATGAATGATATAAAGGAGGAGTTTTCCATCTTGGAAGTCATCTCAAGCTGAGGTCTTGAGGGTTCAACAACCTTTAGGCCCACAGAGAACCAAGCCAGGTCTATGTGCTCAAGGCTTCCCTAAGGGGTGAGGTGGGTTGTGACTAAGGGCTTCACAGCTCTTTTAGAATTCTATTTTCTCCATCAATTTCTTCTCATGTTCAGTGAAACAAGAAGCGGGGAGGACCTGGGCAGATCGAGGGGTGCCCAGGGCAACAGGTGGGTTGGCCAGAGACCTGTGCCCTGGATAGGGGTGCCCCAGAAGGGAATGGAGAATCTTGGGGGCCCAAAGGCCCCACTGCAAGGCCTCAGAAGGTAGAGGATCCCTGTCATTTGAGAAAACTGTCTTCCCTGCTCTGCCACCCCTCAAAATGCTGTGAAGGAACTGAGAGAGGAATAAATGAGGTGGCTCTGCCCCAGCTCCTTGTGGGGGGACCATGCCCATCTGGGGCATTCCTCCCTCCATAATCCCCAGCCTCCATGGCTGCTGCCCCTCCAGGGGAAAGCGAAGAGGTGTAGGGGGCTCTGGGAGAACTTAAGTCAGTAGAGGGAGATAGAGAAGTCATGCAGGAAGGGTGTAAGACTGGCTTGCTGGAATGACCCACCTCCCTCTTTCCCAGGCCTACCCCTTCATCACTAGCTCAGAGACTACATAATTTAAACCACTGAGACAATGGATGGTGTAGCAGGATAGTGTGCCAACTTACCTCATCATCTTGGAGGACCTGGCAAGATTAACAGGTGGTAGTTCAAAATAATGATATTCCTTCATGGGACTGTGTGGTGTGGTAGAAAGAGCACAAGCCGGGGAGTCGGGGACCTGGGTTCTAATCGCTGCTCTACCACTTGCCTGCTATGTGATCTTGAATAAGTCACTTAACCTCTCTGGGTCTCAGTTTCCTCATGTGCATAATGCGGATCAAATACCTGTTCTCCTCCTACCTAGACTGGGAGACCTACATGGGACATAGACTGTTTCCAACCAGATTACACTGCATCCACTCCAGCATTTAGTATAGTGCTAGGCACATAGAAAACACTTAACAATTACCCTAAATTACATTTACCCAAATCAGTCATTACTGGGGTCAATGATCTATTTGTGTCTGAGTGCTATTGGTGGTCCTGTGATGGAGCTTAAGGGCTTAAAAATCAGTAATTCCTTCCTCTTTTGTTTGTGTTTTCCTAAATTTGTTTTGAATTACAATTTGCAAAATTAAAAGCTCTGTTTTTTGGAATCAAGACAGACTTAAAGGGATAGTCCAATTGTTTAATGCCAATAAATCTAATGCTTAAAACAGCAAATCAACACAATTTTCAGATAAAGCCATATAAAGGCAAACATCTATTTTAAAGTGGCAAGGGCAGAATTAGCCAAAACAGTCCTGTAACATTTATCTTACAAGGAGTTAAGCCTGTCAGTTGCAGGGTCCCCTTCAAGATGGGCAAAACAAAGCTTCTACAGAGAACATATTTTGCCAGCCTGCGGGAGGAGCCACTGCTGTCTTCGGTTTCACCCTGGAATGTCGCCATATCAAAGAAGGGCCAGTTAATTTTCTATCCTGCCTATCTTTTCCATGAATAAAACCACTTAACTGGACACTGTACCTGTCCCAAATGGGGCTCACAGTGCAAGGGGGAGGGAGAACAGATGAGGTATGCATAAACGCACCAGGATAGCCCGTTGTTGGGTAGGGATTGTCTCTATCTGTTGCCAAATTGTACTTTCCAAGCTCTTAATACAGTGCTCTGCACACAGTAAGCGCTCAATAAATAGGATTGAATGAAGGAGACTATTCTGCCCACATTAGCCAATAGTAAATATTGTCCTGGACCTTTCCCCTGCTCCATCCCCTTAGACAACAGCGGCTGTTAATTTTTCACAACCCCTCTATCTGCCTGAGTACTTTTCTGGAAGCTAGCCCCACTTTTCAGCAAAAAGACTGCATAGGGAGAAAAACAATGGCAGAACCTTTGAATTTTCTGTCATTTCAGCTTAGTGGACCTAGACTGGACTGTTCAGCTAAAGGCTTTGGTTTAGCCAAAGTCCTCTACAGAGGTCCACAAGTTCAAATCTCACTTACTAGCGATGCTGTACTAAGGAATGATATTAAATTTGCTGTGGAGAAGCAGAGTGGTTTAGTGGATAGAGCCATGGGCCTGACGACTGGCTCTGTGATGTGGACCACAACTGTCAGTTTCCAAAGTCTGACACAGCCTCACACTATCCTTTAAACATTCTTTTGTTTTTATACTTTCCAGAAAGGTGCATGACTGGGGCCTGCCTTCTTAAATGCAAACAGAAAAATCAGCTTGTACGTGCTGAATTCTCAACAAAATAATAGCACCTATTCTGCCAACATCTTGTCATTCTGCTGGATGTGTTTTCCACAGATCTGTCAAATCTGTGATAAGATGATGCTCACATTTACTCTTGAGAAGAAAATCTAGAGGAAGAATAGAGAATCTTGCCATATTGAAAAGTATGAATGTTTTCGAACAATAGAATTCGGGTGATGTGAAGCTAGAGCACGAAAACATACATCCTTTCAGGAAGTGATCAGGGATTTTATTTTCAAATGATTATCTTACTCTGTCCTAAGAGATCATTTGTGGATAGTTTTTCCAAGGAGCAGCGTGGCCTAGTGGAAAGAGCATAGGCCTGGGAATCAGAGGACCTGAGCTCTAATTTCAGTTCTGCTATTTATATGCTATGACTTTGGGCAAATCACAACTTCTCTGCACATTAGTTATCTCCTCTGTAGAATGGGGACTAAGATTGTGAGCCCATGTGTGACATGGACTGTGTCCACCCTGATTAGCTTGTATCTACATCAGCTCTTAGTTCAGAACCTGGCAAATAGCCTCACAACATTGCTAAAATCTGCCCTTTCCTCTCCATCCAAAATGCTACTATACTGATGAAGCATATAACCTATCCCACCTTGACGGCTGCATCTGCCTCCTTACTGACCTCCCTACTTCCTGTCTCACCCCACTCCAGTCCATACTTCACTCAATGCACAGATCATTTTTCTTAAATGAACATTCAGTCCATGTCTCCCCACTCCTCAAGAACCTCCAATGGTTGCCCATCCACCTTCACAACATACAGAAATTCCATATCATTGCCTTTAAAGGACTCACTCAGCTCTCTCCCCATCCCACCTTACCTTGCTGATCTCCTACTACAGTCTAGCCCCCAACCTTAACTCCTTTAGCACGAGTTTACTCACTGTTTACTCACTGTGCCCAGACCTCATCTATCACTGACCCCTTTCCCACATCCTCCCTCTGGCCTGGATCTCCCTCCCACTCCACATATGCTATATCATCACTCTCCCCAACTTCAAAACCTCGTTAATGTCACATCTCCTCCAGGAGGCCTTCCCCGACTAAGCCCTCTTTTCCACGGCTTCCTCTCCCTTCTGCAATACCTCTGCAGTTGGATCTGTGACCTTTGGGCATTTGATATTTGACCCATCCTCAACCCCACAGTGCTTATGTACATATCTATAAATTACATATTATAAATTATTTATATCAATTTTTTAGGGCATTTGTTAAGCGCTTACCATGTGCCTAGCACTATTCTAAGCTCTGAGGGAAATACAAGGTAATCAGGTTGTCCCACATGGGGCTCACAGTCTTTATCCCCGTTTTACAGATGAGGTAATTGAGGCACAGAGAAGTTAAGTGACTTGCCCAAAGTCACACAGCTGACATGTTGCAGCGCCGGGATTAGAACTCATGAGCTCTGACTCCCAAGCACGTGCTCTTTCCACCGAGCCACGCTGCCTCTCCCTCAGGACTATAAACTTGTTGTGGGAAGGGAACTTTTCTATGAACTCTGTTGCACTGAACACTCCCAAGCACTTAATACATCACTCTGTCCACAGTACATGCTAAATAAATAACACTGATGATGATGATGATGATGATATACCATTAAAAAAAAAACCCAAACCGAAACAAAATAGTTCTAAATGACCCAGTCCAGCAGACCCTTTCCAGTTCCTTATCCTACGGGATCTTAAGCTAGCAGGATCCCAATAAGACTATAAATGAGCCCAATGTGGGACCAGGTTTATGTCCCACCTGATTTTCTTATATCTAACCCAGAGCTTAGTACGGTGCTTGGCACATAGCAAGTGCCTAGTATATACGACAATTAGTATTATTATTATTATGAGAAGCAGCGTGGCTCAGCGGAAAGAGCACGGGCTTGGAAGTCAGAGGTCATGAGTTTGAATCCCGTCTCTGCCACTTGTCAGCTGTGTGACTGTGGGCAAGTCACTTCACTTCTCTGTGCCTCAGTTACCTCATCTGTAAAATGGGGATTAACTGTGAGCCTCACGTGGGACAACCTGATTACCCTGTATCTACCCCAGCGCTTAGAACAGTGCTCAGCATATAGTAAGTGCTTAACAAATACCAACATTATTATTATTATTATTATTATTACTATTATGATTGTTATTATTGGAGATTTCTGAGATAAGGCCATTAGAAACAGGCAAATAGGAGGGAGAAATGGGACTGTATGACTCAAGAAGAATGCTAAAAGTCCACATTTGGCCTCAGTGAAAGTGTGAATAAAACCCAAAAGACATCCTAGGCCCATAAGACCACAAGCTTTTATACTGCCCATTTTAACCCTCTCTCCATTTCCTTTCTCATCACCACATTCATATTAGCTTGATACATAGATGAAAGAGACAAAATGCAACAATATTCTCAAACTGCCTCAGTCTCTGTAAGCCCACATTTGTAAGAACGGTTTCCATTAGACATGGAACACGTCTGTTTGTATTCTCTGTAGAGATCCCCAGTTAATGGCTTTTTTCTTTTTAAATTCCACTCTTCACATGAGTTGGCTGGAGGGAATGGGATGTGGTTCTGCTAATTTGATAACTAAGTGAAACCAAGAAATTTTTCTGAAACAAAAATATGCTCCTTTTGGTCTAACACACCCCAGGGTGATATTTTTTCAGGATGTCTTGTTACAGGCCCATAGACAAGACACACCCCCCACCTTATTCCCATCACACATACACACACCCCGCCCCTCCCCCCAACATTAAGTTTAATTCATAGCCAAAATTGTTTCATACTTTCTGGTTTGAACTTTACTAATTGCTAGTTTGTTCCATGCTCATCTGCTTTCAAATCACTTATAGCTTTCTAGACTTTATTATGGGTCAATCATGGAACTTCAAATATTGTCCTGTTTTTGTTTATCAGAGAAAATAAGGTGAGTGTGGAATTACCCCATCCCCTTCCACTCCTTTACAGTTCATAGATAAAAGGCATTTATATGTATGGAGCGTAGCTTATTATAATAAATATTTTAATGAATAGCAAATGTATTGTTGAAATGATAAAATGGTAAATTTGAAATTATGTAAATTGTATTAAAGGTAATGATCATTTTTCTATAGGTCCCAGGGTTTGACTCTTTTGGCCCATTAAGATTGTGTGTGGTGAATTTGAGTGACCCAGGGCTAATGCTATTCAAAGCCAAATAAATGCTTATGATGGGCTCTTTGGAGCACTCTCCCTTAATAATATAATAGTAATAATAACAATTGGTATTTGTTAAATGCTTACTTTGTGTCAGGCATTGTTCTAAGCGCTGTAATAGTTACAATATGGTCAGGTTTGACACAGTCCCTGTCCCATATAGGGCTCACAGTCTTAATCTCCATTTTACAGATGAGGTAACAGGCACAGAGAAGTAAGGTGACTTGCCCAAGGACACACACCAGAAAAGTGCCAAGGGAGAGAGGGCAGCCAAGAGGGCCCCTTTGAAGAAAGGCTCCACATTTTCCCCTTTGGGTGAAAAGTAAGTACTTGCTTATTTCTTTATTGAGAGTCTTTTTTCATTTTGAGAATTTAAATTTTGTTTTTGATAGGTAAAGAGCTCCTCGACACCGGAGGGCCAGAATTGTATCCCTATTTGCCCATTTGTAGTCCCCCCTGGTCTTTTCAGGTGCATGGGAGGGAAGACTAAACCAATTCCCAGTGACTTAGGTCATGGTAAACCAGTACACTTTTACTTCAAATTATCCAAATAGCACCTACTCTTTTCACTTTATACTATCAATAAAAAAAATTCACAAAATCACAATTTTTATTAGGAGAAAACTACACAGAAGTATAAAGTGATTTTCACTTTCTGCTATCCAAATTTCATTGTCATTGTATGCAGGGAATGTTTTTGTTATATTGTACTGTCCCAAGTTCTTATTATACTATCCCAAACTCTTAGTACAGTGCTCTGCACACATTAAGCACTGAATAAATACAATTGGCTTCCTCATTGAATAAATAGGTGACAAGTAGGACTAAAGCAATGGATGAAGGTATGTTGATTTTAACTCTCTGTTCAGTCATGCTCTCACCTCACGCAGTATGTGATCTTGGGAAGAGAAGCAGCATGGCACAGTATGGGCCTGGAAGTCAGAAGGTCATGGGTTCTAATTTCAACTCCACCACTTCTCTGCTGTGTGACCTTGGATAAATCGTTTCACTTCTCAGTGCCTCAGTTAACTCATCTGTAAAATGGGGATTGAGACTGTGAGCCCTAAATGGGACAGGGACTACACCCAACCCAATTTGCTTGTATCTGCCCCAGCGCTTAGTACAGTTCCTGGAACATAGAAAACACTTAAAAATATCATTATTATTATCTTAGAAAATGAAAGACAGCTAGATTGTAAAGTAGGGAGAGGTTTCTACTGTTTAAACTAAACAATTTTGGCACAACCTAGTGGAAAGACCATGGGCCTGTGAACGAGAGGACTTGCGTTCTAATCCCAGCTCCACCACTTGTCTGCTGTGCTACCTTGGGGAAGTCATTTAATTTCTTAATTTCTCAGTTAATTCATCTGTGAAATGGGAATTAAGACTGTGAGCCCCATGTGGGACATGGACTGTGTCCAAGGTGATTATCCTGTATCTACCCCAATGCATGGTATATACTAAGTACATACTAAGCACTTAACAAAAACCATAAAAATATGCAACTAGTTTCTTTTAATCTAATTTTTAAGCTTCTATTTTACTTACAATATTGGGATAATAGAGAATAAGGAAGAAAGCCCTCTGGGAAGTCTTCCGCCTCCAAAGAAATAGCTGGGATATCTCACAGACTTGGGTTAAATATCTCACTTTATAATTGTTACTTTTGTTAATAAAAGCAGATTTTAGATTTTAATCCACAATATCGCTTGAGCTTTCCGAATTTGAAAAGAAAAAGCTATGAAACTGAGTAACCCATTCAACGCTGACTGTAAAAATATACTTAATGAGAAGGAAATGTCAGTGGCCACCCATAAGGCAATAAATCAATCAAGCATATTTACTGCATGTTTACTGTGTACAGAGCACTGTACTAAGCACATGGGGTAGTATTCAATCATTCATTCATTCAATAGTATTTATTGAGCGCTTACTATGTGCAGAGCACTGTACTAAGCTCTTGGGATGAACAAGTCGGCAACAGATAGAGACAGTCCCTGCCGTTTGACGGGCTTACAGTCTAATCGGGGGAGACAGACAGACAAGAACAATGGCAATAAATAGAGTCAAGGGGAAGAACATCTCGTAAAAACAATGGCGACTAAATAGAATCAAGGCGATGTACAATTCATTAACAAAATAAATAGGGTAACGAAAATATATACAGTTGAGCGGAGGAGTACAGTGCTGTGGGGATGGGAAGGGAGAGGTGGAGGAGCAGAGGGAAAAGGGGAAAAAGAGGGTTTAGCTGCGGAGAGGTAAAGGGGGGATGGCAGAGGGAGTAGAGGGAGAAGAGGAGCTCAGTCTGGGAACGCCTCTTGGAGGAGGTGAGTTTTAAGTAGGGTTTTGAAGAGGGAAAGAGAATCAGTTTGGCAGAGGTGAGGAGGGAGGGCGTTCCAGGACCGCGGGAGGACGTGACCCAAGGGTCGACGACGGGATAGGCAAGACCGAGGGACGGTGAGGAGGTGGGCGGCAGAGGAGCGGAGCGTGCGGGGTGGGTGGTAGAAAGAGAGAAGGGAGGAGAGGTAGGAAGGGGCAAGGTGATGTAGAGCCTTGAAGCCTAGAGTGAGGAGTTTTTGTTTGGAGCGGAGGTTGATAGGCAACCACTGGAGTTGTTTAAGAAGGGGAGTGACATGCCCAGATCGTTTCTGCAGGAAGATGAGCCAGGCAGCGGAGTGAAGAATAGAATGGAGCGGGGCGAGAGAGGAGGAAGGGAGGTCAGAGAGAAGGCTGACACAGTAGACTAGCCGGGATATAACGAGAGCCTGTAACAGTAAGGTAGCCGTTTGGGTGGAGAGGAAAGGGCAGATCTTGGCGATATTGTAGAGGTGAAACCGGCAGGTCTTGGTAATGGATAGGATGTGTGGGGTGAACGAGAGAGATGAGTCAAGGATGACACCGAGATTGCGGGCCTGAGAGACGGGAAGGATGGTCGTGCCATCGACGGTGATAGAGAAGTCTGGGAGAGGACCGGGTTTGGGAGGGAAGATGAGGAGCTCAGTCTTGCTCATGTTGAGTTTTAGGTGGCGGGCCGACGTCCAGGTGGAGACATCCTGGAGGCAGGAGGAGATGCGAGCCTGAAGGGAGGGGGAGAGAACAGGGGCGGAGATGTAGATCTGCGTATCATCTGCGTAGAGATGGTAGTCAAAGTCGTGAGAGCAAATGAGTTCACCGAGGGAGTGAGTGTAAATGGAGAACAGAAGAGGGCCAAGAACTGACCCTTGAGGAACTCCAACAGTTAAAGGATGGGAGGGGGAGGAGGCTCCAGGGAAGGAGACCGAGAATGACCGGCCAGAGAGGTAAAAGGAGAACCAGGAGAGGACAGAGTCCGTGAAGCCAAGGTCAGATAAAGTATGGAGGAGGAGGGGATGGTCGACAGTGTCAAAGGCAGCAGAGAGGTCAAGGAGGATCAGAATGGAGTAGGAGCCATTGGATTTGGCAAGAAGGAGGTCATGGGTGACCTTAGAGAGAGCAGTCTCGGTAGAGTGGAGGGGACGGAAGCCAGATTGGAGGGGGTCTAGGAGAGAATGGGAGTTAAGGAATTCTAAGCAGCGATTGTAGATGACTCGTTCTAGGATTTTGGAAAGGAAGGGTAGTAGGGAGATAGGGCGATAACTGGAGAGGGAAGTGGGGTCAAGAGCGGGTTTTTTTAGGATGGGGGAGACGTGGGCATGTTTGAAGGCAGAGGGAAAGGAGCCCTTGGAGAATGAGTGGTTAAAAATAAAAGTTAAGGAAGGTAGGAGGGCAGGGGTGATGGTTTTAATAAGGTGAGAGGGAATGGGGTCCGAGGCGCAGGTGGAGGGGGTGGCACTTGCGAGGAGGGAGGAGATCTCCTCTGAGGATACTGCAGGGAAGGATGGGAAAGTAGGGGAGGGGGGTGGGGGGGAGGGGAGAGGCGGAGGGGTGACTTTGGGGAGCTCAGACCTGATCGTGTTGATTTTCGTGAGGAAATAGGTGGCCAGATCATTGGGGGTGAGAGATGGGGGAGGAGTAGAATACAACAGAGTTTGTATACATATTCCAATGCAGTTTAAATAGCAGTGATATCAGTGTCACCCCCGACCCCATATATATACACATACACATACACATATATATATATATTTGACCATTCTTGGTCATATGACCATTGTAAACGTATATATAATGAACTTTTGAAAGCTTTAAAAGCATTGGGGCACTCATTCTTCCCTTTCTAAGCTTAAATTGCAGTGTATAAAAGTTAATTTTTTTTTTTTACAAAATGTATACAAGGCAGAAACACCTTTTCCTGAAAAATAATCTCAGTATATCTTCCTTTTACATAGTCAATGAAGCAGTATCCATTTAAGTTTAGAAAGCCATTGTTACAGGATGTGTGGGAAACACAAATGTCATCTGAGTCCAACTTACAGTAAATTCTATTCTTAGTGGAGTTAATGGAAGTACTTCATTCTCATTTAAAGGTAAAACAATGTATACACATTAATTTTTCACTTCCTCCTGCATTGAGGGCATTTGAGAAAAAAAAAAAAAGGGATGTAAGACTCCTGAAGGGTTCCCTTCAACAATTTCTGATACCAGGGAATTAGGAAAAGCAGTTTCATACTTAAAAGGTAAAAAGTGTGGTCTAGTGGATAGAGCGTGGCTTGGGAGTCAGAGGACCTGGGTTCAAGTCCCAGATCCCCCACATATCTGCTGTGTGACCTTGGTCCAGTCACTTAACATCTCTGCACCTCAGTTACCCGATCTGCAAAGTAGGGTATCATGGGGAACCTGATTAATTATAATAATTACAGTATTTGTTAAGCGCTTACTATGTGCAGGGCACTGTTCTAAGCACTGGGGTAGATACAGGTAATCAAATTGTCCCACGTGGGGCTCACATTTTTTAATCCCCATTTTTACAGATGAGGTAACTGAGGCACAGAGAAGTTAAGTGACTTGCCCAAGGTCACGGCAGACAAGTGGCAGAGTCAGAATTAGAACCCACGACCTCGGACTCCCAAGCCCGTGCTCTTTCCACTAAGCCATGCTGCTTCTCTACCCTGATTATCTTGTATTTACCCCAGTGCTTAGCACACAATAAGCACTTTAACAAATACCACAATTATTATTAAAAGCTTAAGACTCAGAACCAGATGGCATTTCAACAGTACTGTATAGATTCATTTATAGTCTCAATTTATGATATGGTTAGCACATTATTTGTTAAGGCAGTACTGCAAAGAAGAGCCAATCATTACCATAGTAATTCCTCTGACATAATGTAGATTACAAAAGCATAAATCATAAACAATACCTTTGCTATTAATGTGACCGTAAGAAACAAATTATATGCTTTACTTAGCATTTCCATGATATGTCATGAATTTGTTTTCCCTTGATGACAATAACATTAATTATAATAAATTTGTTTTCTATGTTTGCGGATGTCCTCTGCTTTCACAATTAACCATCCCTTGAACCTAAGTAAATGGTCAATAGGCTCTTCTTTCTAGGAAATTTGGATGTAGTTACTTCTCAGAAATGAATACTCACAAAATTGCTAGCTATAAACCAGGCAAATCATGAAGCTAATCATTTACAATATGGGATTGTGTATATGCTGCCGACTCCAAAATCAGTAATTGTATACAGACCCACCAGGCACAGTCTACTGGTGAGTCAGATTGGAGTTTGGAGAGGCAGGCAATGGTCAGGACACTTTTACTGGCCCCTTCTCCAGATGGAGTGAACAGGGTCATTCCAAACGGGGGCTGCACAGGAAATTACCATTGCTGCCTTGGCAGGAGTTGAACAATCTGGCACACCTCTTTGCATGGGGATCCTGGTTAGTAGAGGGTCTCTTACCATCAATGAAATATGGTGGGAAGCAGCATGGCATGTGGGAAGCATCATGGCGTAGTGGATAGAGCACAGGCCTGGGAGTAAGAAGGTTAGGGGTTCTAATCCTGGCTCCCCCACATATCTGCTGTTTGACCTTGAGTAAATCACTTAACTCCTCTGTGCCTCAGTTACTCCATCTGTAAAATGAAGATTAAGAGTGAGAGCCTCACGTGGGATAAGGATTGTGTCCAACCTGCTTACCTTGTACTTACCACAGTGCTTAGAAAAGTGCTTGGCATATAGTAAGTGCTTAACAATTGAACTGTTTAACAATTTAATTTATCATTATTATTATTAATAATAATAATAATAATATGCTCTTGAGATGTTTTAGAAACACTGGGTGGAGGGGTTGTTCTTTTATAAATAATCTTGGGTGACCTTTTGCAGTGTGGCTCAGTGGAAAGAGCCGGGGCTTCAGTGTCAGAGGTCATGGGTTCTAATCCTGGCTCTGCCAGTTGCCAGCTGTGTGACTTTGAGCAAATCACTTAACTTTTCTGTGCCTCAGTTACCTCATCTGTAAAATGGGGATTAAAACTATGAGCCCCACATGGGACAACCTGATCACCTTGTATCCCCCCAGCACTTAGAACAGGGCTGTGCACATACTAAGCACTTAACAAATACCACCATTTTCATTGGGTATGGAACTTCTCCTATAAAGGACACTTATTGAACCTACACTTTGGGCCTCCACTTCTGTCTCCAGGCAAAATGGAATAGTACTCTTCTCCCCACTGCCCTTGGAAATGAAACTCAAACACCTCAATCATAATATGCTCTCAAATCCATATAGAGGGCTTATTTGTACACAAAGATAAAGTGGTGACTTCAGAAGGAAAGTTATTGACCAAGGGGGCAAGTGTTAGTAATAAAATAATGCCTCTGGTCCTCCCAAGATTTAGCATAAGAATAACAACAACAATAATAATAATTGTGGTATTCGTATGCTTAGAATTCCTTAACTCCCATTCTCTCCTAGACCCCCTCCAATCTGGCTTCCGTCCCCTCCACTCTACCGAGACTGCTCTCTCTAAGGTCACCCATGACCTCCTTCTTGCCAAATCCAATGGCTCCTACTCCATTCTGATCCTCCTTGACCTCTCTGCTGCCTTTGACACTGTCGACCATCCCCTCCTCCTCCATACCTTATCTCACCTTGGCTTCACGGACTCCGTCCTCTCCTGGTTCTCCTTTTACCTCTCTGGCCAGTCATTCTCGGTCTCCTTTGCTGGCGCCTCCTCCCCCTCCCATCCTTTAACTGTTGGAGTTCCTCAAGGGTCAGTTCTTGGCCCTCTTCTGTTCTCCATTTACACTCACTCCCTCGGTGAACTCATTTGCTCTCACGGCTTTGACTACCATCTCTACGCAGATGACACGCAGATCTACATCTCCGCCCCTGTCCTCTCCCCCTCCCTTCAGGCTCGCATCTCCTCCTGCTTCCAGGACGTCTCCACCTGGACGTCGGCCCGCCACCTAAAACTCAACATGAGCGAGACTGAGCTCCTCATCTTCCCTCCCAAACCCGGTCCTCTCCCAGACTTCTTTATCACCGTGGATGGCACGACCATCCTTCCCGTCTCTCAGGCCCGCAATCTTGGTGTCATCCTTGACTCGTCTCTCTCGTTCACCCCACACATCCTATCTGTTACCAAGACCTGCTGGTTTCACCTTTACAATATTGCCAAGATCCGCCCTTTCCTCTCCACCCAAACGGCTACCTTACTGCTACAGGCTCTAGTTATATCCTGGCTAGACTACTGTGTCAGCCTTCTCTCTGACCTCCCTTCCTCCTCTCTCGCCCCGCTCCGGTCTATTCTTCACTCCACTGCCCGGCTCATCTTCCTGCAGAAATGATCTGGGCATGTCACTCCCCTTCTTAAACAACTCCAGTGGTTGCCTATCAACCTCCGCACCAAACAAAAACTCCTCATTCTAGGCTTCAAGGCTTTCCATCACCTTGCCCCTTCCTACCTCTCCTCCCTTCTCTCTTTCTACCGCCCACCCCGCACGCTCCGCTCCTCTGCCGCCCACCTCCTCACCGTCCCTCGGTCTCGCCTATCCCGCCGTCGACCCTTGGGCCACGTCCTCCCGCGGTCCTGGAACGCCCTCCCTCCTCACCTCCGCCAAACTGATTCTCTTCCCCTCTTCAAAACCCTACTTAAAACTCACCTCCTCCAAGAGGCCTTCCCAGACTGAGCTCCTCTTCTCCCTCTACTCCCTCTACCACCCCCCCTTCACCTCTCCGCAGCTAAATCCTCTTTTCCCCCTTTCCCTCTGCTCCTCCCCCTCCCCCTTCCCATCCCCTCAGCACTGTACTTGTCCGCTCAACTGTATATATTTCCATTACCTTATTTATTTTGTTAATGAAATGTACATCGCCTTGATTCTATTTAGTTGCCATTGTTTTTACGAGATGTTCTTCCCCTTGCCTCTATTTATTGCCATTGTTCTTGTCTGTCCGTCTCCCTCGATTAGACTGTAAGCCCGTCAAACGACAGGGACTGTCTCTATCTGTTGCCGACTTGTTCATCCCAAGCGCTTAGTACAGTGTTCTGCACATAGTAAGCGCTCAATAAATACTATTGAATGAATAAATTGCTTACTATGTGTTAAACACTATTTGTGTTAAACACTATTCCAAGCACTGGGGTAGTTACAAGGTAATCAGTTTGGGCACAGATGCTGTCCCACATGGGACTCACAGTCTCAATCCCCATTTTAAAGATGAAGAAACTGAAGCATAGAAAAGTTAAGTGACTTGCCTGAGATCACAGAGCAGACATGGGGCAGAGCCAGGAATGCAACCTGAAAACTCCCAGGCCTGCCCTCTTTCCACTATACCATGTTGCTTCTACCTAAACAGCAAGAAGCTTAATCATGTGTGTGTGTGTGTGTGTGTGTGTGTGTGTGTGTGTGTATTGCATATCAATATATAGATCAACTTTGTTTGTATGACATTCATATTTTCCATTATCTACAACAAAGAATATCATTTGTCAGTCAATCTTCAGCAGCAACCATTAGTGACTCTACAGGCCTCTCTGTGATGGACCAGCTGAGGAGAAACTTTGGCATTTTAACCCTTTAGCCTCTTTTTTTTTGAAATGATGTTTGTTAAGTACTTATTGCATGCCAGTTACTGTTCTATGATCTGGGGTAGATACAAGCCAATCAGGTTGCACACAGTCCATGTCCCACATGGGGTTCACAATCAGAATCCCCATTTTACAGATGAGGTAACTGAAGCACAGAGATGTGAAGAGACTTGCCCAAGGTTACAAAGCAGACAAGTGGCAGTGCCGGGAATAGAGCACAGGTCCTTCTGACTCCCAGGCCCAGCTTCTATCCACTAGACCACATTTCTCCCTGTGCCTTGTCCAGCCTAATAATGGTACATGCAATGGCCATGAGAATGTCAATTCAGAAGTAAGACAACCTGGAATAGCTAGAAACCTTGCTTTTAAGGACCCCTATGGCACCTGAGCCCTCTCAGGGTGGCACCTGGAGAGTTTCCAGTACTCTACCAGTCTTGACTATGGGAGGGAGAGTCAAGCAGAGGCCTACCCATTCCTAGCTTAGACAGTGGCTAGCAAGTGGAAGGCAATCTTCTACAAGTCAAAAGTCACCTGTGCTGGGCAGAAATGGCACAGGAGAGAGTTGAGGGCAGAAACTCTCCTGCACGGGAGGAGGCAATGGTAATCCACTTCTGGATTTTTACCAAGAAAGCTCTATGGATCCACTTCCAGAACGATTACAGATGAAGGTGGGGCGTCTGGGAGAGATGTGTCCATGCAGTCTCTATGGGTAGGAGTTGACTTGACGGCATAAGGTAAGAAAATGGTGCCTGCATTGGATACTGTACATACACTGCAGAACCCTTCAGAACTGAGTTTCTGGGCCTTCAAAATCAGTGTGACATTTCAAAATCAGCATTATAAATGCAGTTACTCTACTGGTTTTAATTTCAAGAAACAAGATACCCTATGATACAAAACAGAGCAACTTTCAGATTTTATTTATATGGAAATGAGATGCACTAATGAGAATTTTAGACAACTGTATATCAAGATTACAATACAAATTGAGAGGAAATAGTCTGAATAATGATATGATCAACAACAGCCTTAACTGTTTCAAGAGGCACATTGTGAAACAATGGGTGCTACTGCATCTGTATGGCAAAAATACACTATAACATCATTTCATGTTTTATAGTTTGAAGCTTACTTTTAAAAATAAACCTTTGAATCTAGTGAAAAGTGAAAAGTATGAACCACACCTTCATTTACCCAGTTACTTAAGATAAAATTAACTCAATACTATATTTCTCATTCCTATAAAAGAAATAAATGTAATGCAATTGCACTGAAATATTAGACTAAAAGCACTTCTGAAATCAGTCCAAATGATTCTTGCGGGGCATTTCCCATTTTCTTTCCATATCTGGATGTATTGCTAGGCCACAAGGCATACACCTCAGAACTTGATTTCCATGTGAAAGGAAGGAAATAAAGGTTGAGTGAGATGTTTCAATTGAGTGGTAGCCTCAGAGGCTGGAAAAGCTCTAAAGAGTCCCATGTGCATCAGCCTTCCTTTGGAAAAAGAACAGTTTTCTTTTTCCAAAGGAAATCCTCCCAAATAATAGGTACAATTCTAAAGGAAACTCTTGCAGTAGAAAATATTTAGGAAACCAAAAAAAAAAAGATTAATCTGATTAAAAACATGCTTTAAAGGAATTTCTCCAGCTCTGCCAAATGATCTTGACCCAGAGTCGTTTTATATATTATTATTATTAGCAATAATAATAATAATTATGGTAAATGCTATGTTGTAGGCACTGTACTAACCACTGTCTTTGTTAAGTGCTTACAATGTGCCAGGCACTGTTCTAAGGACTAAGGTAGATACAAGGTAATCAGCCCACATGAGCTCACTGTCTTAATTCCCATTTTACAGACGAGGTAACTAAAGCCCAGAGAAGTGAAATGACCTGTCCCAGGTCACACAGCAGACAAGTGGTGGAGTCAAGAGTCGGGAGTCTTGTTTTGTTTTGTTGTCCATCTCCCCCCTTCTAGACTGTGAGCCCGTTGTTGGATAGGAATTGTCTCTTTTGTCAAATTGTACTTTCCAAGTGCTTAGTACAGTGCTCTGCACACAGTAAGTGCTCAATAAATACAATTGAATGAACGAATGAACCCGGGCCCTTTTGACTCCCAGGCCAGAGCTCTACCCAGATTGAGTCTTAGCAGTCGCTTGCACTTTCAAAGCAACCAGCTACTTCTCCATGGAGTTGGACATTGGACTAAAAGTTCAGAGGGGGGGAAAACGATAAGTGCCTGCCCCTTTCTTAATAGTCCTTCCTCCATCTGGAAGGGCTAGGTACAGTTAGTTGTCCCAGAATGCCTATTTTCACTATCCATTTGGGATAAAATGTAATGGCAGAATTAAAGCATGTTGCTCCAGCATGTGGGTGTATCAGAACCCCGCACCAGAGACTGTAGGAAACAGTTGTGTGCATGCAGGAGGTTTGGGACACAAGCCAAGTCACATGGTTTTCCTTTCCATGAGATGCAACAAGAACATAAGCCTTGCATTATTAATAACGAAAATAATTCTGGTATTTACTTAGTGCTTACTGTGTGCCAGGCATTATACTAAGCTCTTGGGTAGGTACAAGAAGCACCGTGGCTTCGTGGAAGGAGCACGGGCTTGGGAATCAGAGGTCATGGGTTCTAATCCAGACTCGGCCACTTAGCAGCTGTGTGACTTTGGGCAAGTCAATTAACTTCTCTCTGCCTCAGTTACCTCATCTGTAAAATGGGGATGAAGACTGTGAGCCCCACGTGGGACAACCTAATAGCCTTGTATCTATCCCAGTGTTTAGAACAGTGCTCGGCACATAGTAAGCACTTAACAAATACCAACATTATTGAGAAGCAGCATGGCTCAGTAGAAAGAGCACGGTCTTGGGAGTCAGAGGTCATGGGTTCTAATCCCAGCTCCTCCACCTGTCAGCTGTGTGACTTTGGGCAAGTCATTTAACTTCTCTGGGCCTCAGTTATCTCATCTGTAAAATGGGGATTAAGACTGTGAACCTCACATGGAACAACCTGATTACCCTGTATCTACCCCAGTGCTTAGAACAGTGCTTGGCACATAGTAAGAGCTTAACAAATACCAACGTTATCATTATTCCAAGCAAATCATGTTAGACCCAGTCCCTGTCCCACATGGGGCTCACAGTCTCAATCCCCATTTTACTGATGAGCAGCGTGGCTTAGTGGAAAGAGCACAGGCTTGGGAGTCAGAGGTCATGGGTTCTAATCCCAACTCTGCCACTTGTCTTCTGTTTGACTTTGGGCAAAGCACTTAACTTCTCTGTGCCTCAGTTACATCATCTGTAAAATGGGGATTAAGACAGTGAGCACCATGAGGGACAACCTGCTTACATTGTGTCTACCCCAGCTCTTAGAACAGTGATTGACACATAGTAAGCGCTCGACAAACACTGTAATTATTACTATTATTATTATGAGGAAAGTAAGTCACAGATAAGTGAAGTGCCCAAGGTCACACAGCAGACAAGTGGCAGAGCCAGGATTAGAAGCCATAACCGTCTGACTCCCAGGCCTGTGCCACTCCATGCTGCTTCCCATGCTGCATTGGAGGAGAACTGTCTGCATCACCATGAGTTTTCCCTCTGCCCACAATTCCTCATTCCTCACTTATTATTATGGTCATCTAGGAGATCTCCTAAGGACTGTCATTTCTATCCATCACTGAGAAAAGTGGCATCAAATGGAAAAACTAGCTTGCCTTAACTTTTCCACAAATATGCAGTTAGATAAAATTTTGGAATTGCTTATGGTTCGTCTCCTTGGTCAAGTAGGCTATATCCTAAGTGGAGGTTATTTTCCAAGACTGTGGCTTGAGGATGTTAGAAACAGTCAAAAACATGAAAGGAAACATGAGGAAGAGATTTGTAAATATGGAGAGAAGAATCTTTTTGAATGCTGAGATTGCCCATTCCAAAATGGAACCAGACGATGAGGCATGTGATACAAATGAGGTTGTGCATAAGCTCCCTCTAGACTGTAAGCTCACTGTGGGCAGGGAACATGTCCATCAACTCTGTTATATTGCACTCCCCCAAGCACTTAGTAAGTGCTCTGAACACAATAAGCATGCGACAAATGTGATCGATTGGTATATTTGGGGTCATCATCATCACTGCTCTCTTTCTCCAATTTGAATTTTCTTCTTCTCTGACTGCTGTCACCCTGGAAGATACCAACTATTCTTTTTCTAGACACTCTGGATTATTTTTGAAATAACTGCCTTTCTGAAGGAGCTTTTCCAAAGCACACTATAATAAAGTCAGTAAAATGGTGGTGGAAAAACTCAAGCAAATAACACTACTATTTACACTCCCTGGATGTTTCTCTTTACGCAACTGCAATATGCAATACTGTTCCTTGCGATGTCCCCAAGAGATTGCCAGATCGATGAAAAGATGACTAAAAGACCCTTTGCAAAAAATATATTATAGGAGTGAAAAATGTTCTTACTTTATATGAGAAATACAGGATATGGGTCAAAGTATTCTATAATTTATTTCAGAGTTCTCTCCTGGAAAATATCGCTTCCATTAGAACAGCTAGTTTAAACAGCCTCAATCTTGTTTGTTTCCAACGTGGAAGGAAGTGCTATAAAATCACGCTGCATGGGAGATTAGTGAAAAAGATCTGTTCTAAACTGAGTGGGCTTAAGAGAAGTTATAATTGGCATGTTTGGGACTTGGGCTGATTTTTTCATTATACAACCTCCCCTTTTGCTTGCAGTAGAAAGCAGAAGAAGAGGGCCCAGTGCAACTACTGTCCTCATTAACCAAACATTTGGTTGCTCATTAGAGTTCCGGTTCAGCTGCAGACAATTGGCTACATCAATTTTATCTGTTCAATTCATGCACCCCTCATTGGCATGAATGACATATAAGCCTACTGTTGAATGGAAATGTGTAAGTCACTTTTTCATTTTCTTTGAAGTTCAAAAATCTGAATTTTCCAAACAAAAGAAAACAACTGAAAGTAGCATGCTGTGCCGAGAAGAATAACATTCCAAAACTGTGACTTGACCATGGAACAAATATATGATCACATGAAAATTTTAAATTACACAAAAGCTTAGCTTCCTATATTTGACAGTGTGGAGATTGTTATAATTTATTAAAAAAAAAAATCTTGAACAGCAGTGGCACCAGATCTACCATTAAATCCACAGTAAACAACTTTTTACTTAGTAGAAGATGATTGTTCAGAATGTATCTGTGAAACACAAAATACCAAAAAATTTCAGATATTGTCATATGCATGGAAAATATGGGCAATAAAATTACTGGGTCAGTGCTCTACCCCTGAAAGTAGCAACAGGAGGTTTACAGCTGTTGGGAGATGGCTCAGTCAATCAGTTGAAGATTTACTGTCTGCAGATCATGGAAATAAACAGTTGGGAGAGTACTACAAAAACAGATGGCATTGTCCTGTCCTGAAACACCAGAGAAGCAGCATAGCCTAATGGGTAGAACACAGGTCTGGACATCAGAAGGACCTGGGTTCTAATCCCACTTGTCTGCTGTGTGACTTGGGCAAGGCACTTAATTTCTTTGTACCTCAGTTTCTGCATCTGTAAAGAGGGGATTAAATCCTATTCCCACCAACCTAGACTGCGAGCCCCATATGGGACAGACACTATGTCCAACCTTATATCCTTGTATCTAATTCCAGCAGTTAGAACAGTGCTTGATACATACTAAGCTCTTAGTAAACACCACTAAAATAAGTAAATAAGTAATTTTAAATCTGATGGGAGAAATAGAAAGACACAAATTTTTCTAAAACATTGAGGGCAGGAGATAAAACAACACTAAACCTGAGTCACCGCATAACCCAGTGGAAACTTCCTTAGGAGTCACAGAACATGAATTCTGATCTCGGCTCTACCAATTGCCTGCTGTTTGACCTTGAGGAAGTCACTTCACTTCTCTGGGCCTCAGTGACCTCATCTGTAAAATGGGGATTAAGACTGTGAGCCCCACGTGGGACAACCTGATTATCTTGTGTCTATCCCAGCTCTTAGAACAGAGCTTGGCACATAGTAAGCGCTTAACAAATACCATCATCATCATCACTAGCGCTCAGTAGGAGAAGGAGGAAGTGAAGAAGAGGAAGCAGGAGGAAGATGCTAATGGCAGTGATAAGGAGTACACTAGCAATATATCGCAATCAATTAATCAATTATTCAGTGGTATTTATTGAGTGCTTAATGTATACAAGAGCATAATTCTAAGTGCTTGGGAAAGTACAGTACAATAGAGTGGGTAGGCACCATCCATGCACATAGAAGTGTACAGTTCAGAGGGGACACTAATAACAAAATTACAGAAAGGGGAAATGGCAGTGTCAGGATATGCACATAGGTGCTATGGGGCAGAGAGTGGGGTGAATATCAAGTGCTTATGGGGCTATATGTCTTTTACTGCCTCTCTGTCTCCTCTGTTGTCTCTGTACCCACATCTGGAATTGTGTTCAGAGGACAGAATATGCAAAAGCCAGGCCGACTTATTAGACAGCAATTTACAAAAGAGTTTTTCTCTTTTCTTTGCAAAATTTTTGCAAAGATTGGGATAGCAAGAGGCAGGCTTGAAAACAGAGCCTGAAAACAGTATATCTTTTCCGTCTGTTCTTTGTTTAGCTTCTCATTTCTTGCTTTGGAAAGAAAGAAGAGAATATTCCCCTGACCCTCACTAAACCACGGTGAAGATCAAGCACAAAGATGTCTTATGAAATGGATGAGAAGCCAGTACTGACTGTTGCTGTTGAGGTCTTAAAGCTAGTCTGTTCTTTGACCAGAGATGGACTGAATGCTCTTCCTTATCACATTAACACATCAACATCTTAGCACTTACTGATTATTATTAATAATAATAATAATGAAATAACATTAATAAAAATTATAATTGTGGTATTTATTCATCACTTACTACATGACCGGCACTGTAGTAAGTGCTGGGGTGGACACTTTCATTCATTCATTCAATCGTATTTAATGAGCGCTTATTATGTGCAGAGCACTGTACTAAGTGCTTGGAATGTTCAATTTGACAACAGATAGAGACAATCCCTGCCCAACAATGGGCTCACAGTCTAAACGAGGGAGACAGACAACAAAACAAAACAAAACAAAAGAAGTAGTCTGGCATCAATATCATCAAGATAAATAGAATCATAGATATATACACATCATTAACAAAACAAATAGAGTAATAAATAATATATCCAAATATGCACAAGTGCTGTGGGGAGGGAAGGGGGAAGAGCAGAGGGAAAGAGGGGAATGGGGAGGGGAGGAGGAGCAGAGGGAAAGGGAGGGCTCAGTCTGGGAAGGCCTCCTGGAGGAGGTGAGCTCTTAGTAGTCTTTGAAGAGGGGAAGAGAGATAGTTTGGCAGATGTGAAGAGGGAGAGCATTCCAGGTCAGTGGTAGGACGTGGGCCAGGAGTCGATGGCGGGCAGGCGCGAACAAGGCATCTTGAGGAGGTTAGCAGCAGAGGAGTGAAGTGTTTGGGGTGGGCTGTAGGAGGAGAGAGGGAGGTGAAGTAGGAGGGGGCAACGTGATGGAGACCTTTGAAGCCAAGAGTGAGGTGTTTTTGTTTCGTGCGAAGGTTGATAGGCAACCACTGGAGGTTTTTGAGGCAGGGAAGAACATGCCCAGAGCGTTTCTATAGAAAGATAATCCAGGCAGCAGAATGAAGAATAGACTGGTGCAGGGAGAGACAGGAGGATGGGAGATCAGAGAGGAGGCTGACAGAATAATCCATTTGGGATATTATGAGAGCTTGTACTAGCAAGGTAATAATAATAATAATAATAATAATAATGTTGGTATTTGTTAAGTGTTTACAATGTGCCAAGCACTGTTCTAAGCACTGGGGTAGATGCAGGGTAATCAGGTTGTAATAATGTTGGTATTTGTTAAGCGCTTACTATGTGCGGAGCACTGTTCTAAGCGCTGGGGTAGTCACAGGGGAATCAGGTTGTCCCACGTGGGGCTCACAGTCTTAATCCCCATTTTACAGATGAGGTAACTGAGGCACAGAGAAGTTAAGTGACTTGCCCAAAGTCACACAGCTGACAAGTGGCCGAGCCGGGATTCGAACCCATGAACTCTGACTCCAAAGCCTGTGCTCTTTCCACTGAGCCAGGTTGTCCCACGTGAGGCTCACAGTCAATCCCCATTTTACAGATGAGGTAACTGAGGAACCGAGAAGTTAAGTGACTTGCCCAAAGTCACACAGCTAACAGCTGGCAGGACTGGGATTAGAACACAAGACCTCTGACTCCTAAACCCATGCTCTTTCCAGTCAGCCATGCTGCTTCTCTAAGCAGTTTGGATGGAGAGGAAAGGGTGGATCTTGGCGACATTGTGAAGGTGAGACCAACAGGTTTTGGTGATGGATTGGATGTGTGAGGTGAATGAGAGAGGAGAGTCAATGATGACACCAAGGTTGCGGGCCTGGGAGACGAGAAGGATGGTCGTGCCATCCAAAGTGACAGGAAAGTCAGGGGGAGGACAGGGTTTGGGAGGGAAGATGAGCTCAACCTTGGACATGTTGAGTTTTAGGTGGAGGGCAGACATCCAGGGGGAGATGTTCTGAAGGCAGCGGAGATCCAACCCTGGAGGGAGGATGAGAGAACAGGGGAGGAGAAGTAGATTTGGCTGTCATCTGTGTAGAGATGATAGTTGAAGCCATGGAAGTGAATGAGTTCACCAAGGGAGTGAGTATAGATGGAGAACAGAAGGGGACCAAGAACTGTCTCTTGAGGAATCCCTACAGTTAGTGGATGGGAGGGGGAGGAGAAGCCCGCAAAGGATACTGAAAATGAATGGCCAGAGAGATAAGAGGAGAACCAGGAGAGGACGGAGTCCATGAAACCAAGGTGAGATAAAGTGTTGAGGAGAAGGGGATGGTCGACAGTGTCAAAGGCAGCTGAGAGATTGAGTAGGATTAGGATAGAATAGGAGCCGTTGGATTTGGCAAGAAGAAGGTCATTGGTGACCTTTGAGAGGGCAGTTTCGGGTGGAGTGGAGGGAACAGAAGCCAGATTGAAGGTGGTCCAGGAGAGAGTTGGAGGTGATACGTATAGATTAGGTTGGATACAGTCCCTGTCCCACATGGGGCTGTCTCAATTTCCATTTTATAGATGGAGGTAACTGAGGCACAGAGAAATTAAGTGGCTTGCCCACAAAGCAGACAGGTGGCAGAACCGGGATTAAAACCCAGGTCCTTCTGACTGCCAGGCCTGTGCTCTCTGCCCTAGGCCATGCTACTTCCCTACACTACATGCATATATTTATATATGTATAGTTGACTGCAGCATCAGTGCTTTTTTTTCTGATTACTCTATTTGTAAATAGTTTCATATCTGCCGTCCTTGTTAGAGGGTTTCTTGTGAGGAAATGTGTTTCATGCCTCCATAGTAATTTCCCAAATACAAGACCCTGCATCCAGTGGGCACTTAATAAATATATTTATTACTACTACCTATTGGTCATTTCACAATGCATTCACAGTGTTCAAGGGCTCAGTGTGTAAATAATTGCTAGTTGGGCACACATCCATTAATACACTCCCACTATCAGGGGCTTCATCTTCAAACTGAAGGACAGTCCTCTTCGTAGAAGAAGTTTAGGCTAAGTTAGAAGGATGAATTTCCCCCTTTTCTCAGTTAATTCCAATCCTCTAAATAAATTACTGCTTCCAATGTTCTATTTGTAAATACACTTTTTTATGAGGTACACTGGATTGCTTGCTCAGAGCCTTTAAATGATTTGTTAACAATTCAATTTCCCTGATGTACTCTGGTGGGATAGGGATTTTAAAACTCAGTTGAGACATTATTATAGATTGTATCAGTTCTGAACAAGTTGGTGCTTAAGGCAGAAATGAATCCAGCTCCTTTCCAATTCCAAATTGACCTGGGCCTTATAAAATCTCCTTTTTGTGTATGTGTGATATTTGTTACTTACTATGTGCCAGGCACTGTTCTAAGTGCTGGGGTAGATAAAAAGCTATTGGGTGGTTCACATTTCAGGTCCCATACGTATCTCACAGTCTTAATGCGCATTTTTCAGATGAGGTAGCTGAGGCATAGATAATTTAAGTGACTTGTCCATGGTCACACAGCAGAGAAGTGACAGAGCAGGAATTAGAAAGCAGGTCTTTCTGACTCCCAGGCCCATGCTCTATCCACAGGACCATGCTGCTCCTTTCCTCAGTGAGGGAGGCTGCGATTCAGAAACCCAATTGAAGGAGCAGCATGTGCCATTGTCAACAATTTTTAATTTCTCTACAACATTCTCCAGTCCTTTCTGAAAGGAACTGAAAAGGAAATAGATGTTAACCCTGTTGACAAACCCTTGGCCTGAATGTTGAGTTTTGATCATCATAAAAAGAGAAAAAAGTGCTTGTTTTCCAAACAACAAACAATGCTCGTGCATGCTTCCATATAAGGGGAGCAGCTTGGTGTAGTGCAAAGAGGATGGGCCTGTCTGTCAGATAATCTGGGTTCTATTCCTGCTCCTACACTTGCCAGCTGTGTGGCCTTGGGCAAGTCGCTAAACTTCTCTGTGCCTCAGTTCCCCAACTGGTAAGATGAGATTTGATACCGGTCCTACTTAGTCTATGGGCTCCATGTGTGACAGGGACTGGCCTGAACTGATTATCTTGTATCTACCCGATTTTATTATCATCACTGTCAGCATCATCATCATTATTATCCTGGTTATTACAGGCTGGCAGTTTTCTCCAGTTCCTTTTGGCGAATGAGTTGCTCTACCAGAACTATTGCAGATGGAGAGTGGGGTGTTCTGGGAGAGATGTGTTCGTGGTGTCACTGTGCGTTGGAAAAGACTCGACGGCATAAGACAAGACAAGAGTTGCTCTAAACCAGTGACAGATGGAGAGAAGAATATTTGAAAAGTCCTTCAGACTTCTTAGATATTCAGGAGGAAATGCAGTGAAACACTGGTAGACAACTCCCACCAAATGCCTCTAATATGTAATATCTCCTAATACTAACAATAATTATGGTATTTGTTAAGCACTTTTTTTGTGCCAGGCACTGTACTAAAGTTATAGGTGGATACAAGCAAATTGGGTCGGACACAGTCCCTGTCCCACTGTGGGGCTCACAGTCTCAATCTCCATTTTACAGGTGAGGAAACTGAGGCCTGGAAAGGTCACACAGCAGTCAAGTGGCGGAGGCAGTTTAGAACCCATGACCTTCTAACTCCCAGGACCGTGATTTATATGCAATTTATTTTGTCTGTCTCCCATGAAGGCTGTAAACTCCTTTTGGGCAGGGATGACATCTACCTACTCTATTGTACTGAACTTTACCAAGAGTTTACTGCAGTGTTCTGCACTCAGAAAGCACTAAATAAATACTGCTGACTGATTGAATTCTTCTCAACTCAGGGGCAGGCAGATGCACTCAGTTAACCAGCAACCCAGACCAAGCTCTTGGAATGAATGCAGATTCATCAGAGAAATGAACTCATCAGTCTAAGAACTTTCTGGATATGCCAATAACCTGGGGACCCAACCAAGAGGAGAGAAGGGCCAGTGAAATGTCAACAGGGTAGCCAAAGGAAGGGGAGGACAGGAAAGATAGGAAATGGAGAGAAATGGAAGAGAGAGAAGAGAGGAAATGCTTCAGATTAGAAGGAAGGATATGGAAACAGAGAGGAGAAATAAAGAGAAAAGAAGTCAAGATACAACAAGGACTAATAGACTATGGGGAAAATTGAAAAAAGAGTTCATTTGTGGCAACCATTACTATCGCCACAGGAATGGGCAGATGCTGAAGAAGCTGAGACCCTGAGTTGCACAGTTCGATTTCCAAGAAAGTCTTTGGGAATTTCCACTGGCAATATAAAACTTCACAAGTTGTAAAACAGAAATATTTCCAACTTATCTAGAAATGCAATCTTCATTTTCAGAATTTAATCTTAGAATTTTAACCCGATTCACTTATAATGGCAGAATCAGGAGAACTAATAATGCCTGCTTCAAGACCTCTAGGAATTACCCACATCAGACAGTCCATTTGGGGAATTCTCTCTTGGTTCCCAGCTCATACTGCTAATCTATTCCTATTTAATCCAACAGTGACTGTGGTTTCTGCAGCGTTTTTGAAAATCTACAAGAAACTGGACTGGAGCCTCCATCTTATTTCACATAGCCCATAAAACAGATGCCATATGGTAGTCATAGAATCCTTCTCCGAATGTGTCAGACAAAATTTTTACAGATTTTTTTGATTAATTTTCTATTTTTTCAACACTGGAAAATCTTATTATAACAAGGGGATCTTACCAGTATTTTCATCCTGTTGTATATCATTTGGCATTTCATCCTTCCATTTAAGTCAACATAGGAATTCAGTGAACAATGGACCCATTAAAAATTGCACAGTGCCATCTTTTGTTGGCAGTTGCTGCAGAAACACTATTCCCTCTGCTGATGTCCAATATTTTAGCATTTTCTGGCTTTTTAAAAATGATGGCAATCTGCTACAATTTCCCCAGTCATCTTATCACTTTTTTTCTTGTTTTGTTTTTAGATGGGACCAGCTGCTTTGTGATCAGGAGAATGTCAGAAAAATTACTTTGCTACAAGAGACTGGAAGAAAAAATAAAATAATCTAAGAAGTAAAATCTTAAAAATATAAAGTAGAAAGATGCTTAGCTTGATTCACATGAATAACTTCCATTAGTGCTAATGGGTGTTATGCACATATATCTGGGGAAGAATAGATGACTATTACATTCCCTCTAATTTTGATTTTTAGAGAGCAAATAAAGTAACCCATCTATTTTCTGAGAAAGAAGGAAAAATGCCTACAAAGATGATCCATATGTTTTTCAAACAGCATCTTCCTCTATAAATAAGTAATTTTTCGAAGTCTTACTTTTATTTCACATTTACTAAATCCCTTATTTTCCACTACCATAAATTGTCATTACCCTTAATCAATCACTCAGTGGTATTTATTGAGAGGTTACCTTGTGCAGAGAACTGTCGTAAGTGCTTGGGAAAGAGCAATGCAATTGTAGGGTGATACAATCCCAGTATGATTTTCATACCCATTTTCATAGCTGTGATTACAATAGTCAACATTATTCAGTATGGGCATTTGTACATTGATTTCTTCAGTGGACAAGCTAGCACTTGCCTGATATTTGCATATAATTATCCTTTGTTTTTGAATGCTTATGAAACATCAATCAGAGGCCATCACTCTGCTCATCACAAAAATGGCTTCCTACTGTTTTTAATATAAAACCAAAGCTCCTGATCATCTCCTTTCATTTCCCACTTCCTCTCATATCGCCCGCTTCATTCCTCCAGATTTAACCTCTTACTATTTTTTCACCCTTGGATTTGACCCCTTGTTCATGCCTTTCCCTCCTCAGAACCCTTTTTCCAAAAAAATTCATCAAATCAAATCCTTCCTGACTTCAAAGCCTTTCAAAAGAGACACTTCCTGTCTTCAAAAGAGGCACTCCTTCCAGAAGATCTACTCCACCCACCTTCCCAGTCATCCCATCAGACACTTCAGCGGTCATATATGACTCTGTTATTGATTGACCCTACTCTCTTGCTTGTCAATTGTGTAAGTGTTTGTTCAGCTGCTTCCTTTTTACTTATTTGTTAAGCACTTGCTCTGTCAAATACTGCTGTAAGCACTGGAGTAGGTACAAGTTAATTAGGTCAGAAACAGTCCCTGCCGTAGATGGGGGTTACAGTCTAAATAGGAATAAAATAAAATTGTTGGCTCTTCTTTTGCTCTCAAAGTCTTGTCTAGTAATCGAGTGAGGCAGTCACTTCAGGGTACATTATCTGGGGATGGAAGGGGTTAAAATTTGAAAGGGCCCAGGTGGTTCCCACCTGGGGGTGGCAGGAGCAACAATCTGTGTCACCTGGAGAAATAATTATAATAATTATAATAATGTTGGTATTTGTTAAGCATTTACTATGTGCTGAGCACTGTTCTAAGCACTGGGGTAGATACAGGGTAATCACATTGTCCCATGTGAGGCTCACAGTCTTAATCCCCATTTTACAGATGAGGTAACTAAGACACCGAGAAGTTAAGTGACTTGCCCAAAGTCACACAGCTGACAGGTGGTGGAGCCGGGATTTGAACCTATGACCTCTGTTTCCTAAACCCATGCTCTTCCCAATGAGTCATGCTGCTTCTCATGAGCACCCAGAGCAACGAATGCAGTGATATCATAAGGGAAACCAAAGGTCTCAATCAATCAATCAGTGGCATTTATTGAGACCTTACTAATAATTATGGTATTTGTTAAGCATTTACTATGTGCCAAGCGCCATTCTAAGTGCTGGGGTAGATATAAAGTAATCAGGTTGTTCCCACGTGGGGCTCACAGCCGTAATCCCCATTTTACAGATGAGGTAACTGAGGCATAGAGAAGTTAAATGCCGTGCCTGAGATCACACAGCAAACAAGTGGCAGAGCCGGGATTAGAATCCATGATCTTCTGAGTCTGAGGCCTGTGATCTATCCACTATGCCGTGCTGCTTTTCTTACTGTGTGCAGAGTACTGTATTAAGCACTTGGGAGAGTACAATACAAAATAGAAGGTATGGTAGACTTAATCACACCTCTCTAGGAATTTGCAATCCGTTGAGGGAAAAGCCAACCCTGTCTCTGCAGGATCTCAACAAATACCGTTGATTGTGATTCAAAAAATATGCCAGCCTTTGTGACTCAGAACACCTGATTGTTTCAGAATATCTTAAATGTGCTGTCTGTTCTGAATTCTTATAATTATTTATTCCTTTCTGAGAAACAACAGTGTTTTAAACTGATGGGAAAGCCCATTGAAAAAATAAAAGCACTATTCAAAACTCAGGGTATTATTGTGATTCTAGAAAATACAAATGAAGGCATGGTCTTGCTCAGATTATGAGAGAGCTGACAAAGGAATAAAGATATAAATCCACTGTCTGGGAATTACAGAGGCATCAGGTCACTGACCCTTTGAAATTCCTTCCTTCCTCTGATCTCTCTTTATGTTCTTTCCATCCTCTCCCTTTGGGAAAAGCTTCTATCACTGATAAGCATCAAGAAAGAAGTAGGACTGTTTAAAGAGAGGGAAAACTAGCTATTTCTTCAGGAGAGTAAAAAAAAAAAATACTGGAAGACAGAGATAATGTATTCTTGAACTTTTTTTATAGCATTTGAAGACAGCTTTAGTCATCCAAATGTTTAATAAATATTAAATATTTATGTACTTATGTTTATATCCACACCACTTATGTACATATCCATAATTTATCTATTTCTATTAATGTCTGCTCCCCAACTAAACTGTGAGCTCTTTGTGGGCAGGGAATGTATCTACTAATTCTGTTATACTGTACTCTCCCAATTGTCTAGTACAGTGCTCTAAAAAAGTAAGCTCTCAATAAATGATGATAATGGGATTTGTTAAGCACTTACTATGTGCCAAGCACTGTTCTGAACGCTGAGGGAGATACAAGTTAATCAAGTTGTCTCACATGAGGCTCACAGTCTTAATCCCCATTTTACAGATGAGGTAACTGAGGCACCAAGAAGTGAAGTTACTTTCCCAAAGTCACACAGCTGGTAAGTGGCGGAGCCAGGATTAGAACCCACAACCTCTGACTCCCAAGCCCAGGCTCTTTCCACTGAGCCATGCTGCTTCTTGATTGATTGACTGAATATTATTTGCTGATGAGATGAGAAGTAGAGGAAGAGAATTAGGAGCCAAAGAGGCTTCTAGAGATTGAGAAAGAAGAATCTCCCTGGAGCATGTTACCTCGCTTTGAGCAAAAGCTATATATATGGAAAGAGAAACAAGGAGGCAAAAGAGAAAATAGCATCAGGCACTACGAACATTAAGCACAACAACACAACAAGGGATAACGTTTTTTGTGTCCCCAAGGTTGCCAAAACTATGGATCTCACATTGGCTGTTTCATCCACACACGTACACACTTGGAGGTGAACTTCAGCAACATCTCCTCTTGCCTTCAAGACATCTGTACTTGGTTGTCTACTTGGCTGTATCACTTCAAACTTAATGTGTCCAAAACTGAACTCCTTATCTTTCCATCCAAACCCTGTCCTCCCCATGACTTTCCCATCACTGTAGATGGCACCACCTTCCTTTCTGTCTCACAAGCCCGTAACCTTGGGGTTATCCTAGACTCCTCTCTCTCATTCAACCCACATATTAAACCCATCACTAAATCCTTTGGGTCTCACCTTCACAACATCGTTAAAATTTGCCCTTTCCTCTCCATCCAAACTGCTACCACAATAATACAATCACTCATTTTATTCTGCCTGGATTACTGCATCTGCCTCCTTGTTGACCTCCCAGCTTCCTGTCTTTCCCCACTCTAGTCCATACTTCACTCTGCTACCTGGATCATTTTTATAATAATAATGTTGGTATTTTATTAAGCGCTTACTATGTGACAAGCACTCTTCTAAGCACTGGGATAGATACAAGGTAAATCAGGTTGTGCCACATAGGGCTCACAGTCTTCATCCCCATTTCACAGATGAGGTAACTGAGGCACAGAGAGGTTAAGTGACTTGCCCGTGGTCACACAGCAGACAAGTGGAGGAGGCAGGATTAGAACCTATGATCTCTAACTCCCAAGCCCATGCTCTTGCCACCAGGCCATGCAGCTTCAACCATTCAGGACATTTCAATCTGCTCCTCAAAAACCTCTAGTGTTTGCCCATTCACCTCTGCATCATACAACAACTCACCATTAGCTTTAAAACACTCCATCACCTTGCCCCCTCCTACCTCTTCTCGTTACTCTCCTCCTACAGCCCAGCCTGGACACCTCTCTCCTTTAATGCAGATCTTCTCACTGTACCTCTGTCTCATCTATCTTATCACTGATCCCTTCTCCACACCCTTCCTCTGGCCTAAAATGACTGGCCCCCCATCAATACCCAGCAGGCAATTACTCTTCCCCCTTCAAATCTTTATTGAAGGCACATCTCCTCCAAGAGGCCTTCCCAGAACAAGCTTACCCTTTCCTCTTCTTGCACTCCTTTCTGCATCACCCTGACTTGCTAGCTTTGTTCTCCCCCATTCCCCAGCCCCACAGCACTTATGTACATAACTGTAATTTATTAATTTTTATTGTCTATCTCCCCCTCGAGATTGTATGTTTGTTGTGGGCAGGGAATGTCTCTTTGCTGTTATAATGTACTCTCCTAACTGCTTAATATAGTCCTCTGCACACAGTAAGTGGTCAGTAAATACAATTAACTATAACATCTTGCAACTCTACCAGCCTTTGGAGAATGTTCACTACAGCAAGATTTTGCAGGGTTGGGGAAGGGAGGCGTGTTAAGTTAAAAGCAGAATATAGCTGACTAGGAATCAGAGTTAGGCAGAAGAATGCTAGAATTGTAAACATCAGCAACAATAGTGTTTTTCAAGTACCCAGTGCATGAAAAAATATTTAGTGTTTGAGGAACAAGAAAAGTAAATTCCTGTCTTTCAGGAACCCACAATCTAGTAGAGGAGAAAGAAAGTGTCAGTTAATTGATGAATAAATATTATTTTGAAGTATTAGTAAATAAATTTAAATAAAATTGACAAGTGGAAAAATAAAGCCATTAACAGATGAATAAGTAACTCTTCCCCCTTTCAAAGACCGATTGAAGGTGCACATCCTCTAAGAGGCCTGCCCAGACTAAACCCCACTTTTCCTCAGCTCCCACTCCCTTCACTCTCCCCCTACCTCCTTGCCCACAGAACTTCTTTATATATCTACAAATTCTATTTATTTTTATTGATACCTGTTTACTTGTACTGATGTCTGTCTCCTCCCCGCTCTAGACTATGAGTCCGTTGTGGGCAGGGATTATCTCTTTAATACAGCAGAATCGTAATTTCCAAGAGTTTAGTAAAGTGCTCTGCACACAGTAAGGGCTCAATGAATATGACTGAATGAATGAATGATGAAATTCAAGTTTGTGCCTCTAGATTGTAAGCTTATTGTGGGTAGGGGACGTGTCTACCCTTTAAGCTTTATTGTACTCTCCCAGGCATTTAGTACAGTGCTCTACACACAGTAAGCACTCAGTAAATACCACTGATTGAGTGAATGAACACTGATAAAATGGGAGAATCAAACAAAGGATATCTCTTGGAGAAGACGACTCTTTTGGAACTTCCAAGGAGGGGAAGAAATAAGTATTCTGTGGACTGTAAATCCTCCAGACTGTGAACTTTGGGTAGGCAGAGAAAAAATCTTCCAATTTAATTGCTTTGGACTCTCTCAAGTGCTTAGTACAGTGTTCTGCTCACAGCAAATACTTACTAAATATACCCATGATGGAGAAACACCTTGATTAAAATAAATATATATGGATTTCATTATTTAATTGAATTTTACAGGGTTTTTCAAAAGGTAACAAAGTTAAGATTTCTTATTTTGTGAATGGAATAAATCGATTATATGTCCCCACCAAAAAAAAAAAATGAAAATGAGTTTGAATATAAACAAAATTAAGATCCACCAAAGCATTTTTTGAGATTTGGTAGTATTTACAACATTTTTTGACTGCTTTGCAATGTGATTATGAAATTACTTGAAGTTTTTCACAGATTTTTTCATTATTTTAAATGAGACTGATGCCCCCAACAGTATTGTATTTGGTTATTAAGCAACA
Organism: Ornithorhynchus anatinus; assembly: GCF_004115215.2. Taxonomy (NCBI): domain Eukaryota; kingdom Metazoa; phylum Chordata; class Mammalia; order Monotremata; family Ornithorhynchidae; genus Ornithorhynchus; species Ornithorhynchus anatinus. Next base: position 143,384,799 of record NC_041728.1, read on the forward strand.
GGAAATCTGGCTGGTGATAACTGAGTTACACTGAGACCTATAGCATTTATGAGGACATTGTGTCCATTAAATCTGCAGATGGCAAAGTAGATATGCCATTCACAGCTGCATGCATGAGGATATGACATCTTTGTCTATATTAATCTCATGGCTGACTTCACATGACTCATTCGACTCTTTTTCTGTTACATGAAAGGAAAGCTAACTAGAAAATCCTTTAATGGTTCTTAAATATATCTATGTACTGTCACAGTCTGCTCTTAAAGAAAGAAATAGTCATCACAGCTACAGAGTAATTGGACAAACCCTCAGTGTATTTTCTGATTGCATCTTTCTTCAGAGTCATATTAAATCCTGACGGTAATTATGGTCAAAATACCATAAGGAGATGACAAAAACTAAATTCATTTAGATGATAAAGGTCTAATAATCACCTTATCCTCTCTTCCCTCTGTAAATTGGACCTGGAAAAACAGTCTTTGCTAATATGTTGTGTTCTTTGGGACACAGTTTCTCTCTATTCAGAGATGCATGTAGTTAAATCTCCTTCGCAGGCGCCTCCTCCCCCTCCCATCCTTTAACTGTTGGAGTTCCTCAGGGGTCAGTTCTTGGCCCTCTTCTGTTCTCCATTTACCGTCACTCCCTTGGTGAACTCATTTGCTCTCACGACTTTGACTACCATCTCTACGCAGATGACATGCAGATCTACATCTCCGCCCCTGTCCTCTCCCCCTCCCTTCAGGCTCGCATCTCCTCCTGCCTCCAGGACATCTCCACCTGGATGTCGGCCCGCCACCTAAAACTCAACATGAGCAAGACAGCTCCTCATCTTCCCTCCCAAATCCAGTCCTCTTCCAAACTTCTCTATCACCGTGGATGACACGACCATCCTTCCCGTCTCTCAGGCCCGCAATCTTGGTGTCATCCTTGACTCGTCTCTCTCATTCACCCCACACATCCTATCCGTTACCAAGACCTGCCGGTTTCACCTTTACAATATCGCCAAGATCTGCCCTTTCCTCTCCACCCAAATGGCTACCTTACTGCTACGGGCTCTCGTTATATCCCGGCTAGACTACTGTGTCAGCCTTCTCTCTGACCTCCCTTCCTCCTCTCTCGCCCTCCTCCAGTCTATTCTTCACTCCGCTGCCTGGCTCATGTTCCTGCAGGAACGATCTGGGCATGTCACTCCCCTTCTTAAACAACTCCAGTGGTTGCCTATCAACCTCCGCACCAAACAAAAACTCCTCATTCTAGGCTTCAAGGCTCTCCATCACCTTGCCCCTTCCTACCTCTCCTCCCTTCTCTCTTTTTACCGCCCACCCCGCATGCTCCGCTCCTCTGCCGCCCACCTCCTCACCGTCCCTCGGTCTCGCCTATCCCGCCGTCAACCCCTGGGCCACGTCCTCCCGCAGTCCTGCAACGCCCTCCCTCCTCACCTCTGCCAAACTGACTCTCTTCCCCTCTTCAAAACCCTACTTAAAACTCACCTCCTCCAAGAGGCCTTCCCAGACTAAGCTCCTCTTCTCCCTCTACTCCCTCTATCACCCCCCTTCACCTCTCTGCAGCTAAACCCTCTTTTCCCCCCTTTCCCTCTCCTCCTCCCCCTCTCCCTTCCCATCGCCTCAGCACTGTACTCGTCCGCTCAACTGTATATATTTTCATTACCCTATTTATTTTGTTAATGAAATGTACATCGCCTTGATTCTATTTAGTTGCCATTGTTTTTACGAGATGTTCTTCCCCTTGACTCTATTTATTGCCATTGTTCTTGTCTGTCCGTCTCCCCCGATTAGACCGTAAGCCCGTCAAACGGCAGGGACTGTCTCTATCTGTTGCCGACTTGTTCATTCCAAGCGCTTAGTACAGTGCTCTGCACATAGTAAGCGCTCAATAAACACTATTGAATGAATGAATGAAAGTATTTATTGAACTCATAGAATCATATTAAGTTCTATACTGAGGTCACAACTTCCAAGTTAGGAATGTTCATAAGGCAGAGAAAAATTAGATTTGTGCTTTAAAGAAGAACAGTAGCACTTTGATATATGATAAGTTTTGCCAAAAACAGTCACATATTTGAAAGCTCTGTCTGCTCCTCAACAGGTCTGAGGTTGGGTGTGGAGAACAATTAAGGTGTCTCTAGACTGGTTGGCTGGAGAGGATTCTTCAGTGCTCCTTCATCTCTTCAGCCTTCTTCTATTTCCTCATTACTCCTCCATTTCCTTCTAGACTATGTGGGCTTTTGTGTCAGGTAAACTCTTTGCATCACTTGCTTAGTAGAGTGTGTCCTAATAGATAGAGCATGGACATGGGAGTGAGTTCTAATCCTGGCTCTGCCACATGTCTGCTGTGTGACTTTGGGGAAGTCACTTAACTTCTCTGTGCCTCAGTTACCTCATCTGTAAAATGGGGATGAAGATTGTGAGGCCATGTGAGGCAGGGACTGTGTCCAGCCTGATTAGCTTGTATCTACCTCAGCACTTAGTACAGTATCTGACATATAATAAACACTTAAGAAATACTATTTTAAAAAAACACTAACAATTGATTGATTCAGCGGGGGCAACAGCAGCAAATGGCAGCAGCAGCTGTTATAACTGACCTAGTCCTTCTAGTGTGCCCTGTTGTTGGCCAGAAGGGTGGTGGCAAACGCATGATCAAGGGCAATAGTGGCCATCCAGGCCACCAACCTAAGCAGAACTGCTCACCTTGAGCAGCAGTGGTTAGCAATGGATAGGAGTGATGCCTAGTGGATAGAGCATGGGCCTGGGAGTCAGAAGGACCGGGGTTCTAATTCCGACTCCACCACTTGTCTGTTGGATGACCTTAGGCAAGTCACTTCACTTCTCTGTGCCTCTTTTCCTCATCTGCAAAATGGGGATTAAGACTGTGAGCCCCACGTGGGACCGGGACTGTGCCCAACCTGATTTGCTTTTATCCACCCCAGGGTCTTGTTTAGTGCCTGGCACAAAGAAAGTGCTTAACGAATAGCATTGTTATTACTTTATTAGTGGTAGCAGTGAGAATCCAATCAATCAATCAATCAGTTGGTATTTACTGAGTGCTTACTGTGTGCATAGAGTGCTGTAGAAAGCAATGGGGAGAGTAAATACAATATTTGGTAGACACATTCCCTGCCCATAAAGAGCTTAGAAACTAGAGGGAAGGACAGACTTTTAAATAAGTTGGATGCATATGTACACAAGTGCCATACAGCTGAGGGAGGGGTGAATATCAAAATGTTATAAGGGAACATTCCCAAGTGCATATGCAACAGAGGAGAAAGGACTTAGGTAAGAAAGTGAGGGCTTAGTCAGAGAAGGCCTCTTGGAGGAGCTGTGATTTTTAAGATGGCTTTGAATTCATTTATTTGTGTATCATTAATGTCTGTTTCCCCCTCTAGACGGTAAACTTGCCGTGAGCAGGAAAAGTGTCTACCAAATCATTAATATTGTACTTCCCCAAGTGTTTAGGTCTACACACATTAAGCACTCAATAGATACTATTAATCTATTTGAAGATGGGGAGACCGTTGCCTGTTAGATATGGAGGAGGGAGTTCCAGGCCAGAGGGAGGATGTGGGCAAGGGGTTAGTGGTGAAATATACAAGATCAAGGTGCAGTGAGTAGGTTGGTGAAAGAGGAGTGAAATATGTGGGCTGGGTCATATGTAGTGAGAGATCAGTGACATAATAATAATTATGGTATTTGTTAAGACATAAGGTCTGTAGACAATGGACTACAGAGGCACAAGAAGAGGAAATAAACTATCCATTCCTTGTCCCTCTCTGTCTCTTCTTCTCTTTCCCCATCCCTTCCCCTTTTCCCTTTTTTCTAATATAAGCTTTTACTATATGCCACACTGTTCTAAGCACTAGGGTTAGATATGAGATAATCAGGTCAGACACAGCCCCGTGCCCCACAGCTCACAGTTTAAAGAGGGAGAGAAAGAGCAGGCATTCCCGTTTACACAAGAGAAAACTGAAACACAGAGAAATTAAGTGTTATGTCCAAGGCCATATAACAGGCAAGTGTCCCAGATGGAATTAGAACCCAGGCCCATGTTCTTCCCTTTACCATTTGTCACTTAAACACTCTCATTTTTCCTTACCCTGCGGGCCCTGTTCCCTTGGAAACCCTGCTCCCATCCCTTATAATGGACCAGATCTGTGGTCATCTTCCTCATGAAACATATTAATCTGTATTATTTATGAATAGAAACCATCATAAATGTGCATGAGCCTTCCTTTCAGATACTGAAAATGTTGGTTTTCTACATAAATGAAACATAAATAATGGATGCACATGAATAAATATGGCATTCAGCTGCTCCTTAAGCATTCCCAACATTAGATATGTTTGTTCTTTACATTTAATGAGCATATTTATCAAAGCTTCTGACTGCAAGAGGAGGAGGGAGCCATCCTTCTAGAGTTGGCATCAAGGAGGAAAAAACATTTGCTTCCCCCCACAGGTTGTGGGAAGGGCAGGCAGCCATAGGTGGCCTAGCTAGGCCAAGTGCTCTGTCCCTTACTTCCTGGAGACAGCAAGAGGAAAATGAAGGTGAAGAAAAGGAGGAGGACAAAAAGGAATAGGAGGGCAAGAAGTGGGGAAGATTAGGAAGACAATGAAGAAGCTGAACATGAGAATGAGACCAAGGATTCCCTCTTCTTGCTCTAGTGTATTCTTCCAAGTGCTATGTGTTGCATTCTGCACACAGTGTGTTAAATAAATACCATTGACTCAAAGAGCCAAAGGGAGGTAAACTTTTCTGTGCAGGAATAGTTTAATAATAGACTGCTAGTGAGCAAGAATGTGGTGATTTTGAATAAGAAGGAGACTTTTGTTTGCTTTTTGAGGAGCTAAGAAGAGAAGAGAGTTTATAGGCTGCCCCATGTTTTTAGGAATATAAGTACTGGGTCCTTTTCTGGAAAAAAAAAAGAAAAAAGATACTCAAAGTGTATTGCTCCACATTTTTGGAAGCAGGAGAGAAGACGATAAATGTTGATGTTCATATATAGAGATTCCAGCCTGAGAATTAATATTTACAAATAGAAGTCACTATAGCTATCTTCAAATACATTTTGTCCATTTGATTCAAAATTTGGATTTGTTCTAAATCTTTTTTAATAGATAAATGGTTAAGTACAATTTAAGCAATTACTCCCATGGATGGATCATCTGGGATTATCTTATGCTTGAATAACTAACAGGGGATGGGCTTGTAATTAAAATTTTAAATACAAGGCTAATATATGAAATTAGTAGTCCTGTTTTTCTATGGCGATTCTTCTTTCATTTAGAAGCTCTCACAATCTGTGACATCCTTTATCATTTGTTAGAGCCAACAACCCAGAATAAATTGTCCTCAGAAAGGTAACTACAAGTCCATCATGTTGATAGTAATATATCTAACAGCCAGGAAAGGTATGTGCTTTAAACCTTCAGGAGGACCAGAAGGATGAAAAATTACATTAGAAGGTCCATGTTCTCACTTATGCTGGGCTCAGTAACACAAGGTTATATTTTTTTTCCAGTCAGAGTCATTCTCTTCAGCATTTTTATGGCCCCTATTGCCACAGCACCTAGGATCTTTTACATTATTTAGTGCCTTAGACTTCCAAAGCACTCTACATTTATGATGATGATTTTCCCTCTCATTCCTGTGGGAGAGGGTTCAAATTTATCCCAATTCTGTAGAAGAGAAAACTGACATAAATCATCTGGCTCACCCTCAGGCACCAAGCCATGTGGCTGACACCCAAATGCACTCCAAACAATGCAAGTAAAAAGTTAAAGAAATAGATAAGGGACTTGGATAATGGAAAGATTTGGTGATGACAATCAAAGGGGGAAAGCTTTATTTCCCATTGTTTTTAAAAGCATGTAAATTCAACTCTGCCTTATAGCATGGCCAAAAGTGTTTTAAATATATTGAAATCACCATTATGTTTTTACGGAGCTAGTTAAATAGTCTGGAAGAAAGTGAGGAGCTGAGGGAGACATAGTAACTCTTTTGAGAGCAATAGAATGTCCCTATGTAGTAATGAATTGGAATGAAATGATGATTAAATCACTCCTGCAGTGCACTACACAGTACCCTGAACACCCTTGAAAGAGTTAATATGCCTCCCTCAATACTCAACCTGCTTCCAGGGTGTGACTTGGCACTCCAGAGTAATGTATTCATTACATTATATGAGCATCCACCTCATGAGACAGGAGAGCTAAGCACCATTAAGAGAAACCAAAACAAAACAAAGCAAGATGGAGTTTTGAGTATCTGATTGTTTCAATCTTCACAAAAAGAGTTAACCCCTCTAATGAAGACAGGAAAACAATTTATGATGGAGAGGAACATACTCAGGATTTTAGAGATTACATAGTCTAGACAGGTTATTTTATGTCAACTGGGCCTGGGGGATCCATCTAAAAATGCTTATTCATTCATTTAATTGTATTTATTGAGCGCTTAATTTTGCAAAGAACTGTACTAGGTGCTTGGGAGAGTACCATATAACAATAAACAGACACATTCCCTGCCCACAAAGAGTTTACACTCTAGTGGGCGAATTTACAATCTAGAGGGAATTGGCCAATTCCAGAGCCATCAGAACGGGCTAGCAAGAGTCCATAGGACCATGAATATAAATGTGGTCAGTTCTCCTATAATGCAAGAGTTGTGTTCCTGAGGAATCTTGTATTACCAAAAATTGTTATACAGTGTAGATCAGTGGAGAGGGCATGTGTCTGGGAATCAGAAAGACCTGGGTTCTAATTTTGGCTGTTCCACGTCTGATGTGTGATCTTGAGTAAGTCACTTATCTTTTCTGTGCCTCAGTTCCCTCGTCTGTAAAATGGGGATAAGAACATGAATGAGCCCTATGTGGGACAGGGACTGTGTCCAACCTGATTAACTTGTAACTACCCCAGCACTAAGCACAGTGCTTGGCACATAGTAAGCACTTGGCTGTGTGACTGTGGGCAAGTCACTTAACTTCTCTGGGCCTCAGTTCCCTCATCTGTAAAATGGGGATTAAGACTGTGAGCCCCACGTGGGACAACCTGATTCCCCTATGTCTACCCCAGCACTTAGAACAGTGCTCGGCACATAGTAAGCGCTTAACAAATACCAACATTATTAATATTAGTAATTTTAAAACCTATACCTTGACTGACACTGCACATGTGTACAAAACAATTACTTCAGCACAGTGTCTATTTGGATCAGTTTGTGAACCACACTGTAACCAGACAGACTCACGCTGGGGCAAGAATGGCCCCTAGCTGCTCAATAGTCTTCTAACCGAAACATGTAATGAAAACATATTAAAGCAGAACTGACTGTTTAGGGTTCTGAAGAAGGATTTAGGAACAGGAGCCACAAGATTTCTGTCACTGCTTCATTCTCTGGTAGCAGGCTTTGAGTCAACCCCTCTTTAAAAAAAGATGTCCCTGTTTTTCTCTTTCCATGAGGTAAGAGGAATGTGGCCAGGGAAACTACTCCAAATGAACAGTTCTTCTGACACAGTTGCTGCCACTGATAAAGAACCTGAGATTTTGCTTCAGATAAGAATTAGGGGAAGAGATTGAAAGGGGCCATAAGAACAGAGGTAGGTCTTAGACAATTGACTGCCTTGAGAGAGGAAAAATATTGTTCCAGCTTCTGCCTCCCTGCCTCCTTCAAGTTGCAATTGACTGACCCTCTTCTGCTTCTTAAAGGTCCCTTCCACCACAGTTAAAACAGCCAGATGAAAAAACAGTCATTCAAGGTCACATCTCCTTCCCCATAATCTTCCAAAAAGACAGGAAAGATTAGAGGAGTAGTCTTGCATAATGAAAAGAGCCTAGACCTGGAGTCAGAGAACAGAGATTCTATCCCAGCTCTGTCACTTGCCTGCTGTGTGACTTTGGACAAGTCATCTCAGTCAATCACTGAAGGCTATTTATTGAGAGCTTAATGTGTGCAGATCACTGTACTAAGCTCTTGGGAAAGTACAGTATGACAATATAACTGAGTTGATAAACACTTTGCCTGCACAATGAGTTTACAATCTAGAGGGGGAGACAAACATTAACATAAATAAATTATGGATGCGTACATAAGTGCTGTGGGGCTGAGGGAGGGGTGTATAAAGGGAGCAAATCTGGGCAACACAGAGGGGGTGGGAGAAGAAGAACTCAGGGCTTATTTAGAGAAAGCCTTTTGTAAGAGATTTGCCTTCAATAAGACTCTGAAAAAGGGAAGAGTAATTGTCAAATATGAAAAAGGAGGATATTCCAGGCCACAGACAGGATATGGGCTAGAGGGAAATGGCAAGATAGATGGGTGAGAGGTATTCTGAATGACAGCATTAGAGAAACAGCGTTGCTCAGTGGAAAGAGCACAGGCTTGGGAATCAGAGGTCATGGGTTCTAATCCTGGCTCCTCCACTCATCTGCCATGTGACCTTGGGCAAGACACTAACTTCTCTATGCTTCAGTTACTTCATCTGTAAAATGGAGATGAAGACTGTGAGCCCCACCTGGGACAACCTGACTACCTACTATCTACCCCAACACTTAGAACAGTGCTCAGTACATTGTAAGTGCTTAACAAATACCATTATTATTATTATTAGGGGTTGGCTGGGTTGTAGTAGAAGAACAGTGGGGTGAGGTAGGAGGGAGTAAGGTGATTGAATGCTTTAAACTTAACTTCTCTGTGCCTCATTTTTATTATTTGCAATATGGGGATTGAATTTCTAGTCTCCCTCCTACAGATGGTGAGCCCCATCTGTGACAAGAACTGTGTCCTAACTGACCATCTTCTCAGCACTTAGAACAATGCTTGGCATGTAGTAATGCACCACAGTTATTATTAGAAGAAAAGCCATAGGAGAAGAGTGGCTTCTATGCTGCTTGGGGGTTGACAGCTTTGGAGGCTGTCAAGAAGGAAAGGTTGTGGGGTTCGAGATGCTAGAAAGGGGGCTGCAGAGGGAAATGCAAAGCGAAAGAGCTCAACCTAGTGGGAAGAGCACAAGCAGACGGTGGACTGAGAAGGCCGGGGTTCTAGTCCCAGCTCTACCCGCGGCCTGCCTTGTAACCTTGATCAAATCATTTAACCTCTCTAAGTCTTAGTTTCCTCATCAGTAAAATAAAGGATGAAATGCCTGTTCTCCCTCTCTCCTAGATTGTAATCCCCATATCTTAGCTTATTCTCTTGTATCTACACCAATTTTTGCACATAGAAATGCTTAATAAATATTTATTACCTTGTGCCCCAGTGCTACCCCCAAACTGGCATACTGGGCTTTAAGGGTCAGATTGGCATACTTGTCACCGGCTTTGGCTCCATTATGGACCAAACTGACACACTGGCACAGATAATTACAGTAAATAGCTAATAGTTTATGGGGAGTTAAGAGGGTTAAGCTTTTGTGGGGCATTGTAGCTCAAGTCATAGCAAAGATCCTCTAAAATGAAGACATCATAATCCAATTTCACTCCTGTAATTTCCTTCTTCTTAGTAATTATCTTTTTTTTTTCTGAAACCAGCAAAGGAAATTTCTTTATCTACTTTTCCCAAAACCAAAGTTAAAGTTGTAATAGGCACATATTTTCCTCATGAACAGAGAAATTCAACACCATAACTAGGTACATGGTAATTACATTGATTGTCCCATAATTTATGCAAAGAGTCAATAAAACCTGACAGGTACAATAATATGGCAGTTCTCTCTCCTACCCAGAATAGAGGTTTAATTTATTAACCTTGCTCCTGGCTTTAGACAAGCAACAAATCACAAGCCAAAGTTCCAAAAACCCATCAACTTCAGTTAGCGATACTAGTAAATTAGATGGAATTGGTCTTTGTCCTAGTCATTGTTCATGTAAAATGATTTCACATAATTGGGAAGAATCTTTCCTAAAGAAGCCTCAGCCTGTTAATTAGGAAAAAAACTCATTATTGTAAGTGACCAACCTTCTTTCTCTAAGTAGGGGTGTGCATTTTGCTGATTTAATTTTCCAAAATGATTTCATTTTAAGTTTTTCTAGACTGAAAGAGAAAAGAAAAAAAAGCCCACCATAGTCCCTTAGCTATACCTTAAAAGTAGTATTTTTAAGTGTTTACTATGTGCTAAGCATTGTACTAAGCACTGGTGTAGATACACAATAATCAGGTCAGACACAGTACCTCATAAAGTAATAATAATAATAATGTTGGTATTTGTTAAGCGCTTACTTTGTGCCGAGCACTGTTCTAAGCGCTGGGGTAGACACGGGAATCAGGTTGTCCCACGTGGGGCTCACAGTCTTAATCCCCATTTTACAGATGAGGTAACTGAGGCACAGAGAAGTTAAGTGACTTGCCCAAAGTCACACGCTGACAAGTGGCCGAGCCGGGATTCGAACCCATGACCTCTGACTCCAAAGCCCGTGCTCTTTCCACTGAGCCACGCTGCTTCTCTAAAGCTCACAGACTAGATAAGAGAAAGAACAGGTATTTGATCCCCATTTTAAAGATGAAGAAAATGAGGTTCAGAGAAGTTCCTTTCTGACCTCCTAATCTCCTTTCTCTTCCCACTTCAATCTGTACTTCACTCTGCTTCATGGATTATCTTTCTACAGAAACGTTCTGGGCATCGCACCCACCTCCTCAAAATTCTCGTGGTTGCCTATCAACCTCTATATCAAGCAAAAACTCCTCATTCTTGGCTTCAAAACTCTCCATCACCTTGCCCCCTCTGATCTCACCTCCCTTCTCTCTTTCTACATCCTAGCCCTCTGGACCTTCCACCCCTTCTCACTGTGCCTCGTTCTCGCCTAACCCGCTGTCGACCCTTGGCCCACATCCTACCTCTGGCCTGGAATTCATTCATTCATTCAATCGTATTTACAATTGAAATTACAATTTGGCAACAGATAGAGACAATTCCTACCCAACAACAGGCATTCCCTCCCCCCCTCAAATCTTCCAAACTATCACACTCCCCCCCTTTCAAAGCTCTACTGAAGCTCCTATCGCCCTGACTCTTTCCCTTTGCTCCCCAACCGCCCTCCCTGCCCCACAGCATTTGTGTATATTTGTATATATCTATAATTCTATTTATTTGTATTAAAACCTGTTTACTTGTTTTTATGTCTATAATTCTTTCCATTTATATTAATGCTATTGATGCCTGTTTACTTGTTTTGATGTCTGTCTCTTCCCTTCTAGACTGTAAGACCGTTGTGGGCAGGGATTGTCTCTCTTTATTGCTGAATTGTACTTTCCAAGGACTTAGCACAGTGCTCTGCACACAATAAATATGATTGAATGAATGTATGAATGAATGAAACTTAAGTGATTTGCCCAAGGTCACAGAGCAGGAAAGTGTCAGAGCTGGGATTAGGACCAATGTCCTCTAACCCCTAGGCCCTTTCACTTTGCATTAAGTCACTCTTTCCCAGCTTTCTATGTGCTTTTCTCACCACGTTAACTCAGAGAAGCTGGGCAGCTGAAGCTTCAACTGATGACTAACAAACCCTCAACTTTTAAAGTCTAGGAGCATTTCAGTGCCCCTAACACAGCTTCCCTTCTCCTCTTTTCTCCCTGGCTCCTATTTAAGCCAGCTATTTTCTCTAGGCATACCTTAATTTTGAAGTCACAGTTTTCCATTTCTGACTATTGAAATATTTACTGTTGAGTCAGAGGAACAAAGTGAAGTGGCAGGACCAACATGAGTGTTCATAAGTCTGTGACTAACGAAACATTTATACTAGTAGAAATTTTGGACTAGTGGAAAGCCCATGAGCCTAGGAGGATCCAGTCAAAGGACCAGCTCTGCCACTTGTCTGCTGTGTGCTCTTGGAAAGCTCACTTATTAATAATACCAATAATAATGGTATTTGTTAAGCACTTACTATGTGCTACTTACTACACTTACACTGTTCTATGCGCTGGGGTAGATTCAAGGTAATCAGGTTGTCCCATGTGGGGCTCACAGTCTTCGTCCCCATTTTACAGATGAGGTTACTGAGGCACAGAAAAGTTAATAATAATAATAATAATGTTGGTATTTGTTAAGCGCTTACTATGTGCCGAGCACTGTTCTAAGTGCTGGGGTAGACATAGGGGAATCAGGTTGTCCCACGTGGGGCTCACAGTCTTCATCCCCATTTTACAGATGAGGGAACTGAGGCACAGAGAAGTTAAGTGACTTACCCACAGTCACACAGCCGACAAGTGGCAGAGCTGGGATTCGAACTCATGAGCCCTGACTCCAAAGCCCATGCTCTTTCCACTGAGCCACGCTGCTTCTAAGTGACTTGCCCAAAGTCATGCAACTGATAACATTCCTGTGCTTAACATTTAACACTTAGCACTTAACATTCCTGTGCTTTAGTTTTCTCATCTGTAAGATGGAGATTCAATACCCATTTTCCCTCCTACTTGGACTGGGAGCCCCAGGTTGGACAGTAAATGATTATCTCATATCTAATCCATCACTTAGTAGAGTGCTTGGCACATAGTAAGTGTTTAATATTATTAAATTATTACTATTAGCTAGAAGGGGCCTTGAGTGTCCTGTGACTTAAAAACTTGTGTTATCATTTTCCATCCATGGAAAATCAGACGTGTCCAGGCACAGTATACATGAACCCAGTGAAAAGACAATAGGGAAAATGCTTATAACTACTATAATGATATATTTGATAGATGTTCCTGGATCTTTAATATAGCAAATAACACTCTTTTTACACGTCAAAATGAGTGTTTCCTAGTGCTCTCAATATTGTTGACAATGACTTTGTTCTTGGGTAATAACTAAATCCTCACTCTAGGCTTCAAGGCTCTACATCACCTTGCCCCTTCCTACCTCTCCTCCCTTCTCTCTTTCTACCACCCACCCCGCACGCTCCGCTCCTCTACCGCCCACCTCCTCACCGTCCCTCGGTCTCGCCTATCCCGCCGTTGACCCCTGGGCCACGTCCTCCCGCGGTCCTGGAACGCCCTCCCTCCTCACCTCCGCCAAACTGATTCTCTTCCCCTCTTCAAAACCCTACTTAAAACTCACCTCCTCCAAGAGGCCTTCCCAGACTGAGCTCCTCTTCCCCCTCTACTCCCTCTGCCACCCCCCCTTTACCTCTCCGCAGCTAAACCCTCTTTTCCCCCTTTCCCTCTGCTCCTCCACCTCTCCCTTCCCATCCCCACAGCACTGTACTCGTCTGCTCAACTGTATATATTTCCATTACCCTATTTATTTAGTTAATGAATTGTACATTGCCTTGATTCTATTTAGTTGCCATTGTTTTTACGAGATGTTCTTCCCCTTGACTCTATTTATTGCCATTGTTCTTGTCTGTCCGTCTCCCCCGATTAGACTGTAAGCCCGTCAAACAGCAGGGACTGTCTCTATCTGTTGCCGACTTTTTCATTCCAAGCGCTTAGTACAGTGCTCTGCACATAGTAAGCGCTCAATAAATACTATTGAATGAATGAATTTGGAGGACCAGTGAATTAGCTTACTACAAGCACTTAATACACACAGTAAGTGCTCAATAAATATGATTGACTGACTCGAGGAGCCTGGTTAGCAACTGCAGCTCTGTAATCCTTCAATTTGGTCTGAAACCTAATACCATGTTGCCATCTGTTCTTGCTGGTAGTCTCCAGGTGTGCTGGCCTTTTTAATGCAATGTTTCTACTTCCTTTCTACTGCAGCATCATTGGCCAGCATGTTGCCTAAGTCAATTAATTCTGTGGCAGTGTTAATCTCTTGGTTGCCAATGATGGTAGCAGGGTGTATCTAGGGGGTCCCTGGTCCAGTTTGATAGAAAATTTCAGTTTTTTCAGACTTAATAGTCCACTGTCCCGAGCTAATATGACAAGGGAGTTTACAGTTTGTCTATTTTCATAGCTGTGTGCTTTCGGGGCAAAGCTGTTTGCATATAGCAACTGCTGAACTGTCCTTGGGTTTTACACGATGTTGAGTTGGAAAAATTTCTGGGAGGAGAAGAAGCAGATTTCAAAGCCTGCATCTAGGGCCAATGTATTCTTTGTTGCAGGTCTGTGTAGAATAAACCATACAAGACTGGGCCTATTGGATACCTTTTTATACACCCCTGCTCGTCACCAGTGAAGATGGAGAATGCATAAGACAGGGCACTCTAAGGTATATGAAACAAAAGCACTGAAGGACATGAAGTACCCTTTCAGGACTTGATGATATTTACCCCATTCTCAGCCCTGCAGCTCTTATGTATATACCCATAATTTATTTATTTTATTTAATGTCTGTCTCCCCCTCTAAACTGTAAGCTCCTTGTGGGGAGGGAACCTGTCTACCAATCTTGTTGGATGGTACTCTCCCAAGGATTGAGTGTAGTACTCTGCACACAGGAAGGTTCAAACAATGCCACTGATTGATTTCATGAAATAAAAGCAGGCAGGTGTGAAGAGAAGATTTCACAGATTTAAAGCATTTTGGGAGTTTGTTTGGAAGTTTGGATGATAAGGCAGCAAAACCAAAGATTTGACGAATAATTTTCTTGCCAACTGATTAACCTGTGATTTTTATGAGTGGTCCATCTTAGCCTAGAGTTTTGGATCAGAACTAGATGAGCTTTCGAGTCTCCTGGGGTCTATACCTATGAATCCCAAGTTCCATCAATCAGTAGTGTTTGTTGAGCCACTACTGTATAAAGAGCATTGTAACAGAGGCTTTGGAGAGCACAGTAAAATAATAATTATGATTATGGTATTTATTAAGTGCTTACTCTGTGCAAAGCACTGTACCTGATTGGGTTGGACATAGTCCCCATCCCACGTGGGACTCCCAATTTCAATCCCCATTTTACAAACGAGGTAATTAAGGAACAGAGAAATGAAGTGATTTTCCCAAGGTCACACAGCAGACAATTGATGGATGCAGGATTAGAGCCTGTGACTTCTGACTCTGACTTCATGCTCTATCCACTAAGCCACGCTGCTTCTCAATCACTTCTGAGAGACCTCTAACCCTGATTACCCTAAAGGAGCCCATTGAATTTGTGGCCTCTACTGCAGTTAGAGTTCCATGTGGAGGTCCTAGAGGTCTGAGGGTCCACTTCGCTCTGCAATCACACCCAAACCATGTTCCCAATTCCTTGGGAATCCTAAAACCACTTCAGTTGTCCTCTGTATTTAAAGAAGATATCACTGAAGGTGAAATTCTGCTATTAGTATTGGGGAGCAGCATAGCCTAGTAGAAAGAGCATGGGCTTGGGAGTCAGAGGACCTGGGTTCTAATCTTAACTCTACCAGTCTCCTGCTTGGTGACCTTAGGAATATTACTTAACTTCTCTGTGCCTCAATTTTCTCATTTGTAAAATGGTGACTCAATACCTGTTCTCCCTCCTTCCTAGACTGTGAGCTCCATGTGGGACAGGGACTATGCCTGATCTGATTAATATGTATCTACCCCTGTGCTTAGAACAGTTCATTCAATCAAATTTATTGAGTGCTTTCTGTGCGCAGAACACTCTTTTAAGTGCTTGATACATGGCTAACATGGTTACATCCAGCTGTAGCTCATTCTCCTCACATGTCCCACTCCACGTAGTTAAGGTGAGGATAACAATAAAACCCCCCAAAAATAGAAATATCCCAAAGGGCCTAATCACAGTCCCTGAGCTTGCAAAGCTGAGCTGAGAGTTCCATGAACACAAGTGACCTTTGGGATTTCATTTTACATCTAATTTCCACTTGATCTGAAAAGAACTTGTGTTTCACTTCATTTCTCCTGCTCTACATTTGAGACTCAAAAATGATTGGGATTAAGTTGGAACTGTCCTAAAAGGTTAACATCCAACCCCTCTGAATGGAGCATAGTCGAGATGTTCAAGGTTGCTAATGCAGTGTTTGGCAGTAATGATGTGCTCTTTGGAGCTAATTTAATCCCAGAGGTACTCCTGGGAATATTCCCAAACAAGGAGATGTTTCATCTCGGTGTTTTCTTGTAAAAGTTTGATCCAATTACCCTTTTATCTTTTGTTACACAGTACATTGGGCAAGCAATTTACCAGTAGACTCCCTTGTCTCTAACAGCATTTAATAGAGGAGATGAAAGGGAGAATGGAAATGTTTACTACCAAGAGAGTCAATCTGCAATAGGCCTATCTGCCCTTCTGACTCCATTTTATGATTCATCAGGGAATGTAAATGAACTGTGCCATGTTCAGGATGCTCTCGATTGAATTGGAATAATCAGATTCATTTTGTTGTACTTAACTTTCCGGGTGCATTTTGATCATATTTATGCTATGGGTGCTGATAGTAGGCACCCATGGTGGTCTCCTGTGTTTTCTTTAGGAAGTCTTAATTTTCATTTTGATAGTTAAGTTTTATCGTTTTTTTAATCGTAGCAGCCCAAGTGACCACAGGACAATGCTGATGCTGTAGCCTAGCACATTATTACTATTATTATTGTTCTTGTTTTTGTTGTTAAGTATTTACTATGTGCCAAGCCCTGTTCTAAGCACTGGGTTAGATACCAGGTAATCAGGTGGGACACAGTCCCTGTCCCACATGGGGCTCATAATCTTGATTCCCATTTTACAGATGAGGGGACTGAGGCACAGAGAAGTGAAGTGATTTGCCCAAGGTCGAATCGCAGACTTGTGGCAGAGTCAGGATTAGAACCCACGTCCTCTGACTCACAGACCCAGGCTCTTTCCACTAGGCAATGCCGTCAGTCAGACACAGTCCCTGTCCCACATGGGTATCGCAATCTAAGTAGTGGGGAAGAACAGAATTGAATCCTCATTCTACAGATAACAAAACTGAGGCATAAAAAAGTGAAGTGATTTGCCCAGAAAGCACACAGGCCTGAAAGTCAGATTCTATGTTGAATCATTGTATGTTAGCACAATGTTTGCCACAGAGTAAGCACTTAATGAATACCACAGTTAATATTAATATCAATATTTTGGAACTGGGATGGGCAAGCTTCTGCTGTTATTCAGGATGAAAGTCTAGCCTTGGTTCAAATCCTTCCCAGACTACAGCAGAGGTTGATGGGTAAGGGAAGCCTCTTTCCTAAGCCATAGTACCCTGGAGCCCAGGTGGAAGGGGAGCAGTGGGGGACATGGCTTAGTGGATAGAGCATGGGCCTGGGAGTCAAATGGACCTGGCTTCTAATCCCCACTTTGCCACTTGTCTGCTGTGTGACCTTGGGTAAGTCACTTCTATCCTAATCCTCCTTGACCTCTCAGCTCACTGTTGACCATCCCCTTCTCCTCCACACCTTATCTCACATTGGCTTCACGGACTCTGTCCTCTCCTGGTTCTCCTCTTATCTCTCTGGCCATTCATTCTCAGTCTCCTTCTCAGGCTCCTCCTCCCCATCCCATCTTCTAACTGTTGGGGTTCCTCAAGGGTCAGTTCTTGGCCTCTTCTGTTCTCCATCTACACTCACTCCCTTGGTGATCTCATTCGTTATCATGGCTTCAAGTATCATCTGTATGCAGATGACACACGAATCTATATCTCTGCCCCATCCTCTCCCCCTCCCTTCAGGCTCATATCTCCTCCTGCCTCCAGGAAGTCTCTACCTGGATGTCTGCCCGCCACCTAAAATTCAACATGTCCAAAATTGAGCTCCTTATCTTCCCTCCCAAGCCCTGTCCTCTTCCTAACTTCCCTATCACTGTGGATGGTACGACCATCCTTCCCGACTCTCAGGCCTGCAACCTCGGTGTCATCTTTGACTCGGCTCTCTCATTCACCCCACACATCCAATCCATCACCAAGACCTGCCGGTCTCACCTTTATAATATCGCAAAGATCCCCCTTTCCTCTCCACCCAAACGGATATCTTACTGCTACAGGCTCTCATAATATCCCGGCTGGATTATTGTGTCAGCCTTCTCTCTGATCTCCCTTCCTCCTGTCTCTCCCGGCTCCAGTCTATTCTTCATTCCGCTGCCCAGCTCATCTTCCTGCAGAAATGCTCTGGGCATGTCACTCCCCTTCTTACAAACCTCCAGTGGTTACCTATCAACCACCACATGAAACAAAAACTTCTCACTCTAGGCTGCAAGGCTCTCCATCACCTCGCCCCCTCCTACCTCTCCTCCCTTCTCTCTTTCTACTGCCCACACCACATGCTCCGCTGCTCTGCTGCCTGTCTCTCCTTCCTGTCCCCCATTCTCGTCTATCTCATCGACCTCTGGGCCACGTCCTCCCGCGGTCCTGGAATGCCCTCCCTCTTCACCTCCGCCAAACTAATTATCTTCCCTCTTCAAAGCCCTACTTAGAGTTCTCCTCCTCCAAGAGGCCTTCCCAGACTGAGCTTCCCCTTTTCCCTCTGCTCCCTCTGCTGCCCCTCTACCCCCCCTTACCTCCCCTCAGCTAAGCCCCCTTTCCCCGCCTTTCCCTCTGCTCCTCCCCCTCTCCCTTCCCCTCCCCTCAGCACTGTGTTCATCCGCTCATTTGTATATATTTTTCATTACCCTATTTATTTTGTTAATGAGATGTACATCCCCTTGATTCTATTTATTGCTATTGTTTTTGTCTGTCTCCCCCGATTAGACTGTAAGCCTGTCAGTGAGCAGGGATTGTCTCTGTTACCGAATTGTACATTCCAAGCGCTTAGTACAGTGCTCTGCACATAGTAAGTCCTCAATAAATACTATTGAATGAATGAATGAATGAACTTCTCTGGGCCTCAGTTACCTCATTTGTAAAACAGGGATTAAGAGTGTGAACCCCATGTGGGTCAGAGACTGTGTCTAACCTGATTAATTAGTAACAGTGTTTAGAACAGTGCTTGGCGCATAATAAGTGTTTAACAAATGCCCCAATTACTATCATTTTTATTATAATTACTCACACCATTGCTGCTTTGTAATATTCCCGGGCTGCAGCAGGGGACAATGGAAGTCCCAGTGGCAGGGGGATGTGGCAGCTTCACTCCTATAAAGAGGACCCTGAGATGGGGGAAAGGTGAACAGTGGAGAGGCTCCCCCAGCCCGCCCCACTACCGCCACTTGTTTGAGTCCTTCCTGGCCAAGACATGTCCCAGTGGCATGCAGGAAGGCTAGTTTTCTTCTGGTGTGAAAAAATAATAATTATGGTATTTAAGCCCATACTATGTGCTAGCCCCCGTACTAAGCGTGGGGGTGGATGCAAGCAAATCAGGTTGATCCCAGTCCTGTTCCACATAGGGCTCACAGTCTCAATCCCCATTTTACAGATGAGGTAACCGAGGCCCAGAGAAGTGAAGTGACTTGCACTTCACAAGTGAAGTCACACAGCAGACAAGTGATGAAGTCGGAATTAGAACCCATGTCCTTCTGACTCCCCAGCTCATTCTCTATCCACTAAGTCCTGCTGCTTCTCACTGAAAACTCCTTACTGAACTATTGTACATCATGAGCTTTGTGTGGGACAGGAAGTATGTATAATCTGGTAATATTATATTTACCCCAGTGATGGACAGGGACATTGTGGACAGCGAATGTGCTTACCAACCCTATTGTATTGTACACTCCCAAGGGTTTAGTACAGTGTTCTGCTTAAATTAAGTACGTAAATACCACTGATTGATTATATATCTTATAATATACACTATTAAGTAACCCATACCATCAAATAGTAGGCTTATAATCTTTTGAAATATTCTGGAATGGTAAATTTGATTGAATTTTTTACTGGTATTTGTTAACGTTTACCATTCATTCATTCAATTGTATTTACTGAGTGTTTACTGTGTGCATAGCACTCTACTGAGAGCTTGCCAAGTGCAGTTCAGCAACAAATAGAGACAATCCCTGCCCACAATGTTCTCACAGTCTAGAAGGAGGGAAACAGGCATCAAAACAAGTAAACAAGGCACTATCCTAGGCACTGGGGTAGATTCAAGATAATCAGGTTAGACACAGTCCCAGTCCCACATAGAGCATAAAGTCCTAATCCCCATTTTACAGATAAGGTAACTGAGACCCAGAGAAGTGAAGTGACTCATTGAAGGTCACAGAGCAGATATGTAGTGGAGCCAGGATTAGAACCCTGGTCCTCGGACTTCCAGGCCAGTGCTCTTTCCACTAGGCCATGCTGCCTATGTTTGTTGGTGTTGAAACGTGTGTGTGTGTGTGTGTGTGTGCGCGCGCGCATAAATACATATATTGGAATGGAATGTATGGATTTTGATCCCAGCACTGTCCCTTGCTTGCTGTGTGACTTGAGTGAGTCTATTCTCTGTGCCTTAGTTTTTCAATACATAAAATGGGGATTCAGTGCCTATTCTCCCTCTCACTTGGACTGTGGTCCACATGTGGGTCAGAGACTGCTTGGTCTGATTATATTGTATCTAACTCAGTGCCTAGTACAGTACTAAGCACATGCTGTAACTGTTAACTGCTTAACAAATACCATGATTATTGCTACGATTATAATTGTTACCATTATTATATCAGAAGCATATTACAGTATTTATGAAACATATGTAACATATCCCTGTAAATATTACTTTGATAGGTTTCCCTTATCCAAATCAATCAGTAGTATTATTGAGCATTAACTGTATACAGAACACTGTACACTAAGCTCTTGGGAGACTACAACAGAATTGGTGGACATTCCCTGCCACAATGAGCTCACAGTCTAGAGAGGGAGACAGACATTAATGTAAATGACTATATTACAGATATGTATGTAATAATAATAATAATAATGTTGGTATTTATTAAGCACTTACTATGTGCCGAGCACTGTTCTAAGCACTGGGGTAGACACAGGGGAATCAGGTTGTCCCACGTGGGGCTCACAGTCTTAATCCCCATTTTACAGATGAGGGAACTGAGGCACCGAGAAGTTAAGTGACTTGCCCACAGTCACACAGCCGACAAGTGGCAGAGCTGGGATTCGAACTCATGAGCCCTGACTCCAAAGCCCGTGCTCTTTCCACTGAGCCACGCTGCTTCTCCACGTAGTAAGTGCTGTGAGGCTGAGGGGGGGGGAATAAAGGGAGCAAATCAGGCAATGCAGGAGGGAGTGGGAAAAGAGGAAAGAGGGCTTAGTCAGGGAAAGCCTCTTGGAGGAGATGTGCCTTCAATAAGGCTTTGAAGTTGGGGAGAGTAATTGTCAGATATGAAGAGGGAGGACATTCCAGGCCAGAGGTAGGATGTGGGTGAGGGGTCGGGGCTGAAATGGATGAGATCAAGGTACACTGAGTGGGTTGGCATTATAGAAGTGAAGTATGCAGGCTGAGTTGAAATAGGAGAGCATCAAGTTGAGGTAGGAGGGGAGAAGATGATTAAGTGCTTTAAAGCTAGTGGTAAGGAGTTTCTGTTTGATGCGGAGATGGATGGACAACTACTGAGGTTCTTGATGAGTGGGGTTACATGGTCTAAATGTTTTTGTAAAAAAATGATCCTGTCAGCGGAGTGAAGTATGGACTGGAGTGGAGAGAGACAGGAAATAAGGAGGGCAGCAAGGAGACTGATACAGTAATCAGGATGGGATAGGATAGATGCTTAGATTAATGTGGTGGAAGTTTGAATGGCCCCTCTCAGGATCGAACCTGGAGAGTTTCTATTACTCTGCCAGTCTTGGCTATGGAAGGGAAAGTCAAGCAGAGACATATCCAATCCATTCTAGTTTAGGCAGTGGCTAGTAAGTGAAAGGCAATCTGCTAAAAGTCAAAACTCACCTGTGCTGGGCAGCAGCAGCATGTGAGAAAGTTGAGGGCGGAGACTCATGTTTACTGCACAGAAGAAGGTAATGGTAAACCACTTCCATAGTTTTACCATGAAAGCTCTATGGATACACTTCCAGAACAATTCTAGATGGGAATTTTGGAAGACTTGTCCATGGAGTCACTGTGGGTTGGAAATGACGCAACGGTATTAGACAAGACAAGTTTCAGTAGAGAAGAAAGGGCAGATTTTAGCAATTCTGTGAAGGTTGAACTGACAGGATTTAGTGGGTTGAATGAGAGAAATGAGTCAAGGATAATAGCAAGATTATGGTCTTGCAAGACAGGAAGGATGGTGATGCAGTCTAAAATGACCACAAAATCAGGGGTAAGGCAAGGTTTCAGTGGGAAACAAATAATGGTCCAGGAATAAACACAGAATTAAAGAGGCTATTCTTATTTTTTCATGTGTTTTCATTTCTGAAAATCAAATTGAAAAGGACAAGGGGAAATTCCTTCTCTCTTTTCTCCCTGAGAATACCAATATTCCTAAAGCATTAAACAGCTCAATGGAATTGTAGGTTTTGCTATCTGTAATTGATTTTCGTACTATGATGTAATGCTTATTGATTGTTACTTTCATGAGAAAACCTTTAAAAAATGAAATTATGTATCAAAACAATGTTTATATGAGCATGATATACTGTAGTGTGTTGAACTACTTCAACAAAAAAATTAATGGATCTTTTGGAAAACTCATTTAGAAAGTGACATCAGTTTGGGGCATGAATTACCTACATGACACCAGTATGATATTAAGCTAGTAACAACTTGATAACAGTGTCATGAAAACATAAGTTGCCATATTCTGAAGAGTGATTGTTTTCTCTGAATAGTAACAAATTAAAAATATTCTACAAATATTAAACTTGCATTTGCCCTGGTTTTAAGTGGCTCAGGCTAAAAGACATCTTTCCACAGTTCAATAGTCATCATCCAGAAATATAAATGAATACACTACTTTATGGATTTAATCATATATTTAACAACTCAGGCTCAGAAATTATTCCCCAAGTTATTCCTTTCATTCTTTATCAAGTCTAATGTACCAACTCAGGCCTTCTAAAGCATCTGTTCTGTTGCATTCCAGAACATCTTAATGCCTCCCAAAATGCCTCCATTTTCCCAAACAAGCTTTCCTCTCCTAGTTAGGATAGGTTTCCCTGTTGATGGTACCAGTCTTGGTGATCCCAATTCCTATGGCAACCCCTTGAGGAAGCAATTTTTCAGATACCAAAGAATCACCATCACATTTAAAGAGAGTTTATCAAGAACAGTATTTCATACACTTTGCTGAATTTATCAAGTTATTGGTAGCAGCAGCAGTTCAAGAAATCATCTGAACATTCCCAGTATAGTGGCACCATGAACACAATAGCACCAAGATATTTTTTTCCATATATTCAAACCTACAAAAACCTTGCTTTCTATTTGGGGTATACTGTGATCACTTTACCTGAGACCTACCAGTTTTTCTTCCTCCATGAAGCCTTCCCAGACTGATCCACACTTTGACTGGTTGTTCCTATTAATTAACCATTGCAGATATACCTTTAAGATAGAGATCTGAATCAGACACGTCAATTTTGGAGGGTTCCACAACAGTGCAACCATATTTCTACCTGACAATCAGAGTGGGTGACTAATTTCCACTTATTGCCTCACTGCCATCTTTGACAGGTGGTTACCCGACAATCACTAGTTGATGGGGAGAGAGCACAGAGGGGTCATAGAGGGAGGGATCTGGCCAAAAAGAGATAAAATTGTCACTCACAACAGCCTGGAGAGAATGGGAGGGAATCCAGTGTGGCGGCTCAGGTCGGATCTGCTTCATCAGTTAGTCAATCATATTTATTGAGCACTTACTATGTGCAGTACACTGTACTAAGTGCTTATATGATATAACAATATAACAGACACATTCCCTGTCCACAGTGAGCTTACAGTCTAGAGGGCAAGACAGACATTAATACAAATAAATAAATTACAGGTATGTATGTCATTCAATCTGCTCCACGACTATAAGGATTAACTGTATGTAATCGATTGTAATTAATAGAGAATGCCTTTTATTTCTGTCTGTGCTGTTTTTATGTGAAAAAATGTTTTTCTCTTATTATTATTTCATTGTTGTTTGGAATAAGATAGAGATTCAGGGTCCACAGCAGGAAGCAGCTTTGCAGTTTACCCTGACAAGAAGGGGTAAAGCCCCTCCCCTCTGAACACTGGTCTGCTGGACCCATTAAGAGGGGTAATTAGAGGTTCCCTTTCTTGAAACCCTGTCATGGGGGTGCTGCAGAACGCAGGAGCTGGCTTGAGGGGGATAAAGAAAGGGAGTTTAAGCTTGTTGTCGGCAAGGTCTGTTATATTGTTATACTGTGCTCTCCCAAGCATTCAATAAGTGCTCTCTCACATAGTAAGTGTTCAATAAATATGATTGACTGACTGAGTGAGGAGGGGCTCAGGCCTCTAGCATCACCTCTGCTCAAGTCCTTCGGTCTAGCAGGTTTAGTCCCCAATGGAATGGGCTCAGGGCAAGGCTGAATTCCCAAATAATCAGGTAGGAGGTGGGCAGGAGCCAGAAGACCTCCAAAATGGTGGCCCAGTTCCTTCTCAATCCCCAGCCCCTGGAAGGGATGGGTGCAGGATCTTCCCTGAACAGTGGAGAGTCCACACTCCATCCTGTTGGGAAGTGTATGAGAAGCATCATGATACAGGAGATAGAGCATGGGCCTGGGAGTCAGGAGGTCATGGGTTCTAATAATAATAATAATGGTATTTGTTAAGTGCTTACTATGTGTCAAGCACTGTTTTAAGTGCTAGGGTGGATATAGGGTAATCAGGTTGTCTTGTGTGGAGCTCACACTTTTAATCCCTATTTTACAGATGAGGTCACTGAGGCACAGAGCAGTTAAGTGACTTGCCCAGGGTCACACAGCAGATAAGTAGTGGATCGGCATTAGAACTCATGTCCTGGGACTCATGCTACTTCTCTTCTAATCCCAGCTTCACCACTTGTCTGCTGTGTGACCTTGGGCAAGTCACTTCACTTCTCTGTGCCTCAGTTATGTCATCTGTAAAATGGGAATCAAGACTGTGTCCAACCTGAAGAAAGGAGCAGCGTGGCCCATTGGATAGAGAACTGGCCTGGAGTCAGAAGGACCTGTGTTCTAATTATGGCTCTCTCTCTCATCTGTGTGACCTTGGGCAAGTCACTTCACTTCTCTGTGCTTCAGTTACCTCATCTGTAAAATGGGGATTGAGACAGTGAGCCCCACATGGGACAGAGAATGTGTCCAGCCTGATTTGCTTGTATACACTCCAGGGCTTAGTACAGTTCCTGGTGCATAATAAGTGCTTAACAAATACTACAATTATTATTATTATTACTATTAGAAGGGGCTTGGTCTTCACCCCATTGACCATGGCAGGACTGACTGCCAGAGTTGGTAGACATAATCCCTGTCCTCAAGGAGTTTTCAATTTAGGCTTTTGTATTTTTGCAGTTCACCTTTTTTCTCATCTCTTTTTCTGTTGCATCATTTGCTTTAGGGGGGCCCATCTACTTAAGTTTAATATATCAATCAATCAATTAATCAATATTTATTGAGTACTTACGTGTGCAAAACACCACACTAAGTGCTTGGGAAAGTAGAATATAATAGAGTTAGCAGACATGATTCCTGTTAATAAAGAGCTTACAGTCTACGGGGGAAACAGCTCATTTGGGGTACTTAATGAGTCTACCAAATATATCTTATTGCACTCTTTCAAGTGCTTAGTAAAATGCTCTGTACACAGTAAGTGCTCAATTAATACTTGATTGAAAGACATTCAAGTAAATTGCAGGTAGGGGAAATAGTAGAGTATAAGGATGTTTATAGAAGTGCTGTGGGGTGGGGGTGAATATACAAGTGTTTAAGGGGGACACAGCTAAATGCATAGGGGACAGGAAGGAGATGGGAGGGAAGGGAATGAAGTCTTAGTCAGGGAAGGCCTCTGGGAAGAGATGTGATTTGGGAAGGATTTTGAAGGTGGAGAGAGTAGAGGACTGTCATATTTGGAGGACAGGGACTTAGAGACCAAAGGGAAGATGTGGTCAAAGGCTCAGGGGAAGGATAGGCAAAATCAGGATACAGAGAATGGTTTGGTGTTAGAGGAATGAAGTGTGTGGACAGAATTACAGTGCAGTAAAGTGTAGGTGTTTTTATATGACCCCTTTTCTAATAATAATGTTGGCATTCATTAAGCGCTTACTATGTGCAGAGCACTGTTCTAAGCGCTGGGCTAGGTACAGGGGAATCAGGTTGTCCCACGTAAGGCTCACAGTCTTCATCCCCATTTTTTCTACTGCAAGCTCCTCAGGCACAGGTTCTTCTCCATGAACTCTGCCTGAACAACTGCTAAAAAGTGAAAGATGAAAAGAAACTCACTCTGTTCATTCAGATGCCCAAATCCCTTGAGCATGAGGCAGGGATTTAGGAATTCCTCTGATTAGGAAAACACAACACTCAAAGGAATGTGACAAAATAACCAAAGCCCCTCATCACAGCTCACTCCCTCAGTGGGACAGGTGAGAAACAGCATGGCCTAGTGGATAGATTATGGGCCTAGGAGTCGGAAGGACCTGGGTTCTAATCCCGTTTCTGCCACTCGTCTGCTGTGGCTTTGGACAAGTCAGTTAACTTCTCGGTGCCTCAGTTACCTCCATCTGTAAAATGGGGATTAAGACTATGAGTCCCATGTGGGACAGGGGCTGTAACCAACCTGATTATCTTGTATCTAACCCAGTACTTAGTACAGTACCTTGGCACACAGTTCACAGTTAACATATACTACTGACAACAACAAAAAAACATAGAGAACCATGTGGTTTAACCTTGAAGACACTGCAAAAGAAGAGCGAGATATAATCTCTGCCCTCATGAAGTTCACTATCCAAAGGCTACCCGGTAGCTTAAATTAATCTATAAAGGATAATACAAGAGACAACATGAAAACTTCTATGTCATGACTGCAGGTCTTATAAAAGCATTTGAGCCCTGACCATAGAACTAGACTCTATTAAATATTTAAAAAGTTTGGCAGTCATGAGTTGATCCAGTTTCTAATATCTTGTGAAATATACACTAAGAATGCATGCCAAGCATACTGTAGTACTCTTAATAATATTTGATACACAGTTTAAGGGGACTCACAGTTTAAGTTGAAAGGAAAACAGATATTTTACCTCCACTTTACCGATGAAGAGACTGAAGTATAGATAAATTAAATGATTTGTTTAGGGTAACAGCAGCTCTTTTAAGCACTGGGATAGGTACAAGAAGACTTGGTCAGACACAGTCCTTTTCCCCAGTGGGGCTCACAGTCTAAGCATATTCAGAAGAATCTTTTCCATGGGGTTATAATTCTTAGAAAAGTGTGTGGTCCCTTTCCTAAGGTGGAAAGAAAAAGGAATGGAGCCACTCCTAAAATCAGGATATCTGGCCAGAATACTGAAACATTATAGTCAGGTGATTCCAGAATAACAAGTGCTTAGTACAGTGCTCTGCACATAGTAATCCCTCAATAAATATGATTGAATGAATGAATTTCTTAGTTCAGACCTCTGATTTTAAGGTCAGGCTAAATGACTAGAGTCCATTAAGCTGGAGAAGAAAATATGAAAGAGTTCCCATTTAAACATGAGTGTATGAGGCCATGGAAGGACTATTCACCCAGGGCTTCAAAACAATGGGGAATAGGAGAGAGGAAGAAGGGGAAAAGATAATTAATCAATGGAATTTATTCAGTGTTTACTCTGTGCAGAGCACTTAAAATAAGGATTTTGTGTTATTTGTTAAGAATTTACTGTGGGTAAAGTGCTGAGGTAGATACAAGATAATCAGATAGGACACAGTCTCTGTCCCACATGGAACTCACAGTATAGCAAGAAGGAAAACAGGTATTTTACCTCCACTGCACAGAAAAAGCAACTGAAATACAGACAAATTAAATGTCTAGTCCAAGGTCACATAATAATAATATTAACAATACTTGTGGTATTTATTAGGCACTTATTATGTACCAAACAGTGAGTTGTTATTATGTGCCAAACACTGAGTTATTAGGCACTTACTATGTGCCAAGCACTGAGTTAGGTACAAGATAATCAAATCAGATGCAGTCCCTGTCCCTCATGGGGCTCACACTCTATTGAAACCCCATTTTACAGATGAGGAATCAGAAGCTCAGAGAAGTTAATTGACTTGGCCAAGGTCATCCAGCAGGCAAAAGGCAGAGCCAGGATTAGACTCCAGGTCATTTGACTCCCATGCCCACGTTCGTTCCACTTGGTTACGCTGCTTTTAAAAAAGAAGAGGCTCTCCAAGTTCTCTCTCTCTCTGCCCATTCTCACTGTCCCATTAAAAGAGTTATCACAAGCGATGATCATGGTCTTTATTTTGTCATCCATGTCTTTGGAGAAAATATGAATAAATAGCACTGAATAGCATATTACTTTCTACTAGAGAAGGTAAATATCAAGCTTTTAATTATATGAACAGCTTCAAAATATCATGTTTTCTCTTGGCTTAGAATTTTGTACTGAAGACTGGAATGTTGGTTTCCATCGAGCACCATTAAACATTACAGCAAAGAATACCTCACACCTGTGATTACAAGGCACTTACAACTCTTACCCTGGGAAGTAGAAAGAATTCATTTCATGCATCATTTATAACTTTATTCTACACACAAAAAAAATCCTCCTGACTTTCAAAAAAGTTTAAATCCAATAGAAACTTTTTACTTTGTTTTTTGCATCTTTGGTAGTGCTTAGAAGATCTCTCACTGGGAGACTGGTTGTTGTCAGATGTAGATATGTTCTCATTGAAGTTAAGTTAATTGAATAAAAAGAGAAACAATAGCAAAAAGATATTTTTATCGGAGATTTCGAGGGTGTTTAAAGATTCATTTACCCTGCTAGAAAACTGTAAACAGAATTTGCTGAAAAATAAAATAAAAATAGTAACTCAGCAAAAACTTGTAATTTGTTTTTACTGACTTTTTTGTTTACAGAGATAGAAAGAACTTTATTATTTATGATTCATTAATGTCAAATGAAATAGCCCTCTACAAACATGGAGGGAACACTTTGTCTAAGCTCTTGCACAAACTCTTCCTACGCGTATCTCACAGGATCTCCAAAATGCCACCACCATCACCGTTTTCAAGAAGAAAGGCAAAACATCAGATTGCAGCATTATTGAGGTGTCGCATTACTCTCCATCACTGGCAGGATCCTACCTAAAGTATGGCTTAGTAGATTCAGCGTGAGCCTGGGGAATTGGAAGGACCTGAGTTCCAAACCCAGTTCTGCCATTTGTCTGCTGTGTGACCCTGAGCATGTCACTTCACTTCTCTGGGCCTCAGTTACCTCATCTGTAAAATGGGCACTGAGACTGTGAGCCCTCTGCGGGATAAGGACTGTGCCCAATATGATTTGCTTGAATCTACCCCAACACTTAGTACAGTGCCTGGCAGACAGTAAGCACTTAACAAATACCATTATTATTATTATTATTATTAACCAAAAAAGCATCATCAACTGGAAGCCCCTAGAAACCCAATGAGGATTCAGGCCACAGTGGGGCACAACGAACATCATCTTTGCATTGTCACCTCTTTATTCTGAAGGGGCTCATTTGTACATTGCACCTAGTGAGCACTCAGTAATGATTATTACAACCACTTAGAATTGAATGGCAGCAGTAAGGGGAAGTGCAACACAAAAAACACAACAGTAAACACAGAGAAGCAGCATGGCCTAGTGAATAGAGCACAGGCCCAGGATTCTGAAAGACCTGGGTTCTAACTCCGGCTCTGACGCTTCTCTGCTATGTAACCTAGGACAAATCACTTCACTTCCCTGAGCCTCAGTTCCTCGTCCATTAAATGGGGATTATGATCCATATGGGATAGGGACTGTGTCCAACCCGATTTGCTTGCATCCATCCCAGCACTTAGTACAGTGCCTGGCACATAGTAAGCACTTAAATACCGCAATTATTATGATTAGACATAAAAGCAAAATCACACTGATTAATAAATTTATTGAATGCTTTATTGAGTGCTTACTGTATGTAAAGCATTGTACTGAGAAGCAGTGTGGCCTAGTGGCAAGAGCACAGGCTTGGGAGTCAGAGGTCGTGGGCTCTAATTCCAGCTCTGCCACTTGTCAGCTGTGTGACCTTGGGCAAATCACTTCACTTCTCTGTGCCTGAGTTCCCTCATCTGTAAAATGGGGATTAAGACTGTGAGCCTCATGTGGGACAACCTGATTACCCTGTATCTCTCCCAGCATGTAGAACAGCGCTCTGCACATAGTAAGCACTTAACAAATATCAACAGTATTATTGATTAGACTGTAAGCCTGTCAATGGGCAGGGATTGTCTCTATCTGTTGCAAAATTGTACATTCCAAGTGCTTAGTACAGTGCTCTGCACATAGTAACCGCTCAATAAATGCTATTGAATGAATGAATGGAAAATGGGGATTAAGACTGTAAACCCTAAGTGGAACAACCTTATTACCTTGTAACTACCCCATCGCTTAGAACAGTGATTGGCACATAGTAAGCACTTAAAAACCATCATCATTATTATTATTACTATGTGCTTGGGAGAGGAAAATGAAACAAAGTTGGTAGACATGTTCTCTGATCAGTAGCAGACAGTGATGAAGAACTCTCCTGCAAAGAATGACAAATGACAGTGCTTGGCACACAGTAAGCACTTAACCAAATACCATTAAAAAAAAAATGAGCTTCAGTATGTGAGATCCTTGTGAACAAGGAATGTGTCTACCAACTCTATGATACTGCATTCTCCCCAGTTCTTAGTACAGTGCTCTGCACACAGTAAGCGCTCAGTAACTACAATTGATTGATTACAATGATAATGATATACAGCAGCAGTAACACTCTCCATCCCCCACACCTCTTTTTCCTGGGGCACAGAGTGGTAACAAATTAGTGGGCAAATAGGATACAGCACATCACAAAGGAACTTTATGGGCAGGAGGCATCGAAGGTCAAACTGACTCCTCTGATACCAAATGTTCTGGGTAGTTCTTTGGGAAGGGAATTCTGGTAGAATAGCCCTTCTTGCAGAAACTGAACAAGAATTCAGATCTCCTGATTCCCAGAATACAGAAATTTATCTGTGCACTGGAGAAGCAGTGTGGTCTAGTGGAAAGAGAAAATATATATATATTTTAAGTGCTGTGGCTGAATTTGGGAAGAATACCAAATGCTCAGAGGTCACAGATCCAAGGGTTCAGATGACACAAAAGTTAGAGTGAGTCAGGGAAAAGAGGGAGAAGTAGGTGGAAAAAGCTTCTTGAAGAAGCTATGGTATTAATAAGGCTTTGAAGGTTGAAGAGTGGTGTTCTGGAGTGCTTGGGGGTGACAGAGATGCAGGTTGAGGGAGGACAGGGGGAAGGGGTCAGTGTTGAGATAGATGAGATCGGGGCATAGAGAGCAAGCTGGCACTACAGGAGCAGCATGCAGGCTGAGTTGTAGTAGAAAAGCAGTGAGGTAAGACAGGAGTGGGCAAGCTGATTGAGTGCTTTAAAGCTGTTGGTAAGGAGTTTTGGTTTGATGTGGAGGTGACTTGAGAACCACGTGAGGTTTTTGAGAATGGAGGTGACGTGCACTGATCTTTTTTTTTTTAGAAAATGATCCAAACAGCAGAGCAAAGTAGGGCCTGGAGTGGGGAGAGATAGAAGGCAGGGAGGTCAGCGATGAGGCAGATGTCATAATCTAGATGTGTATCCTTGAAGTATTTCCTCTACCATGGTGGCATGTGATTTCCCATTATCAGCTCTCCATACAGCAGCTATTTGGGTATAAACTGTCATTCATTTTCCTCACATGTCCACCCAGCATAGCTGTCTTAAGGTGAGCATTGCTTCAATTCTAGGGGATAGGCTGTATTCCATAATGTCCTTACTCCTGATCTTGTCTTGCCATAAGTGGACGCTGATGGAACTGCTCTAGGAACCAACAGGGCTCCTATGTGAGGGCTAGATCTCAACAGCCATGACAAGGTAGGACAACATGACTACTCTTTGGCTTTTACTTTGGTCTCAACCTTCATACTAGGTAACTGCCAACCTGTGTTTTTCAGTCTCCCAAAGGATGTTCTGGCTTTTTTTATTCAGTTTTCTACTTCTTTATCTGTGATTGTAGCATCGGTCAGTGTGCTACCCAGGTAATAGAGGTCTGTGACTATGTTTAGGTTTGTTCTGCCAATGTAGTTTTTTAGCCTGCTTCCCCAGTGCGGGCTGATAATGTCACTCAGTTTTCTTTAGTTGTTTCATCTATCTCTAACACCTGGCTAATTCAGTTAAATGTTTACAAAAATTTGCATGTCTTCTTGGGTTAAAGCATCCTCTCCAGCCAGCTATTCTTGAATGACTGTCTTTAGGCCACTGAATAATGCATAAATACTATTAAGTTTGGAAGATTTTCTCATGGGTGCCAAAGCAGAGTTAACACCTTCTTCTAAGCCTCTTAGTGTATCTTCCAGCATGTCTGCTTGGAAGCTTCGGAGCTCATTCCCACTCACCTTATAAAAACTATCACCCCTTCCTACCTCCCCTCCTTAACTTCCATCTTTAACCATTCACTCTCCTATGGCTTCTTTCCCTCTGCCTTCAAATATGCCCCCGCCTCCCCCATCCTAAAAAAACCCTCTCCTGACCCCACTTCCCCTTCCAGTTATTATCCTATCTCCCTCCCGCCCTTCCTTTCCAAATGCCTAGAACATGTCTACACTTGATGCCCTGAATTCCTTAACTCCAACTCTCTCCTGGACCCCCTCCAATGTGGCTACCGACCCCTCCACCCCACCGAAACTGCCATCTCAAAGGTCACCAATGACCTCCTTTTGCCAAATCCAATGGCTCCTACATCTATCCTACTCCTCCTCGACCTCTCAGCTACCTTTGACAATGTCAACCCTCCCCTTCTCCTCAACAGTTTATCTAACCTTGGCTTCACAGACTCTGTCCTCTTCTGGTTCTCCTCTTATCTCTCTGGCCATTCATTCTCGGTCTCCTTCTCAGGCTCCTCCTCCCCCTCCCATCCACTAACTGTAGGGGTTCCTCAAGGGTCAGTTCTTGGCCCTCTTCTGTTCTCCATCTATACTGATGCCCTTGGTGAACT
The DNA here is from genome assembly GCF_004115215.2 of Ornithorhynchus anatinus. Classification (NCBI taxonomy): domain Eukaryota; kingdom Metazoa; phylum Chordata; class Mammalia; order Monotremata; family Ornithorhynchidae; genus Ornithorhynchus; species Ornithorhynchus anatinus. The sequence goes on from NC_041728.1 coordinate 143,417,712, forward strand.
AATTTGCTCCCACGGCTTCAACTATCATCTCTTGCAGATGACAGCCAAATCTACATCTCCTCCCCTGTTCTCTCTCTCTCTCTCCAGACTCACATCTCCTCCTGCCTTCAGGACATCTCCACCTGGATGTCTGCCAACCACCTAAAACTCTACATGTCCAAGACTGAGCTCCTTATCTTCCCTTCCAAACCCTGTCCTCTCCCTGACTTCCCTGTCACTGTGGATGGCACTACCATCCTTCCCATCTCACAGGCCCACAACCTTGGTGTCATCCTTGACTGCTCTCTCATTCACCCCACACATACAATCTGTCACCAAAACCTGCTGGTCTCACCTTCACAGTATCGCCAAGATCCGCCCTTTCCTCTCCATCCAAATGGCTATCTTACTGGTACAAGCTCTCATAATATCCCAACTGAATTATTGTGTCAGTGTTCTCTCTGATCTCCCATCCTCCTGTCTCTCCCCACTCCAGTCTATTCTTCATTCCACTGCCTGGATCATCTTCCTACAGAAATACTCTGGGCATGTCACTCCCCTCCTCAAAAACCTCCAGTGGTTGCCTATCAACCATCGCATGAAACAAAAACTCCTCACTCTTGGCTTCAAAGCTCTCCATTACCTTGCCCCCTCCTACCTCACCTCCCTTCTCTCCTTCTACAGCCCACCCCATACACTCCGCTCCTCTGCCACTCATCTCCTCATGGTCCCTTGTTCATGCCTGTCCTGGCATCGACCCCGGCCCGCATCCTACCACTGACCTGGAATGCCCTCCCTCCTCACATCGCCAAACTCTCTTCTGCTTTTCAAAGCCCTGAGAGCTCACCTGCTCAAGGAGCCCTTCCCAGATGGAGTCCTCCCTTTCCCTCTGATCCTCCTCCCCTCCCCATTCTCCCTTTTTCTGCCCTCTGCTCTGCCCCCTTTCCCTCCCCACGGCACTGTGCATATTTGTATATATTATTACTCTATTTATTTTGTTTATCATGTGTATATATTTATGATTCTCCATATCTTCATGGTATTGACGCTAGACTACTTGTTTAGTTTTACTCTGTTGGTTGTTTTTTTTTGTTGTCTGTCTCTCCTGTTTAGACTCTTCACCCATTGTTGGGCAGTGATTGTCTCTATCTGTTGCTGAATTGTATGTTCCAAGTGCTTAGTACAGTGCTCTGCACATAGTAAGCGCTCAATAATATGATTGAATGAATGAATAAATGGACAGGACCAGACCCACTCTGTATTTACTCCATTGACTTTACTTCATTAGCAACGGGGAATGGATCAGATAAGGTAACTTTGGCTCTGATTCAGCCACAGGCTGCCACGATGTAATTGTAGGTAATAATGACAACATAACAAATCCTGCTCAATATCTTGCTCAACAGATGATTCCTAAAACCTATAAGAAGGCTTTTTTTACATAAGGAGTGCGGCTGTGCTTTGGTTGTGAATACTTAGACAAAGTCATTTGCCAAACATTTTCACCAAAATGGACTCAAAGTGTAAGAAAACTATTCTAGTCACCTTTCCTTGGTTAACCTGGAAGAACACTATCATTCCCAGAAGTCCCCAGGAAAAGGTAATAAAGTAAATTCTGTACCTTAATCAATGGGGATACAGAGTGGGAAAAGGCATTTAAGACCCCTGCGGAGGAACCAGAATGCTTCCTCTTCTTTGTTAATCCTCTTGCTTCTCTGTACCTCAGCATCCTCATCTGTAAAATGGGGATTCAATACCTGCTCTCCCTCTTAGGTTGTGAGACCTATTTGGGGCACGGACTGTGGCTGACCTGATTATTGTGCATCTACCGCAGTGCTTAGAACAGTGCTTGAAACATAATTAGCACTTAATGAATGTCATAATAATAACAATAATAATAAAAAAGATACAATTACTCTAAATACTTGAGGTTAGGCACCATGCCTTTATTATTCCTCAATGCCTAGGACAGGGCTCCCTGACTCAGTATGTAATATTAGTAATCAATTGAATATAGTCGTGCACCAAATAGACACCATCTCTTCCTTCAAGACTCCTTATGGTATTGGAGGCACTGCCCTGATTTTAGTTATTTTTCTCTCAGCAGGGTTAGAAGGAGGACCCTGAAACTCAGATTATAACTACCCCAAAGACATTTTGTTCTGGTCACATCAAATTTCAATAGTTTTGGTGGCAGGGTTGAGATCTGAGTCACAATTTAGTTTTATTTGTTTTGTTTTATTAATGATTAATTATTATTCTATCATTTTTTCTTTCTTCTCATACTTCAGAGAATAGTTTTTTGGGGAGGTTTGCTGCACACTACAAGTAGAAGCAGACTATAAGAAGGACCAGCATGGCCTAGCAGAAACAGCGTAGGCCTGGAAGTGAGAGGACCTGAGTTCTAATCCCTACACCATTACTTAGTTTCTGTGTGATCTTGTATAAGCCACTTAACTTCTCTGTGCCTTGATTTTCTCATCTGTAAAATGGTAATTCAATAGCTCTTCTCCCTCCTACCAGCCCTTTGAGGAACAGATACTTTGTCCAACCTGATCACTTAGAACACTTAAATCACTCAGCACTTAGAACAGCGAGTGACACATAGTAATTACTTAAATACTGCAAGTATTCAACAAGAAGTATTCTGCTCTGAATGTCTCACTTTCCCTTCTTCATTTAAATCAACACACTCGGATAAACACTTGTGTAAAGCCTGTTTTGATTTGGGGGTTAAATCAATAAAAGCATCTGTCTATGTTCTCAATCTCCTGAGTATCTGTAGTGAATATAAGCTTTGACTAAATTAACGGAGTGTTGACAACCTAGCAAGATCAGAATACTGGATTAGGCTGCCATAGGAAAACTTTCAAGGCTATTACTTTTGCTGGAAGGGTTTGATTTAGTGTTGCAAGTCCTCTTTCTCTCTCCTCAGAATTAATCAGTTGTGATTATGGTAAATCAGTTGAAAATGACTGATGGGGCTATTAGGGTCTTCCCAGAGAGTTACTAACCCTTCACAGAATGCCTTAGGATCACAATGGATATTCTGTGAGATGTGGCAAAGCACAGAAACTAAGGATCCAAAGTCATAGAACCCTCTATTCCTAGATTCTGCCTGAGCTTTCCTAATAGAATATTTGAGGTAAATGCTTAGTATAGTATTCTGCCCACAATAAGTACTCAATAAATGATCAATCAGGAGTATTTATTGAGTGCTTACTGTGGGCAGAGCACTGTACTAAGCACTTGGGAGAGTTCAATATAACAGAGTTGGTAGACACTTTCTCTGTCCACAATGAGCTTACAGTTTAGGGGTGGAGATGGACATTAGATTGATTGATAGGTGAGTAGACACCATATCTTCTCATTATTCCCCTCAGCAATTCTCCAAGCCAAGTCATGGTATTGTTTCTTGATAAAAGTAAATCTAGAACTGGTTTTCATGTGGTTTCAGTATACATTTTGTTGAAACACCATCCCAAAATAGCAATTCTTAGTACTGTCATTCAATAGTAGAATAAATTGAAACTAGAATCCATAGTTCTAGTTATCTAGTTAGTCAAAGTCATCAAGGATGCCAATCACAAGTTCTGATCTTCTGTTTTCTAGGTAAAACTTTCAAGGCTATTACTTTTGCTGGAAGGGTTTGATTTAGTGTTGCAAGTCCTCTTTCTCTCTCCTCAGAATTCATCAGTTGTGATTATGGTAAATCAGTTGAAAATGACTGATGGGGCTATTAGGGTCTTCCCACAGAGTTACTAACCCTTCACTAGGAACCCTTCACTAACCCTTCACTAGGAAGCAGCTTGGCCTAAAAGAAAGAACATGGGCCTAGGTGTTAGAGAACCTGGGTTCTAATCCCAGCTCCACCTCTTGTCTGCTGTGTGACTTTGGACAAATGACTTTACTTCTCTGTGCCTCAGTTACCTTATCTGTAAAATGGAGATTAAGACTGTGAGCTCCCTGTGGAACAGGGATGGTGTCCAACCTGATTTGCTTCTATCTACCCTAGAGATTAGAGCAGTACTTGACACATCATAAGCACTTAAATACCATTAAAAAAAAAGAAACCAATTTGCTCTTTCAGTTTTGCCTTCCAGTTGCTGCAGACCATTCACCTATTAGAAAACACCATCTACAATACTGGACATATGTCCCTAACTCTGATGACAGAGTATGTAGGACTCAAAATCAAATATCTGCCATAATGACATTGAGAATTTGTAGCCAAAACTACTAGTACAGTTTATGTCATTCCAGGCTGAAGAATCAGTTTGCCCATTTTGGTAGAGGTAGAAGGATCTGAGAGCAGTTTTGAGTGAATGGGAGTTAGTGTAGGTCATGTGGATCCAGTTCTTATACCAATGTAAAAATACTACTGGACCCTTTGGGAGGAAAGATCCTATTGAAAAACTAATAATAATAACAATAATGATGGTTGTTAAGTGCTTACTAAGTGCCAAGCATTGCTCTAAGCATAGGGGTAGATACAAGGTAACTATGTGCCAAGCATTGTTCTAAGCGCTGGGTAGATACAAGGTAATCAGGTTGTTCCAGGTGCAGCTCACAGTCTTCAGCCCCATTTTACAGATGAGGTAACTGAGGCACAGAGAAGTGAAGTGACTTACTCAAAGTCACACAGCTGATAAGTGACAGAGCCAGGATTAGAATCCATGACCTCTGACTCCCAAACCCATGCCCTTTCCACTAAGCCACACTGCTTCTCTAAAAGAGCCTATGGAAATGAGTGTATGATCTCTTGGGCTATTCCTAAATAACTTTTCCTGTCCCCTTGATCTAATTACTAATCCCTTTCTCCCCCAATATTACCCAATAAATCCAGCTGTTGAACAGATTATTAAACGCAATTCCCTTATGCACCTCTAAGCACATATGTTACGTGCTCAGTGGTTGCTCTGCCTGAAGCCTGCATAATATGCACAACTCATTGTTTTTCATCAGAGTTGAAATCTTACCTACTTTCCCAACTGCTTGCTTATAATATGGTAATCAGTCAATCAATTATATTTACTGAGCACGTACTGTGTGCAGAGCCCTGTACTAAGCATTTGGGAGAGTACAGTATAGCTGTTTGTGGGCATATTCCCTGCCCACAGTAAACTTGCAGATTAGAAGAAGAACAGTAGGAGAAATACAAGCCCTTTTTCAATTCTTTAAGGCTACTGTGATCTTCAAGCAGCATTTGTCAATCACAGTATAAGGCATTCATTGTATGCAACTTGGTTTATTCTTCCTCCAAATGTGAAGGATGCTTTAATGGTCAACCGAAAATATTAGAAAAGCATTATTCAAATTGCTTTTCAAATATGGTTTATTTCTTTCCTACAGTGTTTTGACATTTTAGCTAAATCTCGCCTAAGAAATGGCTGAACAGAATACGTAGTGAATTAGAAACACCTCTCTGTACAGGTGATTGAATTATACTGTGAGAGCTTTGCTACATGCTTGAGTAAAACATATCAAAACACAGCACAGCTGCAAAACTATTAATGTCACATTACCCACATGAGACTCATCTTCTTTTGTTCGAAAAGGATTTATGAGAAAACAAAGCAAAACAAAAAACAACCAAAACATTTTACCTTTCCAGTGTACTTCTGTGTTTGGCTTGATATGCAGCCTGGTCTCCCTCTGACTTTGGGATTTCAACGTAATAGTATTCCAGCTAATGACCAATATTACAAGGAATTCAGTGTATCCTGTGATAATATAAGATAAACCCCTTCAAAAATCTATTAAATAAGGGGACACTATGGGAGTTAAATAAAGTGAATATACAGGGAAATGAAACCTTATAGTAATATTTGAATAAACATCTGGCGTTTGCAACCTCATCTCCCCACACACTCAGTCCCCCCTCACTGCAGCTGAGCGAATTGTCTTCCCCGCTCCCCTTTGTGCCATTAAGGAGACCCCAATCCACCCTGCTTCCCTCTGCCATGGTGGGATTGGGCAAATACTGAGCTCAATGTGTAAAACTCTTCCCATGCATCTTCCTCTTTCCACAGACAAGACGACAGTAATTATTATCACCTCCTATCCATTACCAAGACCTGCCGGTTTCACCTCTACAATATCGCCAAGATCCGCCCTTTCCTCTCCACCCAAACGGCTACCTTACTGTTATGGGCTCTCGTTATATCCCGGCTAGACTACTGTGTCAGCCTTCTCTCTGACCTCCCTTCCTCCTCTCTCGCCCCGCTCCAGTCTATTCTTCACTCCTCTGCCCGGCTCATCTTCCTCATCATCATCATCACGGAGAAGCAGCGTGGCTCAGTGGAAAGAGCATGGGCTTTGGAGTCAGGGCTCATGAGTTCGAATCCCAGCTCTGCCACTTGTTGGCTGTGTGACTGTGGGCAAGTCACAACTTCTCTGTGCCTCAGTTCCCTCATCTGTAAAATGGGGATTAAGACTGTGAGCCCCACGTGGGACAACCTGATTCCCCTATGTCTACCCCAGCGCTTAGAACAGTGCTCGGCACATAGTAAGCGCTTAACAAATACCAACATTATTATCTTCCTGCAGAAACGATCTGGGCATGTCACTCCCCTTCTTAAACAACTCCAGTGGTTGCCTATCAACCTCCGCTCCAAACAAAAACTCCTCACTCTAGGCTTCAAGGCTCTCCATCACCTTGCTCCTTCCTACCTCCTCCCTTCTCTCTTTCTACCACCCACCCCGCATGCTCCGCTCCTCTGCCGCCCACCTCCTCACCGTCCCTCGGTCTCGCCTATCCCGCCGTCGACCCCGGGTCACATCCTCCCGTGGTCCTGGAACGCCCTCCCTCCTCACCTCCGCCAAACTGATTCTCTTTCCCTCTTCAAAACCCTACTTAAAACTCACCTCCTCCAAGAGGCGTTCCCAGACTGAGCTCCTCTTCTCCCTCTACTCCCTCTGCCATCCCCCCTTTACCTCTCCGCAGCTTAACCCTCTTTTTCCCCTTTTCCCTCTGCTCCTCCACCTCTCCCTTCCCATCCCCACAGCACTATACTCGTCCGCTCAACTGTATATATTTTCGTTACCCTATTTATTTTGTTAATGAATTGTACATCGCCTTGATTCTATTTAGTTGCCATTGTTTTTACGAGATTTTCTTCCCCTTGCCTCTATTTATTGCCATTGTTCTTGTCTGTCCGTCTCCCTCGATTAGACTGTAAGCCCGTCAAACGGCAGGGACTGTCTCTATCTGTTGCCGACTTGTTCATCCCAAGCGCTTAGTACAGTGCTCTGCACATAGTAAGCACTCAATAAATACTACTGAATGAATATTATGGGTTTCATGAAGCGCTTAGTGTCAAACACTGAACTAAGCACTAGGGTAGATAAAAGATAATCAGGTTAGACAAAGTCCCGGCCCCGCGAGTAGCTCACAGTTGAAGTAAGAGGTAGTAAGATTGAAGCCCCATTTTAAAGATGAAGAAACTAAAGCACAGAGGAGTTAAGTGACTTACCCAAGGTCACACAACAGAGAAATGGCACATGAGAATCCAGGTCCTCTGACCCACACCCATGCTCTTTCGAGTAGGCCAGGCTCCTTCCCAACCAACAACCAATACAGTAAAACAATACAGTATCTATTTCCCTCCAGCTAATGCTAATAACAAAATGAGCTTTCTCCAGGAGTTCCTTTTAATTTAGAGTTTGCCTTCATCAAAATCAATATTAATTTTATCCTGTACAGTACACTTAAAATTAACTTCCTCCTTTTACAGAAATATTACAGTCACTGAACTAGCATGACTACAAAATGGATAGGATTCAGGTGAAAGACATCATGACACTAACATTGCATAACCAAGCTACATACAGTATTCCCAGTTGCTTTCAATCTAGAGAGGGAGAAACTGGATGGAATTCAAAATGCAGCAGATTGAAACTGGATAACAAGGACTTTTTAATGTAGTCCATAATCAGCCTTTCACATTCACTGATGCAGGATATTACTCAGGCTAATATTTTAGTAAATTTCAAGATAGGAATAAGAATGGCATCTGTGGGTATACTAGCTAGACTGTGCCTTTACGAGTGCTATCCATCCTCATGTTCTGAGCCATTAACATCATCAGCAGCTGGTGTTTGCATGGATTCACTCCCTATAGCATAGTGTTGCACTATCAGCCAGTCAGATGCATAATGGGTGCTTTTGCTGCTTTAGAAAGACAGAAAAATTCAACAAACCATCAGGTAGAGATTCCTGTCAATAGCGAGATTATCCAGTAGATAGAAATTGTTGTTATAACACACTACAAGTTTGGGTAGTTGTGTCTTCATTAGGTCACAACCACCTATCCTATTTTGATCCTTTTAGTGGGATAGCATGGTGATTCCTATTTTCCAGACACACTTTTACAGTCATGACAGAAATTCATGTATGCTAATTTATTAGAGGAGCAGTGAAAGTGATCCCATAGAACTTCACTATTTCAACTAAAAGGTTACCAGCCGGAAGCTCATGCTTTTTAAAGTGGTAGTGATTACCAAGACCCTGATAGAAGAATTTTATCAATAAATAGCAGGGTAAGGCTATTAGAATGAGCCTTTGTTGATATCTGAGTCCCTTTCCTTCAGTCTGACAGATTCAGGCCAGACTCCAGATTTCACAAAAGAGTGGAGACTGATACTGATCCTCCCCTTACTGTGGGTGATTTACTGCCTCATTCTCTTAACAAATGTTCAAACCTATACACACACATACACACAAAAAAACACAACACTGAGGTTGCAGCAACTGGCTGGCAAATTGCAGAGTGATTTTTTGTCTCCTCTGAGAACACAAGTACCCTTTTTTTTATGACTCGTCATCCCTACAGGAATTTAAAATTCACTCAAAGGAATTTAAAAATCTTCGCAAGGGAAACTGATAGACTTAGGGGAATGATGGTTTTTCGTATGCAACTTGAATTAACCAAGAGTAGCGATTACTGAGAACTAATTGTGTGCAGAGCACTATACCATGCTTGAGAGAGTATGATATAGTTAATGGACAAGATCACTGCCTTCCAGAAGCTTCGAATCTAACAGAGGAAACAGACCTGAAAATAAATTACAGGTTCGACAGAGTTTAAAGATACATTCCTAAGTGCTTTAGGGGAAAGGGATGAGGTGAGAACCTAACAGATAGAGCACGGGCCTGGGAGTCAGAAGGACCTGGGTTCTAATTCCCCTCTGCCACTCATATGCTCTGTGAATTTGGGCAAGTCACTTCACTTCTCTGTCTCTCATTTACCTCATCTGTAAAATGGGGATTAAGACTGAATAATAGTAATAATAACAATGGTGGTATTTGTTAAGCACTTATTATGTGCACTTATGTGTCTAAGCACTGGGTTAGATTCAAGGTATTCAGGTTGTCCCACGTGAGGCTCACAGTCTTAATCCCCATTTCCCAGCTGAGGTAACTGAGGCACAGAGAAGTTAAGAAGTGACTTGCCCAAAGTCATACAGCTGACAAGTAGCGCAGCTGCCATTAGAACCCATGACCCTTGACTCCCAAGCTCAGGCTCTTTCCACTAAGTCAGGCTGCTTCTCTATGAAGACTAAAGACCATAAGCCCCATGTGGGCCAGGGACTGTATCCAACATGATTTGCTTTCCCACACCCCAGCACTTATTAGAGTGCCTGGCACATAGTAAGTGCTTAACAAATACCACAATTATTGTTAAGTGGCTAGGATTCAAGTGACTAAGTTAGATAATAATAGTAGTAGTATTTACTAAGGTCTTACTGTGTGCAGAACACTGTGCTAAGTGCTTGGGGAGAATACAAGTGTGAATTACATATAGTCTCAGTTCTGGAGCTCATAATATAAGAGTGTCAGTGGGGATTAGGCAGACAAATCAGGAATGATGAAACATTAAAACACCTCAGGCAAATATGCAAATTATAATGAAATCATTCGGATGCTCTGGCTTAAAAATAATAATGGTATTTGTTAAGCACTTACTATGTGCAAAGCACTGTTCTAAGCGCTGGGGGGATACAAGGTGATCAGGTTGTCCCAGTGGGGCTCACAGTCTTAGTGTCCATTTTACAGATGAGGTAACAGACACAGAGAAGTTAAGTGACTTGCCCAAAGTCACACAGCTGACAAGCGGCGGAGCTGGGATTAGGTGTGGAGTTTCAGGTTCTTCAGGGCTCAATCTTCAGGGCAATCAATCAATTAAAAATGTTAATTACTGAGTGCTTTCTGTGTCTAGGGCACTGTCCTAAGCATTTGGGAAAGTACAACAAAGGAGAATTGTTAAAACACATTCCTGGCCCACCAGGAGCTTATAGTATAGAAGTGGAGACAGACATTAAATGAATTATGGATATGTACATAGGTTCTCTGGGGCTGAAGGTGGAGGTTTTTGAGAAAAGGGGAGGTCAGTCAATCATATTTACTGAGTGCTTCCCGTGTGCAGAACACTGTACTAACCGCTTGGAAGTGTGCAAGGTGAAAGAGTTGGTAGAGACGTTCCCTGCCCTCAGTGACCTTACAGTCTAGAAGGGGAGACAGATATTACTTAAAATAAATAAATTATGAATACGTACATAATTGCTGTGGGGCTGATAGAGGGGTAAATAAAGGTGCAAATAATAATAATGATGATGGTTTTTGTTAAATGCTTACTATTCAATCATATTTATTGAGCTCTTACTCTGTGCAGAGCACCGTACTAAACACTTGGAATGTACAATCTGTCAACAGATAGAGACAATCCCTGCCCAACAATGGGCTCACAGTCTAAAATGGGGACACACACAACAAAACAAGTAGTCAGGCATCAATATCAACAAAATAAATAGAATCATAGATATATCATCAATAAAATATAGAGAGTAATAAATAATGTTTACAAATATACACAAGTGCTGCAGGGAGGGGAAGAGGGTACAGCAGAGGGAGGGAGTAGGGGGAATGGGGAGGAGAAGAGGGGCAGAGGGAAAGGGAGGGCTCAGTCTGGGAAGGCTTCCTGGAGGAGATGAGCTCTCAGTAGGGCTTTGAAAAGGGGAAGAGAGTTAGTTTGGTGGATGTGAGGAGGGAGGGCACTCCAGGTTAGTGGTAGGACATGGGCCAGGGGTCGACTGTGGGAAAGGCAAGAACGAGGCACAGTGAGAAAGTTAGTGGCAGAGGAGCGGAGTATATGGGGTGGGCTGTTGAAGGAGAGAAGGGAGGTAAGGAAGGAGGGTGCAAAGTGATGGAGACCTATAAAGCCAAGAGTGAGGAGTCTTTGCTTCATGAGAAGGTTGATAGGCAACCACCGAGGTTTTAGAGGAGGAGAGTGACATGCCCAGAGCATTTCTGTAGAAAGATAATCCGGACAGCAGAGTGAAGTATAGACTGAAGTAGGGAGAGACAGGAGGATGGGAGATCAGAGAGAAGGCTGATGCAATAATCCAGTTGGGATATTATGAGAGATTGTACCAGCAAGGTAGCAGTTTGGATGGAGAGGAAAGGGTGGATCTTGGCTTACTATGTGCCAAGCACTGTTCTAAGCCCTTGGGTAGATACAAAGTAATTAGGTTCTCCTCTGTAGGGCTTACAGTCTTAATCCCCATTTTCCAGATGAGATAACTGAGGCACAGAGAAGTTAAGTGAGGTGCCCAAAGTCACACAGCTGACAAATGGCAGAACCAGGATTAAAACCCATGACCTCTGACTCCCAAGCCCATGTTCTTTCCACTAAGCCATGCTAAAATCTAAAGTAATGCAGAAGAGTGGAGGGAAATGAGGAAATGAGGGCTTAGTTGTGAAAGGCCTCTTGCAGAAGATGTGATATCAATAATGCTTTGAAGGTGGGGAGTGAAATTGACTGTCAAATATGAAGAGGGAGGGCATTCCAGGCCAGAGTTAGGATGTGATTGATGGGGTGGCTGCAAGATAGATAAGATTAGGGTATCAGAGTAGGTTGGCATGAGAGGAGCAAAGTGTGTGGACTAGGTTGTATGTAGTAGGAACAAGAAAATAAGGTAGGAGTGGACAAGGTGATTGAGTGCTTAAAGCATACAGTAAGGATCTTCTATTTGATACAAAGGGAAATGTGGACTGAATCATTTTTTTAGAAACAATCTGGGCAGCAGCGTGAAGTATGGACTAGAGTGGGGAGAGACCAGAGGCAGAAGGTCAGCAAGGAGGCTGATGCAGTAGTCAAGGTGGGCTTTGATAAGTATTTGCATCAGTATAGTAGCAGTTTGGATAGCAAGGAAAGGGCAGATTTTTAGCGATATTGTGAAGGTATAACCAACAGGATTGAATAGGAGGATTGAATGACAGAGATGAGTGGAGGATAACACCAAGGTTACAGATTTGTGAGACAGGGAGGGTAGAGATGTTATCTACAATGATAGAAGAGACAGGTTGGGGACAAGGATTTGGGGCTGGGGAGAGATGAGAAGTTCTGTTTTGGCTGTGTTCATTTTAAGGTACCAGTGGGACATCCTGTTGCAAGCCACCCCCCTTCCAGTTCATACCAACCAGGACCTTCCTGGACCAGGGGAGCCTTGGGGACATGTAGTAAAGTCAAACCACAACTCTGATCACCAAGGTTACTGTGGTAAATTTTTTACTTAGTTTTACCAACATGCAAGGGAGGGACACACATACACTCACTCACTCCACCCCCAAGGGTCCAATACCAGTCTGTGGTCAAAGGAGCCCATTCTGCCAATGCTTCTTCTTTCTGCTGCTCTCCTGCTGCTCTGTGTGTGCTTCCTTCTTGCTTCTCTGCATGCCCTGAATGCCTCAGCACTGCTTCCACGAGTCATCCTTCTGTGTGAGCCTCCTTGTGATTCAAAACAACCACCTTTTTCTGCCTTAAGTTTCACAGCTGTGACTCTACATGCAATCAGTGATTGGTCCAGGCCTGTAACTGGATAGAACAGGGAGAGAAGGCCACACCTCCCTCTGTGCTCCTCCCCCAAAGGCCAGCAATCACCTGTTTCAGATAGAGGCTGTCAGTACCTTTGCGAGTCTCTTCCTTGTTCACGGGATCACAAACATTCACTAATAAGGCAGTTAGTTGTGGGCTCACCACACATCCAAGTAGAGGTATCTTGAAGCCCACAGGAAATACAAGGCTACAGGGAGGGAGAAAGATCAGGGCTGGAGAAGTAGGTTTGGGAATGATCTGCTTAGGGGGAGTAGTTGGGACCATGGGAGTGAATGAATTCTCCAAGGGAATGGGTATAGGATGGAGAATAGAAGGGGACCCAGAACTAAGCCTAGAGGGACTTCCACAGTGGGGAGGCGGAGGGAAACCTGCAAAAGAGACTGAGAAAGAGTGGCCAGAGAGTTGGGGAAAGAACTAGGATAGGACAGTGTCAGTGAAGCCAAGATTAGATAACATTCCAGGAGAAGGGGGTGGTCCATAGTGTAGACTGCAGATGACAGTGTGAAGATGATTGGGATGGAGTAGAGACCATCAGATTTTGCAAGGAACTGAGATGTTTCCTTAGATAGGCAGTTTCCATAGAGTGAAGGGGGAGAAGAGACCCAGACTTGAGGGGGTTGAGGAGAGATTTGGAGGAAAGGAAATGGAGGCAACCTCTTTCAAGGAGTTTGGAGACGAGTGGTGGGAGGGAGTTGGGATGATAACTGGAGGGATCCATGGGTTCAAGGGAGGGTTTTTTAGGATAGGGGAGACATGAGTGTGTTCGAAAGCAGCAGAGAAGAAGTCACTGGGAGAGTGAAAATTTCATTAATTCTGTAGTATTTATTGAGCACTTACTATCTGCAGAGCACTGTACTAAGCACTTGGAATGTACAATTTGGCAAAAGATAGAGACAATCCCTACTCATTGACGGGCTTATAGTCTAATCGGGGGAGACAGATGGACAAAAACAAGACACCTTAATAGCAATAAATAGAATCAAGGGGATGTATACCTCATTAACAAAATAAATAGGGTAATAAAAATATATACAAATGAGCCCAGTGCTAAGGGGAGGGGAAGGGAGAGGCAGAGGAGCAGAGGGAAAGAGGGGAAAGGAGGCTTAGCTGAGGGCAGGTGAAGGGGGGGCAGAGAGGCAGTAGAGGGAGCAGAGGGGAAAGGGGAAGCTCAGTCTGGGAAGGTTTTTTGGAGGAGGTGAGCTCTCAGTAGTGCTTTGAAGAGGGGAAGAGAGTTAGTTTGATGGAGGTGAGGAGGGAGGGCAATCCAGAACAGGACAGGGAGAGAGGAGAAAGGTTGAAGATAGTGGCCAGGTAGAGAAGAAATCACGCATCTGCCTGGAGTTCTGTGGAGGCTTCAGGCTGTAGGTTCCCATGGGTGCAGCTTTTATCCCCTTCCCAATGGGCATGGACCAAGCTGGGAGGAGGGACCCTTGCTGGTGGGAGAGGAGTCAGTTACCATGAACAATTTTCTTGGCGACAATGAAGGAGTCCAAGAGGGCATGGGAATAGATTTTATCTCCAGCCCAGCAGGCACAGAGTATGCAATAGTAGTGGGAATTTGTGAAATAAATATCGTGATGGGTTACAATGGGATACACAAATCTAATTAAAACACAGAAATAAATTTGGAAAACTTCACAAATTGCTCTTGACTCTCCACAAGTTTATTTTCTTGGCCCTTTGTTACCTTAACTGTGGTTACCAGTTTAGGATTTTAGGTACCCTTTCTGTACATGCAATATAAATTATTTTTTCCTAAGGAAAACTAGGAAAATGCTGTGGCTTTAAGTGATTCCTACTTCAGGGATATTTTGTAAGGACAATCAACTCAGAAAGCACTCCCTCTCATATTGGACTGTAAATTTCTTTAATCAAAGCAAGAGACGAGATGCAAGTTCTGTATCATTCAGTATAATCATCACTTTATTTTGGCATATCATGAGCTCTGTCATCATTGTAGCTCTTCAGTATGTCCACTATTGAGAAACAAATTTTCAAGAATAAAGCATTTAGCAGGCAGAACACTGAAAATTACATTTTTCTCAGTAATCTAGGTCGTTTCTACATCTGAAATGGTATCTAGCCTTGATTTGATTCTCCACCTATTTTACTGTTACATCTTTCATCCAATAGGTGCCAAATACTAAATGAAGATAGATAGAGAGATAGATAGATATATAGATAGACAGATAGATATTATTTGTGGTTGTTCTCTACAGTGGAAAATAAAGGTCCAATTTTACTCCTGATTGCAGAAGAGGCTTCAAAAATATATGCGCAATTGACACTCTCTTCCCCACCAAGTGCATGTAATATTTATTTTTTCTTACATTGTTGTATTTAAGGATGTCAGTGCTTTTCAATACTTTCAAATGGGTCCATCAATCAGTCAGTCAATCAGTGGCATTTACTTACTGCATACTGGATGAAGAACAAGGTACTAAACATTTGGGGGAGTACAACAGAGTAGGTTCCCTCTCCAAAGCAAGTTTTCAGCCTAGAAAAAGAGATGGACATTAATAATAATGATGATAATGGTGGTGTTTGTTAAGCACCTACTTTGTATCAGGCACTGAAATAAGTGCTGGGACAGATATAATATGAGCAGATGAAACACAGTACCCGTCCCATATGGGTCTCATAGTCTAAGGAGGATGAAGAAAATAATGGCCTAGTGGAAAAGGCATGGACCTGGGTTCTAATCCTACCTCTGCCACTTGCCTGCTATGTGACCTTGGGCTAGTCACTTAGTTCTCCTATTCTCCCTCCTACTTAGCTTGTGAGCCCCATGTGGGAAAGCAACTGTTTCTAAATTAGTGTGTATTTACCCAGATACTTTATCACTTCCTCTAGTGTGGCAATATAGGAAATATTGAACAGGACTGGATTTCCATTTCAGCACTGCTCAACGCTGAGGTTACAATCAACTCGGATTTGAACGGCTAAACCTACTTAATCTTAGAATTTTGAATAACTTCCCTAAATGTCCCAGTTCGGTTTTCATTTACCAGTGTTCTGTTCTTTGAGTAATGTCAACTGCTTTGGTAAGATCTTCAAATCTACTACAGAGATCTTGATCTGATCTTCCTTACCAGATCAGTCGATCCTATTTATTGAGCACTTACTGTGTGCAAAACCCTTAAAGCACTCAATCACCTTGCATCCTCCTTCCTTACCTTGCTACTCTCCTATTACAACCAAGCCCTCACACTTCGCTCCTCTAATGCTAACCTTCTTGCCATACCTCGATCTTGTCTATCTCACTGACGACCTCTCATCTATGTTCCTGCTTCTGGCCTGGAATGCCTTCCCCCTTCAATGCAACAGTTACTCTCCAAGGCCTTCAAAGCCTTATTGAAGGCACATCACCTCCAGGAGGCCTTTCCTGACTAATCTCTCTTTTCATTTTCTTCCATTCTCTTCTGTGTCACCCTGACTTGCCCCTTTATTCATCCCTCCTCCCTACCCCACAGCACTTATGTACATATCTGTCATTTATTTATATTAACATCTGCCTCCCCCCCTCTCAAGTACTTAGTACAGTCCTCTGCACACAGTAAGCACTCAATAAATATGATTGAATGACTGACTGACTGAGAGTACAACATAACAATATAGCAGACACTTTCCCTGCCAACATCACTCCTTTATCTGTCACATTACAAAGATCACGTCTGCTGTATAGGAACGGCATAGCCTAGCGGAAAGTGTGGGCCTGAGAGTCAGAGGATCTGGATTCTAGTCCACCGCTTGCTTGTTGTGTGACCTTAGCCAAGTTACTTAACTTCTTTGTTCCTCAGTTTTCTCATTTGTAAAAATGGGGGTTCAATACCTCATCTCCTTCCTCCTTAGAGTGTGAGCCCCATGTGGGACAGGGTCTGTATCTGATCTGATTAACATGTATCTACCCCAGCACCTACAACATTGCTTGACAAATAGTAAATGCTTATCAAATACCATAATTGTTATTATTTCCAAGTACCATATGGGTGCTTTATTGTTGGGGTTCCTTGTTCTAGGAGGGCTATTGTGAAATTGTCACAGTTCAGCTTTAGAGCTCTCAAAACGCCTTGTAGTTAGACTACCCCAACAGTATCCACCCTCAAATGATAACTTTAAGAATACTTTCATTAATTCTGTAATAGAAAAATTACATGGGAAAACCTATCCCCAGTGGTCGAGAACTCCGGCAACATTTTCCTGTGCAGCCTCATGATTGACACAAGAATAACTTTTATGACTAGTTTTCATCCCATCAAGAGAAGCAGCATGGCATAGTGGATAGAGCATGGCCTGAGAGTCAGAAGGTCATGGGTTCTAAACCCAGCTCTGCCACTGGTCTGCTGTGTGGCCTTGGGCAAGTCATTTAACTTCTCTGTGCCTCAGTTACCTCATCTGTAAAATGAGGAGATAATAATAATAATAATAATGTTGGTATTTGTTAAGCACTTACTATGTGTATAGCACTGTTCTAAGCTCTGGGGTAGATACAGGGTAATCAGGTTGTCCCACATGAGGCTCACAGTTAATCCCCATTTTACAGATGAGGTAACTGAGGCACAGAGAAGTTAAGTGACTAGCCCACTGTCACATAGCTGACAACGGTGTGAGCCCCACATGGGACAACCTGACTACTTTGTATCTAGCCTAGCATTTAAAACAGTGCTTGGCATATAGTAAGTGCTTAATAAATACCATAATTATTATTATCCCACCCACTTGGGGTCCCTCCTGAAGGGAGTCATCCACGGGTTAAAAAATATACTGGTGAGCAGATTTGACGCAAGTTGAATGATTTCATTATTCATTCATTCCTACTCCTTGGTCTGCCCCTTCCATGACAGAGTGGCGTGTCATGGATTTTTCAACAGCTTTCCCATTCTTCACAAAGAAACAGGGCATGGAGAGGCAGGCAGTTCAGGGACGGTTGGGTGGCCTCCCCTACCATCAGCCTTTGTCCTCTCTCTGGGATCCCCGTTTTCTGGTCTCAACTGGTTTCAACTAGAGGCTTACGATACACACTTACTCCTAAGCCTCCTGACTGCTCTTCAGTTTTTTCTGGTGATAAGTATCTTTTCCACAGAAGTTGACTTATTTTGGAAGGCGGACTTTTTTTAATGGTATTTGTTAACCACTTACTATGTACCAGGTACTGTTCTAAGTGCTGGGGTAAACACAAGATAATCAGGTTGGACACAGTCCCTTTCCCACCTGGAGCTCATAATCTTAATTCCCATTTTACAGGTGAGGTAACTGAGGCACAGAGAAGTGAAGTGACTTGCCCGAGGACACACAGTGGACAAGTGGCAGAGCCAGGATTAGAACCCAGGTCCTTCCGAGTCCCAGGCCTGTGTTCTATTCTCTAGGCCTCGCGACTTCTCATCTTTTCATTTTATACTTTGCTTGTTGCCTGACAACCTATTAACAAACCTGGTCTGTCACCTTAAATAAATCCTTTAGTAAACCTGGGATTCTGCCTTAGATCATATAGCCCTCTAGGGTGGTACCAGGCCTGTCAGCTAGAGTACTCAGCTATCTTCTATTACCCAGAACAATCTCCCATGGTAATGGAAAGGTTGAGGTATGGAGAAGGCAACATTTTCTACATGGGTAGAATTATGCACATCACTTGAAAATGATAGCTCTAAAGCCATCACTACTGTCTCCTTTGCAGGCAGGAAGAGGCAAAAAAATTGCAGGGTATTTTTATCCAGGAGCTTACCTTCATTGTGGCTGATTGGCCATAGATATGGAAAACAAAACTCTTAAAGCTTTTTAAACAAAGCATTTCTCCAGTAGCTTTTGCTACAGTGGAAAATATGCTCATGTCTCTTCTAAACTGAGGAATTTGCTAATGGATTTTGTCCCCATTATGGGATTCTTCTGACTGTGCTAACAGTTTCCAGCTGCTGGGGTTACTGCAAAACACCAGTCATTTGTGGAATTAACAGACCCTTGGCAAATAATACACATATCTAAGTCTGTGTAGAAATGGAACAGCAAATTACTGTAGATAGATCAAAAAATCCCCAAGTAAACCAAGTTTTTTTATTGTTATTCTGTGTTAGTCTCCGATTTTACTTCTTTAGAACACTGACTGTACTATGGTTTGTTGTTTAGCGCCAAATAAAGTAGTAATATATTCTCAACCATATTCTTGTGAAAATAAAGTGTTTTCACTGAAACCAATAATATGAAACCTGGCGTGTCAGTGACTTGTTAAACACCTGGATCGTATTTCCATTATTAGCAAGAACCTTAGCCAGAGTCCTTCTGGACTGGCTTCTAAGGTTTGTCAACCATTCACTCCCACAACTCATTGTGGCTTTAAGACTCTCAGCGAACTAGTAGACTTGAACTTTGTTTTACATTAAAACTATAGAAATCTAGGTACCACATCAAAACTTCTATTCAGCATCCACAGACCTGACAAGAGCATATTATAGTATCAGAACATTTGAGACTCTAAGCAAAAATGTCTGACCTGAGAAATGCTTAAAGACCTGCAATGGAATAGCCAGTCATGTTACAATTAAAGTGCCTTTCCAATTCTTTCTCCTGTGAAGTAAACATGTGATTGTACACTCCTTGATTGGAGAAACTGTTTTAGTGGAATGAGCATAGGCCTAGGCATCGGGCCTGTTGTGGGACCTTGGGCAAGGACTTAACTTCTCTGTGCCTCAATTTCTTCATCTTTAAAATGGGGATTAAATACCTGTTCTTCCTCCTTAAACTTTCAGGTCCATTCAGGACAGGGACTATGTCCAACCTGATTATCTTGTATCTATCCCAGTGTTTATTAATCAATCAATCAATCCCATTTATCGAGCCCTTACTATGTGCAGAGTACTGTACTAAGCACTTGGGAGAGTACAATAGAACAGGCTTCTATTGTAGAAGCCTGTTAAACACCTTGTTTAACACCTTGTTTTAAACCTACTGTTTAACAACTCTAGGCTTCAAGGCTCTCCATCACCTTGCCCCTTCCTACCTCTCCTCCCTTCTCTCTTTCTACCACCCACCCCGCACGCTCCGCTCCTCTGCCACCCACCTCCTCACCATCCCTCGGTCTCGCCTATCCCGCCGTCGACCCCTGGGTCACGTCCTCCCGCGGTCCTGGAACGCCCTTCCTTCTCACCTCCGCCAAACTGATTCTCTTTCCCTCTTCAAAACCCTACTTAAAAATCACCTCCTCCAAGAGGTGTTCCCAGACTGAGCTCCTCTTCCCCCTCTACTCCCTCTGCCATCCCCCCTTTACCTTTCCGCAGCTTAACCCTCTTTTTCCCCTTTTCCCTCTGCTCCTCCACCTCTCCCTTCCCATCCCCACAGCACTGTACTCGTCCGCTCAACTGTATATATTTTCGTTACCCTATTTATTTTGTTAATGAATTGTACATCACCTTGATTCTATTTAGTTGCCATTGTTTTTACGAGATGTTCTTCCCCTTGACTCTGTTTATTGCCATTGTTCTTGTCTGTCCGTCTCCCCCGATTAGACTGTAAGCCCGTCAAACGGCAGGGACTGTCTCTATCTGTTGCCGACTTGTTCATTCCAAGCGCTTAGTACAGTGCTCTGCACATAGTAAGTGCTCAATAAATACTATTGAATGAACATTAATACAAATTAATTATGGATATGTACATAAGTGCTGCAGAGCTGAGGGAGGGGTAGATAAAGGGAGCAAATCCAAGTTCTAGTGATGCAGAAGGGAATGAGAGAAGTGGAAGTGAGGGCCTAGTTGGGGAAGGTTCTTGGGAGGAGATTAGCCTTTAGTACAGATCTGAAGGTGGGTAGGGTGATCATCTTTCAGATATAAAGGAGAGGGAGTTCCAGGCCAGAGGCAGGATGGGGACTAGAGATCAGTGGTGAAATAAACAAGATTGAGGTACAGTGAGTACACTGACATTAGAGGAGCAAAGTGTCAGGACTGGATGTTTGATACAAAATAAATGCTTAACATTTACCACAAGTAATTACCTCAATAAATACAATGAATTGAGTAATAAAATAGGGATTGTGGCCTAGTTTTCTAGTTCTGTTTAACTTACTCTGTACAGCCATGCTGGAAGATATAATAGACAACTAGAAACTGGTGTTGGAATATACTTCAAGCCCTCTAGAGAAGCTTCTAAACTCAAAGTCATTGAGACAGCCCAAACCAGGAGCTTCACTCTGCTAATGATTGTGCTCTGGGGAACACTCACAAAAAGATCTGCAGAAGACTGATTATGAATTTCTTCACATTCCGCTAAGCTCTACATGTTGAAGAGAAGACGGAGGTAATATTCAAGCCCATGCTGGTGAAAGTCACATCCGCATATGAAGACTTTCACCAGCCACATTAAATTGTCATTACATTCTGCACTGATAAAAGTAAGAAGTGTAAATCCAAGCATGAAGATCAGCACTCTTTTGAAGAAGCCAGGAAAATGTGAGCATCAGGTCATCAAGAAACAGGCCAAATTGGACGGATACCGGACAGGTGGAATGCCCACTTTCTATATGACAGGTTGACCCGGACTTCTTACTGATATCGCATACAGTTTCTTAGGCATGTTCAACAGCCACACCTATCAGTAGTAAACTTCAAGAGAGGATCACAGATTAGCCTCAACTCAATGAATCATATTTATTGCACACTTACTGTGTACAGAGCACTGTACAAAGCACTGGGGAGAGTACAGTATAACAGACTTGGTAGAAACATTCCCTGCCAATAATGAGCTTACAGTTCAGCTTCTCCCTCTCCCGTCTGCATCACCCTTGAACTTGGATTTATTCCCTTTGTTTACCCCTCCTTCAGTTCTACAGCACTTATGTACTATTATACTATTATTACTATTATACTATAGATTATATTATATAATATATAGTATATTATACTTTATTATACATTATGTACTATTATACTGTTATTACTATTATACTATTATATATCTGCAATTTATTTGTATCAATGTTTGTCTTCCCCTCTAGACTGTAAGCTCATTGTGAGCCGGAATGTGTCTAACAATTTTGTTATATTGTACTCTCCCAAATGCTTAGTAAAATTCAGCTTCTTGTGGACAGGGATAGTATCTACCAGCTCTATTGTACTGAAATCTCCTAGGGCATAATACAGTGCTCTGAACACCATAAACACTCAATCAGTACTATTGACTGATTGATGAGCTCCCCTTCCCTCCCCACCCCACCCTCTACTCCTCCCCCTTCCCCTCCCTTCAGTACTGTGCTCATTTGTATATATTATTTATTACCCTATTTATTTTGTTAATGAGGTGTACCTCCCCTTGATTC
This sequence comes from Ornithorhynchus anatinus, assembly GCF_004115215.2. Classification (NCBI taxonomy): domain Eukaryota; kingdom Metazoa; phylum Chordata; class Mammalia; order Monotremata; family Ornithorhynchidae; genus Ornithorhynchus; species Ornithorhynchus anatinus. Next base: position 143,439,885 of record NC_041728.1, read on the forward strand.
TATTTATCGTGATAATGTTGTCCTGTTTTTGTTTCATTCTGTTTTGCTCTGCTGTCTGTCTCCCCAGGTTAGACTGTGAACCCATCATTGGGCAGAGATTGTCCCTATCTGTTGCCGAATTGCACATTCCAAGAGCTTAGTAAAGTGCTCTGCACATAGTAAGCGCTCAATAAATACTATTGAATGAATGAGCTCCTGAAACCCAATTTTATCTTCCCTGAAGCCATGATCCTCACATTATGATTTTGCTGGAGGTGAAATGTCAAGAAATGGACAATAGCAGAACTTCCAGGCAGCTCTGAAGAGAAACTGAAAACAAGGAAACCTGAGGAAATCATTTAAGGATTCAGTAAAAAAGAGCCTCAGACAGTGTTGTATCCAATTGTAAGCTCATCGTGGGCAGAGAATGTGTCTGTTATATTGTACTCTCCCAAGTACTTAGGACAGTGCTCTGCACATTGTAAGCATTCAATAAATATGATTGACTGACTAACTGATGTCAACTGACCAGCATAAGGCACTGCAATCAGGAAAGGAGTGGTGGAGCAGCAGCAAAAGCTCTGTAATGATCATGAAACAAGGAGATCAACGTAAAAACAGTACCAGGAGTTATACATTGCAAAGGCAGATCAACAAGAGTCAAGAAGCAGCGTGGCCTAGTGGAATCATCAAGGGCCTGTGAGTCAGAAGGGCTTGGGTTCTAATCCTGACTCCTCCACAGGTCTGCTTTGGATCTTGGGCAGGTCACTTCATTTCTCTGTCCCTCAGCTACCTCTTCTGTAAAATAGGGATTAAGATTGTGACCCCCCTGTGGGACGCGGACTGTGTCGATCCTGTGTAGCTTGTATCTACTCCAGCACTTAGTACAATGTCTGGCACATAGTGTTTAAATACCATTCAAAAAATAAATAGTCAGCCTTCATGTTTGTACAATATGTCTGTGGGTCCCACATTGTTGTTTTCAACTACTCACACACTCATGGGTGAATTTGACTATCAGGAGCATCTTCTATTACACAGGGGATATATGTATATATGTTACATATGTAATATATAATCACACTATTTATAAAGAGATATGGACATAGATATAGATATATTGATACATATACAAACACATGTACATACATACCCATACACATTGACACGGCAGCTACCAAATGGTGAACTGAAATGTGCAATTTCAAGCAGAAATACCTTCAAAAAGATTGTGAAACCCATGTGGGACATAGACTGTGTCAAACCTGATAAGCTTATGTCTACCCCAGGGCTTAGTGCAATGTCTGGCCCACAGTTTAGTACAGTGCTTTGCACACAGTAAGCACTCTATAAATACAATTGAACGAACGAATGAATAGTAAGTACTTAACAAATACCATATAGTAAAAAAGCAGGGAAGGCAGGGCAAATGTTTAAATGATAATGAAGTCCAGTCTTAAATAATGCAGTATAGCAATGGGCTATTAGGAGGCATAACCCAAATCAATCAGCAGAGCCTGCCATGTGTCAATTAGACATGAGATAAACAAGATGGTATGCAGAAATCACCTGAGATGTGAACCACCTCCTCAAAGATAATGAAACTAAGAGCAAGAATAAAACACAAGTACTGGGTGAGGAAAAGAGAAAATGCAAAAATCCTGACAAAGGATGATCTTTGGGTTCACAGTGTGGAAAGAAAGGACAAGGGCACATTGGGTTTTCATTCTTGCCTGCATAGTGAACAAAGGTTACATCAAGAATAATTCCCTGCATTTATATAGTGCCTTAATACCACTTATCACATTTTATCCCCACAATATCTCTCTGAGACTAGAAAAGGTGAGCGTATTATCCTATTTCAAAGATGAGGAAACTCAGAAAGGTTAAGTGAATCGCATGAAGTCACACTTCGGGAGAGAGTAGAACTGGGATTACTTTTAGTCCCATGAACTTTCCTTTACATCATGTTGCTTCCCATTAATAGTAGGGAATTGTATTTAGATAGAGACAGCTTCAAATACGAATATGAACTGAAAGGGTGTCAAAGATGTATATATAAAATCAGACCCCTGTTTTACTGATGAGGTAACTGAGGCCCAGGGAAGTGACTTGCCCACTGTCACACAGCAGACAAATGTCAGAGCTGGGATTAGAACCTATGCTCTTTTGAGTCCCAGGCCCATGCTCTATCCACTGTGCCATGCTGATCTTCTGCATTTTGATATGTTGATACTCACCCCCATCCCCAGCCCCATAGCATTTATGTACAGATCCTTGTTGTGGGCAGGGAATGTGACTGCTTATTGCTATCTTGTACTCACCCAAGCCGTTAGTACAGTGCTCTGCACACAGTAAGTGATCAATAAATACTGCTGAATGAAGGAATGAATCCATCTGTAATCTATTTTACTGTTTGTCTTCCCTAACAGACTGTAAACTTCTTGTGTGCAGGAACTTTGTCCACCAAATCTATTGTACTATACTCTCTCAAGAGTCTAATGCAGTGCTCAGCACATACTAAGCACTCAACAAACACCACTGGAAGATAATGAAACTAAGAGCAAGAATAAAATACAAACACTGGGTGAGGAAAATAGAAAATAGATGATCTTTGGGTTCACAGTGTGGAAAGAAAGGATCAATCTTTGATTGATAAGCATAGGCATATAAGTGCAAAGGAAAAAAAAGTGACTTCTGAGTTGGAGGAGATGGAGCAAAGAGAGGTAAACCAGAGCTTCACCGTGGAGGCTGTACTCTGCTTTGGTTTTCTGTGAATCCTTTGGCTTCCCACTATCCCCTTCCTAAGCCCCAGGAATATATACCACCACTAGCAGAATTTATATTAGTACACCTACTCCAATGTAAAAAAAAAATGAATTTCTATGAAGATCTGCTGTGTGGTACATTTTGTCCATTTTGTATTCTGAACAGAATTCAAATATGTGAAGAAACCTTATTTAATTTGTACTCCACAAGTCCAATAAATAGAATTCCAATTTTATGAGTACCCAGAACCACTTGTGGGAAAGTCTTTGCAACTTCAGCTATCCAATGAACTTTTCCATTTTCCTTTCAGAAATTGTGTCTGTTGCTTTTTCGATTTAAATTGGATTTAAAGGAGAAAAGAAGAAAGTGTTCATCAGAGGGATGTCAGCATCCTGCCCATGCTAAAGAAGGAGTGAAGCACAACAGGGTTTGCAATCTGGTCTGCTTACATATATTTCCTATAGATGAACTCCTAAAAGATTATTCTTCAGATATTTTGACTATATCAGCTTCTGACAAGCTATTTCTCTTGGTGGTTACCTTTAGACATTCCATGCCTGGGAATAAAAAACAATTCAGCCATGCAATGCTGCAGAAAAAAAAAAATCAGAGACCATCCAGAATCTCAGCTCTAATTTGTTGGTAAGAGGACTCCTTTTTAGCCTTTCTCAACGTATACTGGGACTTGGGAGATCAGGAAGAAGGGGAATGTATTGATTTTTGGGGGGTATTTGTTAAGTGCTTAGTATGTGTCAAGCACTGTTCTAAGCACTGGGGAAGACACAGGTTAATCAGACTGAACACAGTCCTTGTCCCACATGGGGCTCACAGTCTAAGTAGAAGGGAGAAGACTATTGAATCCTCATTTTGCAGTTGAGGAAACTGAGACACAGAGAAGTTGTTACTTGCCCAAGGTCACATAATAGACAAGTGGCTGATCTGGAATTAGAACCCATGTCCCCTGGCTCCAGGTCCCATGTTTTATCCATTTGGCCATGCTACTACCCAAGGCTTCTTCCCCATTAAGGGTTAGCATTACAGTCACTTCTGTGAGAACACAGGGTTTTATGAGATCATTGGGGTTGAGTGCTGTGGAGGAATTTGTTTGGACACAACTGATCCACAAGTTGTCCCAAGTAGATGCAGTGTCAGAAAAAAATAGCTTTTTTTGAATGCATACCACTGATCAGGACTTGAGGAGAATGATATGTTTTCTGTATCATGAGACTCTTCAGGAGCTTAACTCCTGTGTTGTAGAACAGACTCTATTTAAGCCCAGATCGTATTTATTTGTTTGGTTTGCATGTGTTCCAGAATTGCGTTCTCCCAAATGATTAATTCAGTATTCTGAACAGAGGAAGTGATCAGTAAATAACTTTGATTGATAGGTACTCAAGACATCATTCTGTCCATCCCTCTGACTCGAAATATTTCCTTTAAACCATTCCAGGAGAAATGTATCTCCCTCCATCTTCCCAGAGAAAGAAATTAAACTACCCCTCAAAAATTCTTTCTTAAATTTACCAAAATAACATCACAACTTAGACACTCCTTTCATGTCCTCAGGGAAATCAGAAAACGATTGCTTACTACAACTTGGACAATAGCTCTTCTTCCTCTGAAAGGTTGTGATTAAGTAGTGACTCCACAACTGCCTCTTCTCCAATTGCTATAAGTAACTTTCTGAGAGGAAGAGCTGTTAAATGTTCTTGTTACTAACAGATAAGATAGTTCAGCATAGAAAAATTTTGAAAGAATGAGAAGATGAGATATTTGCATTATCTGTGAATATTATTTATATTTTCTCTCTCTATCCTCTATCCCCAAGAAATCCAAAGAGCAGCTTTAATGATGTATAATCACCTGCCAGTTGACTCTGGGCATTTAGAAAAGACTGTTTGAATAGAGAAGGCTTATTGGATGGAGGAATAGAGTTCTTGGAATTTACTGTGGAATTGTTAACACTTTTCAGAATGGAGGAAACAAAAATAGCCAGAAAACCATAGTTCATTTAAAGAATAAACCCTAAAATAAACATCATTAACATAGTTGGAAAAATTAGATTAATTTATTCATTTAATCATATTTATTGAGCAATTACTGTGTGCAGAGCACTGTACTAAGCACTTGGAAAGTATACTAGAGATCTTAGTAACCCACTACACCACACATTTCACTTAGGTTTACCAAAATACACAGCATTAACGATAGTTCTCCAAGTTAGGTGAATGTCATGCAACCTTTAAACATTCATTTTTGCATTAACAATGAGATGTAAAAAATTTATAAATAGTAAGATGGAAATACTTTCTAGCCAACTAGTTTCTAAATTGAATAGTAACAAGTCTGACAGACATCTAATTACTGTAATTATTTTTTGAGGAAATAATGATTGCTTTCCACATTCAGTGCATCTCTAGGTCTTCCAGTTCTTCCCCTATAATATTCATGGCTCTACCCCTTGCATTCTACGGTTTCTATCACCACCCTCATCAATTCCCAAATGAATTACTGTACTAATGTCCTTACTGAACCTTAAGCCTTTAGCTTTGTTTCAGTGTATGTCCCAAGCACCTAGTTCAGAGTAATGCTCCAAGTGGGTGCTCAATAAATGCTATTTCTACTACTCCTTAACAATTTATGTTGATGATGTGTGATGCTTATTGTGGGCAAGAAATGTGTCTGTTAATTCTGTTGTATTATGCTCTCCAAAGTGCTTAATACAGTGCCCTGCACATAGTGAGCACTCAGTGAATACGATTAACTGATGGCTGGTCTGGTTGACCTCCACCTTTGAATGTGGAAGAGGAAGCCAAGAGAGTCACTCCATTTTGTCCCCTCCATGGCCCCACAGCAGTTGTACATATATGTACATATTTATAATTAGAATTCTGTTTATTTTATTAATGATGTATATATCAATAATTCTGTTTATTAATAATGATGTTACTGATGCCTTTTTACTTGTTTTGATGTCTGTCTCCCTCCTTCTAGACTCTGAGCCCATTGTGGGTAGGGATTGTCTCTCTTCGTTGCTGAACTGTACTTTCCAAGCCCTTTGTACTGTGCTCTGCACACAGTAAGCGCTCAATAAATATAATTTAGTGAATGAATGAAATACTTAGCCAATAAGAGGAAAGGATTAGGAAAGATGCAGAGGGGCTCAGGCCGAGGCTAATTCTCCCAAGGGGGAGAGAGGACACTGAGAAACCTGGCGATTTGAACGACTTAGGGTAAGATCAATGCTGTGACAAAATCTATATCTGACCAGTTCTTGCACTACAAGTGTCCCCATCATTTCTGGGTGAATGCCTGTTCTCCTCATCACTGGGTGCCCCAGGTATATGAGAGTAGCACTTGTTTCTAGTGAAGGAGTGGGATAGAAAAGCCATAGTCATGAAAAACAGCAAAGCATTAGATCTGATAGCATTCCTTCAGAAAATCTACCAGCAACAAAGGATTTGCTGATCCTTAAAAATAAGTATGGCCTCTTCCTCAAGATATGCAATATTGAAAGAAAATCCCAGGGCTTCAAGGGCATCATCATCATAGTGAAGTATCCTAAAGAACTTGGAGAATTTCTAAATAAAGTCAAATTTGCTTAGCAATTGCCCGAGCTCTGGTCAGCCTGCTTTTGTAAAGTCTATTACAGCAGTATAGATGATTTGGCACCACCCCTTTCAGTTTTCCTTTATCTGGCCATGCTGGAAAGGTCACATCTGGTGTGCTGCATTTTCATCCATATTTGAGTCTACTCTCAGAAAGATTCTGGCTAAGAAAACAGTGAAATCCCATAACAGCTTCCAGTTGGCTTTAGGTCTTGACTCTTGAAAAGATGGTATCTATAATAGACTGTTTGTAGCTTTGGGACATTGTTTCAGTGCTTCATATGTTGTGGAAAAGCCTGCTCAAACAACACTCCACAATTGTATGGTTAGTTGACTCAGAGTTGAAGGTTCCCTATATGACCTCTCTCCATCATCAGAGTAAACAGGGTTGTGTGGTAAATCTGGCCCTGTTCAACCTAATCTATTTGGTTCAACCTAATCTAATCGCATTTGGGGATGAAATGGGGTATGTGGAAGTAGGAATGCAAGTGCCCTTTTGGCCCCCCTCAGGGGCCTCCCATCTCAACATTCATTCATTCAATCGTATTTATTGAGAGATTACTGTGTGCAGAGCACTGTACTAAGCACTGGAAAGTACAATTCAGCAACAGATAGAGACAATCCCTACCTAACAATGGGTTCACAATCTAGAAGGGGGGAGAACACCTATGAGCATATATTTAAGCCTTTGAGACAGAGATTTTTGTGAATCATTTTGCTGAACAGTACTAAGCACACAGACTTTAATAAGTGCTTTAGGATGCTGGTTAAGTGAAGGATTCCATTCTTTGAGAACTGAAAGCCTTCTTTGAGCTGGAGGTTAAGCCTGTTTTATATTTGGTCTTCCATGGACATAGGAGACACCTGATCTGGGAAATCAGAAAAATGTGAAGACAGTTATGAAGTCTTCGCTGAAGAAATGCCAGTTATTTTCATCTTTATTCACAGGACTCATTTTCCAGCTATTACTCATGTTTGTCAATTTTCTTTGGACCCTCTCCTTTCTCCCTGTTCTTATTAAATGCAGTGACCCAAATATGGTCATACAACCCAAATGAGCATCTGAGCAGGGAAGAGACTAACTGAAACTTGCACGTCTTGAACCTAACACCTCCCAGTGTCATGGGGTCCTTTTAGAGGAAGTAATCTGCTGACTCATTCATCTTGTGGTCATCTCCAATGCACAAGTCTTTTTTTCTGTTGGACTTGGATTTAGCCATCATGGTATGGTGTCATTTATTTGTTTTTTTCTCTAAATGTAGCTGTCACATTGCCCTGGATTTTTCAGTTGGTGTAGTCAGGATCTAGATGAATTAACACATTCACCGCAACAATTCAAGGTGGGCAAGCCCTATCTACATAATAGATGCAAGGGTGATGTGACCTGGGTTCCATTTCCCAGTATCATAGCTTAATTTTAGCTGCCAGTTTTTCTCTCTCACATTTCTTGAGAAGCAGCAGTGTTGCCTAGTGGAAAGAGCACAGACCTCAAAGTCAGTTCTAATCAATTAATAGTGTTTATTGAGTGCTTACTATGTACAGAGTCCTGTACTGAGGGTTTGGGAGAGTAGAGTATTACAATACAAAAGAATTAGCAAACATGTTCCCTGCTCATAATGTGCTTACAGTCTAGAGCAGGAGCCACATATTAAAATGAATAACTAATTTATGATATATAATTTAAAGATATGTACATAAGTGCTGTGGGGTTGGGGCAACTATCAAATGTTTGAAGGTATCAGATCAAGTGCCTAGATGATGCAAAAGGGAGAGAGAGTTAGGGAAAAGAGAGCTTAACTGGGGAAAGTGTCTTGGAGGAGATGTGACCTTAATAATGCTTTGAAGGTGGAGAGAATGGTGGTCTGGCATATTTGAATGGAGAAGGAGTTCCAGGCTAGGGGGAGGAGGTGAGAAAGGAGTCGGCAGCAAAATAGATGAGTTAGTGAGATTAAGCTGATGCTACAGTAGCGGAGTGTGCAGCCTGAGCTTGAGTAGATCAGTGAGGTGAGATAAGATGGGGCAAGCTGATTAACTGCTTAAAAGTCAATGGTAAGGAGATTCTGTTTGATGGGGAGGTGGATGAGCAGTCATTGGAGGTTCTTGAGGAGTGGGGATACATGGACTGAACATTTATGTTGATAAATTACCTATTTATTCATATTAATGTAATATCTACCTCCCCTTCTAGATGGTAAGCTCATTATGGGCAGAGAACATGTCTCCTAATTCTGTTGTATTGTACTATCTCAAGCACTTGATACGGCACTCCATACATAGTAAATCCTCTATAAATGTGACTGATTGATTTATAAATGATCCGTGCAGCAGACTAAAGCATGGACTGGAGTGGGGAGAGACAGGAGGCCAGGAGGTCAGCAAGGAGGCAGATGCAATAGTCAAGACAGGATAGGATAACTGCTTAGATCAGCATGGTAGCAGTTTGAATGGAGAGGAAAGGATGGATTTTGGCAATTTTGCAGAGTTCGAACTGACAGGATCTAATCCCGACTCCACCACTTGCCTACTGTATGACAGTGGGCAACTCATTTCGCTTCCCTGTGTCTCAGTTTATTCATCTGTAAAATTTGCATTAAATGTCTCTTCTTCCTATGTCAGACAGGGATAATATCTAACCTGATTATCTTGTACCTTCTCCAATTCTTGGCACATAGGGAGTGCTTAACAAATACTACAATTTTGTAATGACCCAGAACTGACCATCATTTTCTTATTTTGTAGTCCCTCATTAAATGGAGACTCCATGCAAGACAGTACAAAAATAATATTGACTAAAAGAGAACTGCCATGGTTGAGTATCAAGCTAGATTTCCTTATTCATTTTTCTCTTATACCTTTTCTCCTTCCTACTTAAACTGTGAGCTCCATGTGGACCTGATTATCTTGTATCTACTCCAGAGCTTAGTACAGTGCCTGGGACATAGAAGTGATTAACAAATACCACAAGCATTATTTCTGTGGATGAGAATTCTCTGGAGGAATTTTCATCTGGATTTTAACTGAAAATTGGAAATTAAAAGGATTACAGGACCCTGCCTTAACTTTTAAAGCAGCCCTCCAGAAAATGCAAGTGATTCAGCGGGAAGACAGAGAGGGAAAAGAAAATGGAGAATGAAGAAGTGGAAGAGGAGTAGCAGACGAAAAGAGGTGTTATGAATAATCAATGGAAAAGATGATAAAGAGTAGAACAAAAAGAAATAGAAGATTATGGAAAAGGCCAGAAGGAAATAGAAACAGCATAGTCTAGTGGATAGAGAATGGGCCTGGGAGTCAGAAGGACCTGAGTCTAATCACAGTCCTCTACTTGTTTGCTGTGTGACCTTGGGCAAGTCAATTGACTTAATTGTGCCTCAGTTCCCTCATCTATAAAATGGATATTAAGACTGGCAGCCCAATATGGAAAATGAACTATGTCCAACCTGACTTCTTTGGAATTGCCCCAGAGCTTAGAACTGTGCCTTGCTCATACTAAGCATTTAAAAAATACCTTTAATACCAAACGAAAAATAGGGGTGGGGAAATGAAAGAAGAAACATACAAAAATAATCAGCTTTTTAATGTGCTATTTCTTTGTTTTCTCTAAGTTTCATAAATGTGCTATTCTGCAAAGTATATCTGAATTTTATTATCTTTTGCAAATCCTTTCACTTATAAATCCTTACCCAGTGGTATGGGCATGGACATTTACTCAGCCTGCTTCTCTCCTAGAAACTCTCAGTCTCAAACTCTCTCAGTCTCTCCTAGACTTCAGCATTGTGGTTGATAATAATAATAATAATAATAATGTTGGTATTTGTTAAGCGCTTACTATGTGCTGAGCACTGTTCTAAGTGCTGGGGTAGATACAGGGTAATCAGGTTGTCCCACGTGAGGCTCACAGTTAATCCCCATTTTACAGATGAGGTAACTGAGGCACAGAGAAGTTAAGTCCTTGCCCACAGTCACTTCTAAGAGTAATTTCAGCATGGAAGAAGGCAAGTATAACTTTTCCTTTTCTTGTCCACTGCCCAGGCAGCCTCCTTTTCCTTGATTTGAGATTGAACAAACCTGGTTCTTCTATAATGTTGGGGCTCTATTCTTGTGAAACCCCACAGTAAAGAAAGTGTGCTTTGTCAGATTCATCATGCTGGACACCATACACGAGAGCATTAAACTGTGTCTCCCGGCATGGTGGCACATTGTATCCAAATTGGCTCATACTGTCAGACAAATGTTTTCTAATTCCTGAGCAACATATGCTATGGAAGAACAGTGTATTTGCTAAATCCCAACCACATGCTATCTTGCTTAACAGAGAATGATGATGATGGAGTAGAAATAATCCTTGGCAAATATCCTATATTCAGGGATGTCCAAAGTTTGCTAAGTCTAGCTGGTGAATTACCATTTGGGGAAGGAAACTTGCAGCTTTTCAGTGGGACAAGGACTTTAGTTTATAATCTCTTTCTACTGGAAAAAAAAGTTACTGTGGTGCTGTTTTCATGACAGTGTCTTAAAGTCATTTAAGGTAATTAAATCTGTCAGTAGAATCTCTGACCAAATCATCATGTTGGGTAGTAAACAGAATTGTGGCAATGACAGAATGGAGTACTATGTGAACTTCTGCAAAGCTTCTGCACAATAGAAGAGGACATGAAAGGTAATTACAATCTAAATGAGTCGCAAAATTCTGTGTCTGACTCATCAGTACATGATGTTCTGAACCAGCAACCAGAACAGGGTCACATGGAAATTCTGCTCACTTTGTTGAAGATGTGGCTCATACTGTATGGCAGGACCAGAGAGTTTTTTCTAAATTGTCAAAATGTTTGGTGGAAAATCAGTTTGTTAGATTTTTCTGTTTATAAAAAAAATAAATAAATTGTGGTATTTGTTAAGCGCTTACTATGTGCAAAGCACTGTTCTAAGCATTGGGGGATACAAGGTGATCAGGTGGTCCCACGTGGGGCTCACAGTTTTAATCCCCATTTTACAGTTGAGGTAACTGATGCACAGAGAAGTTAAATGACTTGCCCCAAGGTCACACAGCTGACTAGCAGCAGAGCTGGGATTAGAACCCGTGACCTTTGATTTCCAAGCCCACGCTCTTTCCACTGAGCCACGCTGCTTCAATATGTATGTATATGTATCAATTCATTTATATGTATATTATATGTATCAATCTATTGTGCATTTCAAGGCCTGGCTTTTACAAGGAAATCTCAAGGTAAATTATAAAGACCATACCTGAAAGGTGACCAGGGTACAAATAAAAGGAAAATTTCTGTAAATTCAAGTACATGCAAACACACCTTAAAAAACAAGGCAAAAAACTTTAAAGAAGGATTCAGCAAGTTTTGTAAGTGGCTAGATTTTATGGGAGTATACTAGGATGTGATTTCAATTGACTTCATATCTAGGGAAAAAGAAACAACCAATAAAATTTGCATCTTGACACCTAAAAAAACATTCAAGATAACAGGATTTGAGAAAACAAAAACTAATTGGTAGCAAAAAAATCTGCAAAATAACTCTAGGGGATTATGACTTTGTGCTGGAGATTTAGATTGCAAACTTCTAAGAAAGGGAAAATATTATGCAATTGCACCAGTAGGAATTCAATAAATACTTTATGATGATGATGATGACTTTCATAAATGTACAAAGAGACTTTTAGGGAAAGCAGACTATGATTTAAATGGCCTGATTAAAGTAAAGGTCTCAAAATTCCCCAAATTCAGCATCAGCCCTTAATATCAGCCCTGTGCAGTTTGCTCCTGGTTTAAGGGAACACTATTTCTCACCAAACACTTTTCAATAAATCAATTAATCAGTAGTATTTATTGAGCATTTACTGTGTGCAGAGCACTATATAAGCCCTTGGGAGAGTACAGTACCATCGAGATGGTGGACTTGATCCTTGCTCATAAAGAGTTTGCAGTCTAAAAGGGGAGACAGAGATTAAAATGAATTACAAATAAGGGAACTGGCAGAGAGTAAAAACATGTACATATGTGTTGTGAGACTGAGGGTAAGATGAATATCAAGTGCTTAAGGGATACATATTTGAGTGCATAGGTGACAGAGAGGAAACGTGGATGGGGAAATGATGGCTTAGTCAGCTTAGTGCAGGCTGGGTCATAGTAGTAGATGAGCGAGGTAAGGTAGGAGGGAGAGAGCTGATTGAGTGCCTTAAAGCCAGTGGTGAAGAGTTTCTGTCTGATGCTTTTAGTTGCAAGGCTACTCTTGCCTCAATTCACCCCATGAGGTTTTGGGAGTGTTTTCACCCTGCAGAAAGAGATGAGCCATAATGGCCTTCTTGCTTCCCTCCACTTCTTTATGTTTAAAAAGTTTGCCCATACCTCTCCAAGGGCCTAAATGCTCTTCTACTTCAGATCCCCCTGACTACAGTTTTCCACATCCTTCAAACTCCTTCTAAAATCACATCTCCTCCAGGAAACCTTCTCTGATCAACTCTCTTCTCCCAAGGTAACATTTCCTCATTTCCATTTCCTTTTCTCCCACTCCCTTCTTTGTCACTCTGACTTGCTTTTTTATTCATGCCTCCCCTCTCTCAGCTCCAAAACACTTCCTTATGTGTCCGTAGTTCATTTATTTATATTAATGTCTGTCTCCCCCAAGACTGGAAGCTTTCTGTGAGCAGGGATCATGTCTGTTATATTGTTGTGTCATACTCTCTGAAGAGCTTAGTAGAGTGCTCTGCACACAGTAAGTGCTCAATACATATGATTGATTAATTAAAATTCCCGCCAACACCTCTGCCATAACTACACACCTATACTTTCACAGCCAACTATCCACTATACACTCACGGCCAACTACGCACTATACCAACTATGCACTATATATTTATAGCCAACTACACACATATGCTCACAGTCAACTCTGCCCTTATACACTCACAACCAACTATAGATTTATACACAAGACATCTGTATAAGTCACATTGCATACCCTATTATTTGGCAATTTCACATCTACATAACCACTTTCCCTTGTTCCTCATCTCATTTTAGTGTTTGTCTCTCCCCACTAGATTGTTAAATCCTTAAGGGAAAGGATCATGCCAATTATCTCTCCCAAGAACTGCTATGCCTACAGTAGGTGCTCAATGAAAATACTGATTGACTGAGGATCTTCTGAATTTAACAGAGTGCACGATAGACCAATTTAGCTGCCAGAGGATTGATAAAGGAGCCAAAGAGATGCACCAATGTAAGGAAAATTACATCTCCACAAAGAAGCCTTCTCTAAACCCTCACTTAGCCTTCCCTTCTGCATCACCTATGCAGTTAGATATATTTCCTTTAAGCACATTGATATTACCCTATTTATTTTGTTAATGAGACGTACATCCCCTTGATTCTATTTATTGCTATTGTTTTTGTCTGTCTGTCTCCCCTGATTAGACTGTAAGCCCATCAATGGGCAGGGATTGTCCCTATCTGTTGCTGAATTGTACATTCCAAGCACTTAGTAGAGTGCTCTGCACATAGTAAGCGCTCAATAAATACTATTGAATGAATGAATGAACTGAAGCTAAAAATGACCAATTTTGACAGGAAATTGAACTGCTGGAACCTGTAGGAAGCCAATGAGGTCACAGTGTTAAAACCCTGGAAAGAATTCTGAGAGAATTCATGGCACAGAACACACTTAAACTACATCAGGAAGGACAGCCCTTTTCCTAGAAATTAATTTTTCTCATGTGATATGATGGACATACTCTAAAGGAAACAAGGTCTCTTTGGTCCTCCACCTGTAAACTGCTAATTGGCAGCTTCCACTTTCAAGTGGTTGTGAAATTGTGAAACCTGGGTTCAGGGAAGACACCTCAGCCAGAGGCCAGGCTAGAAAAATGTGATATTAAGTCAAGATTTCAAGAGATAAACATTCTTTCGGTGAGAAAAAGATATTAAAGTTTAGAGGTTCTTAGGATTTTTGTTTTGTGCATGATGTTCTAAGACTCTTTTAAAAATTCCACATGGGTGTAAAGGCTTGAGGTTCAGACTGTGGCAGAAACTGTAATTCTCTAACATCTCCCTTAAGAATCATAAGAAAATTTTTTTTTCATTTCCAAAACTGGTAAACAAGTTTACTGCTGCACTGAAAAAAGAAAAGCGATAGCACCAACATTCCTGCAAGGCACGGAAGCAGGTGCTTATATTTCTGAGATCATTTTTGAATTCATTGAATATCAAAGATGCAAGCATATTACAGCCCATCAAAAACTAATATACCCTTATTATTTAACAGGATGTTCCTATTCTTTCACCCATCTTCCAAACCTGCTGACTGGAGGGACTTTCCATATTTGTCTTTCAAAAGAAAAGAAAAGTTCATAAAGAGTGACAGGCAGATAGAAACAGGAAATTAGGCAAGCTAAAAGGGAGTTTGCAGAATAGCAACAGATTCTTCAAATGTGTCAGAAGTCAGAAGCTAGTTAGGGTATCAGCATGGCCTAGTTGATAGAGCACAGGCCTAGGAATCAGAAGGACCTGACTTCCAATCAAGATTCCACCATTTGTCTATTGTGTGACCCTGGACAAGTCCCTTCACTTCTCTGTGCCTCCATTACCTCATCTGTAAAATGAGGATTAAGAATATGAGTTCCATGTGGGACATGGAATGTGTTCAACCCAATTAATAATGCTGGTATTTGTTAAGCGCTTACTACAGTGCCAGGTGCTACTGCAGAGCACTGTTCTAAGCGCTGAGGTAGATACAGGGTAATCAAGTTGTCCCACATGAGACTCACAGTTAATCCCCATTTTACAGATGAGGGAATTTAGGCCCAGAGAAGTTAAGTGACTTGCCCACAGTCACACAGCTGACAAGTGGTGGAGCTGGGATTTGAACCCATGATCTCTGACTCCCAAGCTCGGGCTCTTTCCACTGAGCCACACAGCTTCCTATTTACCCTAGTGCCTAGTACAGTAATCAGTAATCAGTTAACATATACCAAAAAAAAAGACAGTAGTGAGATAAAAAGATGCACTTGGGAATGACAAGGAGTTTGACATGAAGTACAGTGAATTCTCCAGTTTGGTCTTTACTTAAAATTGTGTTTACTTGAGAGACACCTTCACGCCCTCATTATTACATGCAGCAGAAAGACCAGAGGAACTAGATCAAATTGTAATAATCACAAAGGAAGTTTTCAAAGCAAATAGATGAACTGGCTATAAACATTACTTTACCACACAGAGAAAAGAGAAAGTGCAGTTCTGATCGCTGTACCAGGGACTGGTAGGTGTCCAATGCACCTCATTAATTCTTTAATTCACCTTAACACTCTTACGCTCATCTAAACACAGCTGCACTGTGTGGGACATGTGAAGAAACTATGCAACAGCAGGATTCCCAAGCAGCAGTCATATGGAAAACTGAAATTGGAAAACCAAAAGTAAGGCGGGCATAAGAAGCATTTTAAGGACAAGACAAAGTCTCACACAATGCTGCATCCCTACTGAAAACTGGAAGTCCGTTGCTAAAGACAAACCTGCATGGACCAGCATTTAGTACAGTGCCTAGCATATATTAAGTAAATGCTTAACAAATACCATTATTATTATTACTGGCCACTGAAATCAAGAAAAGGAGTGGCTCTCTTTAAGCAAATCATCCTATAGAAAGAGAGACAAGGAGGCAAGAAAAAATCAGTGCCAGGTACTACAAACATTAAGTACAACACCCACAGCATGGGACGATCTTTTTGTGTGTCCACAATGGATTAGCAGTGAACTTCGGACCCTATCCCTTCATACTTTTTTTTAAAAAAACACTCAACCCTTCCTTTCTTCTCTCCTTGATTGCCATCTTCAACAGTTCACTTTACAGCAGCTTCTTCCCCACTGCTTTCAAACCTGTTTATGTATCCTCTGTCCTAAAAAAACCCCCAAAAACCCCTCCTTTGACCCCACGGTTCCCTCCAGTTATCGCCCCAACTCCCGTACCAGTTCTCTCTAAACATCTTTAGAAGGTTGTTTACATCCATTATCTCCACTTCCTCTCCTCCCCTTTTAACCCAGAATATGTTCTCCCTTCCAATATGGCTTCTGCTCCTTCCAGTCTACAGGAACTGCCCTCTCCAAGATAACAAGTGACTTTCCTCTCACCAAATCTGTCAGCTTCTACTCCAACTTAATCCTTCTAGACCTCTCAACCACCTTTGACACTGTTGACTACCCCCTTCTCCTTGAAACTTTATCCAACCCTGGATTCACAGACTCTGTCCTCTCTTAGTTCTTCTACCTCTCTGACCATGCCTTCTCAGTCTCATTTGCTGGCTCCTCATCTGCCTCCCACCCTCTGACAGTAAGGGTCCCACAAGTCTCAGTTCTAGGTACCCTCCTATTCTCCCTCTACACCCATTCCTTTGGAGAACTCAAACTCCCATGGCTTCAATTACCATCTCTATTCAGATGATTCCCAAATCTTCATCTGCAGCCCTAACCTCTCTCTTTCCCTGCAATCTCACATTTCCTCCTGCCTTCAAGACATATCTACTTGGATGTCCCCCAACACCTCAAATTAAATGTCCAAAATAGAGCTCCTTATTGTCCCACCCAAAAGCAGTCCTCCCCTACACCACTATAATCCCTATCATCTCACTGCCCATAACCAGAGTACAGTGCTCTGCAGACAGTATGCACTCAATAAATATGATTGAATGAAAAACCTTTTTGTTGTCTTTGACTCATCTCTCTCATTCCACCCACCTATTCAGTCTGTCACCAAATCCTGTCAATTCTACCTTCACAACATTGCTAAAATCCACCCTTTCCTCTCCATCCAAACTGCTACCATGCTGATCCAAGCACTTATCCTATTCTGCCTTGACTACTGCATCTACTTCATCGCTGACCTCCTGGCCTCTTGTGTCTCTCTACTCCAATCCATACTTCACTCTGCTGCATGGATCACATATCAACAAAAACGTTCAGTCCATGTCTCACCACTCATCAAGAACCTCCAATGTCCGCTCATCCACCTCCTCATCATACAGAAACTCCTTACCATTGGCTTTAAAACCCTCAATCTGCTCACCCCATCCTACCTCACCTCACTAATCTCTTACTACAGTCCAGCCCACACAAACTGCTCCTCCTGCACCAGCTTACTCACTGTGCCACAATCTCATCTATCTCACTACCAACCCTTTTCTCGTGTCCTCTCCTAGGCTGGAACTCACTTGGTCTCCATATACACCAGACACCACTCTCTCCACCTTCAAATAATTATTAAGGTCACATCTCAAGAGGCCTTCCCTGATTAAATCCTCTTTTCCCCAGCTCACTCTCCCTTTTGCGTCATCTATGCACTTGAATCTGTGATCTCGGGATATTTATTTTTCACCCCACCTCCAACCCCACAGCACTTATGTGCAAATCTTTTAATTATATTTTAAAATATATTATAAATTATTCTTATTAATGTCTGTCTTCTCCTCTAGACTGTAAGCTAGTTATGAACAGGGAACATGTCTGCTATTTTTGCTCTATTGTACTCTCCCATATGCCTAGTACAGTGCTCTGCACATATTAAACACTTAGTAAATTTGATTGATAACATTGGCCTTTTCAACCTCAAATGCATTCATAAGTCAACTTCACTTAATTGCTTAGTATATTGGTCTGCTCACAGTAAGTGCTCAAATTCCATGGATTGACTGATTAACCATCAGTGGTGTCTCTGAATATAAAGTACAGCTGTATATGTACATTTGACCTTACCCATAAAAAGAGTTCCAAATGTGACCGGGGAATTATAAATCAGTATACTTTACAACTGGTAAATTAATGGAATCAACAATTACCCTTGATGTCAGTGAGTATTTAGAAAGACACAACCTCTTTGGAGAAAGTTAGATGTTGTTCTCTAAGACATCTTCAATTAATCCATAATATTTATAGAGCACCACAGTGTGCAAAACACTGTACTAGACACTTGGAAGAGTAGAGTAGAATCAGTCTATATGAACCCTGCCCTCAAG
Organism: Ornithorhynchus anatinus; assembly: GCF_004115215.2. Classification (NCBI taxonomy): domain Eukaryota; kingdom Metazoa; phylum Chordata; class Mammalia; order Monotremata; family Ornithorhynchidae; genus Ornithorhynchus; species Ornithorhynchus anatinus. The sequence continues at coordinate 143,458,254 of NC_041728.1, forward strand.
GAGCTTAAACTCTAAAAATAAATATTACAGTTAAAATAAAATAAAGATATCTATATATAAGAGGTGAAAATTTAAGTATTTAGGTGACAAAGTGCTGAAATGGCAGTTGTGGGGATATAAAGTAATAGTATTAGATATTATGGTTGGAGAGTTAAAATTCCTCAATCAGAAAGATGCAGGTTATAAATTCATGAAGAGTAGGGATAGGATGAATATGGAATTGTTGAGTGCCCTAGTGGAAAGAACCCAGGCTGGGGAATCAGGGAACATTCATTCAATCATATTTATTGAGCGCTTACTCTGTGCAGACCACTGTACTAAGCACTTGGAAAGTACATTTTGGCAACAAATTCAGAATCCCAACTCTGTCACTTACCTGTTGTGTAACCTTGAACAAGTCATTTAACTTCTCTGTGACTCAGTTTCCTCATTTATAAAATGGTGCTTAAATACTTCCTCCACCTTTCCCTTAGACTATGAGTCCCATGTGGGACAGGAGACTATGCCTGCCCTGATTATCAGGTATCTACTCCAATAATAATAATCAATCATGTTATTTGTTAAGCACTTACTATGTGCCAGGCACTGTGTTAAGTGCTGCAGTGAAAAGAAGCAAATCAGGTTGGACGTAGTCCTTATCCCACATGGGGCTCACAGTCTCAATCCCCATTTTACAGATGAGGTAACTGAGGCCCAGAGAAGTGAAGTGACTTGCCCAAGGTCACACTGCAGACAAGTGGCAGGGCTGAGATTAAAATCCTTGACCTTCTGACTCCCAGGCCCATGCTCTATCCACTACGACATGATCCTTCACAGTCATTAAGCACTTCAATACCATAATTGTTACTATTATTACCATTATCATTAATTACTATTACTAGTAAAAATCCCCAAATCTCCGGATAAGGACACACACATTGGAGTTTGCAGGTATTAGGCTTAAAATCCCTTCTCAGGATCGTACCTGGAGAGTTTCCAGTACTCTACCAGTCTCAGTTACAGGAGAGAAAGTCAAGCAGACACACACCCATTCCATTCCTAGCTTAAGCAGTGGCTAGCAAGTGGCAGCAGTGGCATGGGAGGGTCTAGGGCAGAGGCTCAACCCTGGTGTCATTCTTTTCTCTGCTCTCTCATTCACTCCACACATCCAATCCGTCACCAAAACCTGCCAGTCTCACCTTCACAACATCGCCAAGATCTGCTCTTTCCTCTCCATCCAAACTGCTACCTTCCAGGTACAAGCTCTCATAATAACCTGACTGGATTATTGTGTCAGTCTCTTCTCTGATCTCCCATCCACCTGTCTCTTTCCGCTCCAGTCTATTCTTCATTCCACTACCCGGATTGTCTTCCTACAGAAACGTTCTGGGCATGTCACTCGCCTCCTCAAAAACCTCCAGTGGTTGCCTATCAACCTTCGCATGAAACAAAAACTCCTCATTCTTGGCTTCAAAGCTCTCCATCCTCTTGCCCCCTCCTACCTCACCTCCTTACTCTCCTTCTACAGCCCACCCCATACACTCCACTCCTCTGCCACTCAGCTCCTCAAGGTCCCTTGTTTGTGCCTGTCCCGCTGTCGACCCCCGACCCACATCCTACCGCTGACCTGGAATGCCCTCCCTCCTCACATAGCCAAATTAACTCTCTTCCCCACTTCAAAGCCCTACTAGAGCTCTCCTGCCCTAAGAGGCCTTCCCAGATTGAGCCCTCCCTGTCCCTCTGCCTCTACTCCCTCCCTCTGTTCTACCCCCTTCCCCACCACACAGCAGTTGTGTATATTTATTGCTTTATTTATTTTATTAATGATGTGCATTTATCTATGGTTCTATATATCTATTGTGATGGTGGAGATGTCTGTCTACTTGTTTTGTTGTCTGTCTCCCCCTTCTAGACTGTGAGCCTGTTGTTGGGTAAGGATTGTCTCTGTTGCCGAATTGTACTTCCCAAACGCTCTGCACACAGTAAGTGTTCAATGAATATGATTGAATGAATGAATGAATGAATGAATGAATGAGAAGGCAATGGTAAACCACTTCCATATTTTTACCAAGAGAACTCTATGGATACACTACCAGAATGACTGCAGATGGATGTGGGGCGTTCTGGGAGAGATGTGTCCATGGAGTCTCTATGGATCGGAGATGACAGCATAAGACAAGACAAGACTTAAACAAAAACAAGGACTTTTTCACACACTGGATGCCAAACTTTTGGAATTTGCTACCCCAAGATGTTTGTCAGAATATATGAGTAGGGTCAAAAGGTTAATTAATCAGTCCATAGTGAGATACGAGTTGAAGTTAAGAGAATGTGGAGCGGAAAGATTAGGGATGTTAGATTTAACATCTCTAAGTATTAAAATTAATGTAAAATCAATCAATCATGATTATTGAGCACTTACTGTGTGCAGAGCACTGAACTAAGCACTTGGGAAAGTATAATATATAAGAGTTGGTAGACACGAACCCTGTCCACAACAAGCAGAAGGAGAGAAAATAATATAAATGAAGTATTGGTATGCACATAAGTGATGTGGGGATGAGGGAGGGGTGAACAAAGGGTAGAAATTCAAGTGCAAGGATAATAAAGAGGAGAGTGAGAGAAGAGGAAGCGAGGACCTAGTCAAGGAAGGTCTTTTGGAGGAGATGTTCCTTAAATAAGGTTTTGAAGGTGGGGAGAGTGATCATCTGTCAGATGTGAAAGGGGGGGCTTTCCAGGCCAGAGGCAGGACATAGGCCAAAGGTCAGCAGCAAGATAGACAAGATAAAGGTATGGTGCATAAATTAGCATTAGAGGAGCAAAGAGGGAAACCTTCATATATTATTTCACAAACATTCTGTCAGGTAAAGAAGACTGGTCTCTATGAAGCCCTACTCCTTTCTAGTAATTTATTTAACCACATAAAAATGAAGAAAATCATCTTGAGAATTGAACTCTCTTCATATGAACAAATCAAGATTTTCCAATTAAGTTGAATGTACACCTACAAATCATTTAAATAACTTTGGGTGTATAAATGAACTCTTCTCTCAGTTACCTAGATCTTCAGGCACAGTGATTCACTGGGGAGGGTGCGGGAACTTGATTTACAGAGAAAATTTATAAATATAAATCCAAGCCCAAACCATCACTCTCAGGTCTTGACAATGATGGCCAATAACTTAAGGGATAAAATGGACCACAACTGAAATCGACTATTTTGTGTTTGGGTTATACATAAAAAGTCCTTGCACATATACTACATGTATAAATTTATATATGAATAAATACTACACATTTGTATGCTATTTATTAAGCACTTACTCTGTGCCAAATACTGTAGAGAAGCAGCATGGCTCAGTGGAAAAAGCACGGGCTTGGGAGTCAGAGGTTATGGGTTCAAATCTGGCTCTGCCACTTGTCAGCTGTGTGACTGTGGGCAAGTCACTTAATTTTGTGCCTCAGTTACCTCATCTGTAAAATGGGGATTAAGACTGTAAGCCTCACGTGGGACAACCCGATTACCCTGTATCTACCCCAGCACTTAGAACAGTGCTCTGCACGTAGTAAGCACTTAACAAATATCAACAATATTATTACTAAGCACTGATACAAGATAATCAGGTTTCACACACTCCACATCCCACAGGGAGTTCACAGTCTCAATCTCCATTTTACAAACTGAGGTTACTGAGGCACAAAAAATTAAAGTGACTTGTCCAAGGTCACATAGCAGACAAGTGGTGGAGCTGGGTTTAGATCCCAGGTCCGTCTGACTCCCAAGTCTGAGTTCCTTCCACTAGGTCTTTCTGCTTCTGTTTCCTGATGATTATTGTCAAAGCCACAACATTTGCAACAGAACTTGTCCATTTTATCTTGTGTTTGCCTGGGGTGGTGGTATAGCAGAATAGGAGATTTTGGTGTCATCTCCAGAGACGCAGCCAAATCCTATCTCACTTTTACAGCAGGAGTGTATATTTTGAAACTAACCCAGCTGAAACTCTCATTTGAAAGTAAAACATCTCACAAGAAGGGAAAATTGGAAGGAAGAGTAAAAAATGGTAAACTCACAGTTTTTTTCTTCATTCAAATGAACCAATGTTTCTAAACCCTGATGGAGAATAAGAGCCCAGGGAGAAGGGATTATGTCTCTCAATCATTTAATAGTGTTTTGCACTGAGTAGTGGAAAGAGCATGGGCCTAAAAGTCAGAGGACCTGGGTTCTAATCCCAGTTCTGCCACTTGTCTACTGTGTTATCTTGGGCAAGTCACTTGACTTCTCTGTGCCTCAGTTATTTCATCTGTAAAATGGGGATTAAAGCTGTGAGCCCCATATGGAACATGGACTCGGTCCAATCTAATTAGCTTCTACCTATCCCAGCACTTAGTACAGTGTCTGGCACATAGAAAGCACTTAAAGAGAAAGTAGCATGGTCCACTGGGAGTCAGAGGACCTGGGTTCTAATCCTGATCCTGGCTCACTTTGTGACTTTGGGTAAGTCACTTAATTTATCTGTGCATCATTTCTCCTTAACTCCCTCCTACTTAGACTGTGAGCCCCAGTCTAACCTGTATCTATCCCAGCACTTAAAACAGTTTTGGACACATTGTAAGTGTTTAACAAATACAGTAAAAGAAAAATTAAAAAAAGATAAAGTACTCAATAAATTCTATCAATTAATATCCAAATTTAGGCTTTACCTAACCAGGCAAACTGAAGTGATGAGTTGATAACCCATGTAATTGATTTAATTAAGGGTCATGGGAATAGAATCCAGGTCCTCTGACTCACATGTATGTGCTCTCTCAACTGGGCTGGACTGCTTGACTCTATTTATCTTGACTCTATTTATTGCCATTGTTCTTGTCTGTCTGTCTCCCCCGATTAGACTGTAAGCCCGTCAAACGGCAGGGACTGTCTCTATCTGTTGCCAACTTGTTCATTCCAAGCGCTTAATACAGTGCTCTGCACATAGTAAGCACTCAATAAATACTATTGAATGAATTAATGAATGATTCCCATTCCCGTGTTCTTTCCTCTAGGCCATGGTATATTTTTGATCAGCTGCGTATTTATATATTCATTTAGAAGGCAATATGGAGTGCTAAAGGAGAGAGAACAGGAGAGCCAAATTCTCATCCCAACTCTGCCTGTAATCTGCTGTGTGAACTGGGTCAAGTCATTTAATTTCTCTGGGCCTCAGGTTCCTCACCTGTAAAATGGAGGTAAAATTATTGCTTTTAATAATAGTAATAATAATAATAATAATGTTGGTATTTGTTAAGCGCTTACTATGTGCAGAGCACTGTTCTAAGCACTGGGGTAGACACAGGGGAATCAGGTTGTCCCACGTGGGGCTCACAGTCTTCATCCCCATTTTACAGATGAGGGAACTGAGGCACAGAGAAGTTAAGTGACTTGCCCACAGTCACACAGCTGACAAGTGGCAGAGCTGGGATTCGAACTCACGAGCCCTGACTCCAAAGCCCGTGCTCTTTCCACTGCGCCACGCTGCTTCTCTACAATGATGGTATTTGTTTAAGCACTTACTATGTGCAAAGCACTTTTCTAAGCATTAGAGGGATACAAGATGATCAGGTAGTCCCACGTTGGGCTCACAAGCACTTAGTACAGTGCTCTGCAAACAGTAAACACTCAATAAATATGATTTAATGAATAATCCACATTTTACAGATGAGGAAACTGAGGAACAGAGAAGTTAAGTCACTTGCCCAAAGTCACACAGCTGACAAGTTGCAGAGCCAGGATGAAAACCCATGACCTCTGACTCCCAAACTCATGTTCTTTTCACTGAGCCATGCTGCTTCTCAGCATTCAGAACATAGTAAGCCCTTCATAAAACCATCATTATCATTCATTAGTATGATCAATTATTGTTGCAGCTATTTCATCCTGATTAATGTGTGCTACTTCTTTCCATATCCTCACTCTTCCTCCCGTTCCCAATATTTACAAATAAATTATGTCTCTCCCATTAGATTATGTGGTTCTTGAGGACAAGAAATGTGTATATTCCTTCTTCTCCACCCTGTTTGCATTGGGTCTATGCCCCTAAAACACTTTAAATACTCACCTTTCCTCACAGAGTTATGTTCATATCCTGACATTCTGTTGATTTCCCTCTCTGTACTTTATTTTAATGCCTGTCTCCCCCACTAGCCTGTAAGCTTCTGGAGGGCAGGGAATATGCCTATCAACTTGACTGTATCATATTCTCCCAAACGCTTAATACAGCACTCCACATTCAGTAAACTCTCAATAAATACCATTAATTGACTGATTACAGTGTTTAGCACTCAGGAGGCTTTCAACAAATATCTCTGATTTCTTTTTGTCGTTCTAGAAATATATCTACAAATAGGGGCGGAAACACATGTGTTTTAGGAAGAAATAAAATCTACTAAGTAGCACAGAAATCAGGATTCCAGATACCTGGTTTCTGTTTCTGAGACTGACCTATTTTATTATATTGCACAAATTTTCCATTCCTGGCTTCTTTTAACCTGACTGTATCTTAACATGTCAATCAGTGAAAACCAAATTTCATCTGCCTCCTTCTTGGGAATGCCCTGAGACTTAGTCATAAATCATTCAGTGATGTTTACAGTTTGAACTCTTCAGATGAAAACTGCTTCATAATTGTAAAGTAGCTTAACTAAGTCATAAACCCAGATTTTCACTTGAACAGTCCCAGGATTTTCTCATCTGTCTTCAGAAATAACTTTTTTTTTAAGTCTTGGTGCTCAGTAAGATTTTGAGGCTTTACATTTTGTACCAAGTACTCTAACTATGGTAATACAAATGTGGAAAATTAATAGCAGGGAATCAAGCTACACAGGGATCAAGTAGAGCATCCTCAAATAAGGGGGGGGGGGGGCATATCTGCTAGTCTGCATCTTTAAACAGTGATGTGACTGTTGCTATGGCAAACATTTAACTGAGGTGAATGTGGAAGCCTGGGATACAAGCCCAAGATTTAATGACACTCCATTTACTTTAATTTCTTCAGTGAAAAGGCATATTTTGCAGATTCATTCACCTAACCCTGTGACTCTGAGATTGTACAGCAATAAACAGTGCAGTAAGAATTTCATCATTTGAGCCTAAGGAACAAGAAATACTAAATAACACTAAAGAGTCTGTAAATCCAAGGTTATTTCAATGTAAACATAATCAATCGATCTAGCACGTTTGTTGAATGCTTACTGTATGCAGATTATTGTACTTAGTGCTTGGAAGAGTACAACAGATTTGGTGTACATATTCCCTACTCCAAAGGAGCTTACAGTCTACAGCGGGAGACAGGTGTTAGAGGAATTATGGAAATGTACATAAGTGGTGTGGATCTGAGGGTGGATTGAAGCAGCTTGGCCTAGTGGATAGGGCACGAGCCTGGAAGTCAAAAAGTCATGAGTTCTAATCGTGGTTCTGCCACTTGTCTGCTGTGTGACCTTGGGCAAGTTACTGAACTTTTCTGTGCCTCAGTTACCTCCCCTATAAAATGGGGATTAAGACTGTGAGTCCAATGTGGGACCCCTGTCCCACACAATTTGGGACTCGTCCAACACAATTTGCTTGTACTCCCCCCAGTGCTTAATATAGTGCCTGTCACATAGTGAGCACTTAACAAATACCATAATTATTATTATTATGAATATCAATTGCTTAAAGGGCATAAATCCAACCACAGGGGTGATACAGAGGAGGAGGAAGTAGGGGAAATGAGAGTTTAGTAGGGGAAGGCCTCTTGGAGGAGATGTGATTTTAATAAGACTTTTGTTAGGGAGAGTGGTGATCTTCCATATATGAAGAGGGAGGGAGTTCCAGGCCAGAGGCAGGACATGGGCAAGGGGTTGGTGGTGAAGTGGACCAGATGAAGGTACAATGAGGAGGTTAGCATTAGAGGAAGTGAGCAGACTGGATTGTGTTAGGAAATCAGATATGCTACCTTCTCACATATGATAGGAGAAGACAAGCTTATTGAGTGCTTCGAAGTCAATGGTAAAGAATTTATGTTTGATGTAGAGGTGGATCAATCGACCATTCGTACTTATTGAACATTTACAGGATGGACAATCACTGGAAATTCTTGAGGAGTAGGGAAACATGGATTGAAATTATTCTAGAAAAATGATTAGGCAGTAGAATAAAGTATGGACTGAGTGGGAAGAACGGGAGGCAGGGAGGTCAGAGAGGAGACTGATGCAGTTGTTAAAGTGGGATAAGATAAGTGGTTGGAACAGCCTAGAAGCCACTTGGAGGGTAGATTTTAGTGATAGTATGAGGTGGAAGCTCCAGGATTTGGTGACAGATTGAATATGTGGTTGAATAAGAGATGAGTTTAGGATAATGCCAAGGTTATAGGCTTGTGAGACAGGGAGGATAGTCGTGTTATCTACAGTGATGGGAAGAGAATGGGAGGACAGGGTTTGGGTGGGAATATGAGAAGTTCTGTTTTGGACATGTTAAGTCTGAGGTGTCAGAAGTGTATCCAAGCAGAGATGTTCTGGAGGCAGGAGTAAATAGACAACTGCAGAGAGGAAATAGGTCAGGGCTGGAAAGGTAGATTTGGGAGTCATCCATGTAGATATGGTACTTCAACTTTAGTGATTTACCTGAGAAGATTTGTCTAAGAAAATAAATAATTTATTTTAAATTAAAATAATTTAATATTTCAACATTTTAAATGTATTGAAGCAAATTAAATGGTAAACAATTGAATGCAAATATCTGAATTTTCAAAAATCCTAGCTTAGTTTATGCTTTCCCTGAAGTCTAGCTGTGGGTAACATTTGCAATTTTGAATTGTTAAAATTAATTTGTATTCATTTCAGCGTAAGTGATCCTATTGCTTTATGGCACTCGTGTTGATGACCTTTACGTCATAAAAATTTAATTGTCTTTAATTGTCATTTAGCATTATTAAGCTTTAATTAATGAACACTTCTAAAGTTGATCAACTGTTGAATAACCAGTTCCCTCAGAGAATGGCAAGACCAAATGGAGGCGCGTACTGAGTATTACCTTTAGAATTTCCTCCATGAAAAAGCCTGAAAAATACAGTCCCATGAAAGGAAATTCATTTCCCAGATATGCTTTGCTCATCTAATAAAATGGAAAATTTGGCATTCATTGGAAATACAGGGGAGATCAATATAATTTTCCTGGGGTGCCAGTATAGTTTGGTAGAAAACATACAACTCTGAGAATCAGGAGACCTGGGTTTTAAATTTGGAGCTACCGATCAATCACTGGTATTTATTCAGTGTTTACTGGTGCAGAGCACTGTACTAAGCACTTGAGAGAATACAATACAATAGAGTTGGTACACACAATCTCTTCCCACAAGGACCTTACAGTTTAATTTGGTAGAGAGAGACCATTTAAGCTAAATTACAGATAGGGGAAATGGCAGAAGATAAGAATAAATGCAGTGGAGTTTGAGTTGTGGGTGATTGTATTTTTAGATAACTTCAATTAGACATCTAGTTCACCTTTGGTTTTGCAACTTCTCCTTGGAGTTATCTCAGAATTTTTGTGTGAATGCTATCAGTTCCTGTTAAATTGTTTGTAATCAGGTAAATAATTTGGTCTAAAGCATCGTAATTTAACCAAGTTCCTCTGATATATCTGTTTCACTTAATGATCAGGTAGAAACCCGCCTCACTGAACACCAAACTGAAAAATTAATTGACCTTCATATCTATCTCTTTTTTTTTTATCCCTATGTGATCTTTTTGTCTGAGTCAAATGGTTTTGATTTCCTAACCAGTTTCTGACTTTTGATATCAATCAATAGTATTTATTGTCTGCCTATTTAGTGACCTCATTTCCTCATCTGTACAATTGCCAACTCTCATAAGACAACATACAAGTACTCTACTAGTTCAATGCAGAGTGGAGTAATAGATAGAACATGGAGCTCAGAGTCAGAAGGCCAGATTTCGATTCCCAGATCTACCACTGTCTACTGTGTGACCTTGAGCAAGTCACTTAACCTCTCTGTCTCAGTTTCCTCATTTGGAAATGAGGAAAAATGCCAATTCTCCTTCCCTCTTCAACTGTAAGTCCCATGTGGGTCAGGGACTTTGATGTGATTCACTTTTATCTATCACAGGTTTTAGCATAGTACAGCGTGGCTCAGTGGAACGAGCATGGGTTTAGGAGTCAGAGGTGGTGGGTTCTAATCCCTCCTCAGCCACTTGTCAGCTGTGTGACTTTGGGCAAGTTACTTATCTTCTCTGTGCCTCAGTTATCTCATTTGCCAAATGGGGATGAAAGACTGTAAGCCCCACCTGGGACAACCTGATTACCTTGTATGTGTCCCAGCACTTAGAACAGAGCTCGGCACATAGTAAGCGCTTAACAGACACCATTACCATTATTATTATTATTACTAGATAGTACAGGTAAATGTTTAATACATTCTATAATCATTATTGTCATTCAGCCTTAAATAGGGCTTCAGTCATTTTAGAAATATCCCCATTAGTTTAATGGATAGTAGTAACCCTAAATCAATTAATAGCAATAATATTAATGGTGATAGTAAGAATAACAATAATATTTATTAAGCACTTACTATGTACCAATTAATCAATGGCATTTATTGAGTGTTCAGAGCACTGTACTAAGCAATTGAGAAAGTAGAATACAATATAGTTAGTAGACACAATCTCTGCTCACAAGGGCAAGCACTGGAGTAAATGCAAGCTAATTAATACCTAGACCACATGGGACTCACAGTCTTGGGCAGAGAACAAACAGGTATCAAATCCCAACTTTACAGAAGAGGAAATTGAAGTACAGAAAGATTAAGTGTTTTGCCCAAGGTCACAGAGAGGGCAAGTGTCAGAGACAAAGATAGTAATTGCACTAAATTCTATAGTATTTATTACACACCTACATAGTGCCAAGCACTGTACTAAGCACATGGGAAAATGCAACTGAAACAAAATATATCTGTCACAAGCCCCCAGTTCGTACCAGCCAGGACCTTCCTGAATTGGGGGAACCTCGGTGACACGTAGTAAAGTCAAACTATACTACTGATCACCAAGGTTACTGTGGAAAGTTGTTTGTTTTTAAACTTAGTTTTACCAACATGCAAAGGAGTGACACATACACACTTACTCACTTCACCACCAAGGATCCAGTAGAGAAGCAGCGTGGCTCAGTGGAAAGAGCATGGGCTTTGGAGTCAGAGGTCATGAGTTCGAATCCCAGCTCTGCCACTTGTCAGCTGTGTGACTGTGGGCAAGTCACTTAACTTCTCTGGGCCTCAGTTACCTCATCTGTAAAATGGGGATTGACTGTGAGCCCCATGGGGTACAACCTGATTCCCCCGTGTCTCCCCCAGCGCTTAGAACAGTGCTCTGCACATAGTAAGCGCTTAACAAATACCAACATTATTATTACCAGTCTGCTGGTCAATGGAACCGGTTCTGCCAATGCAGCTTCTTTCTGCTTCCAAGTGCTGCTGCCTTCTGCTGCTTTCAAGTGAATTGAATGAATGAATGAGTGAATACTCTGTGAAAAGGGTACCATGAAGCCAGTCTGACTTTATGGACAGAAATGGTCCTATTTGGCAAATTCCTCAAAGATTGATCCTTTGATAAGGAAGTTTATCAGAGCAACAATTTCTTCTCTCAAGTGTGCTAAGGCTCAGTTTGAGAACTGCTAGAGAAGAAGGGCTCTCTCAGCGTCACTCTTGGAGAGTTTCCAGTACTTTACCAGTCTCTGCTATGGGAGGGAGAGTCAAGCAGAGGCCTACCCATTCCATTTCTAGTTTGGATAGTGGCTAGCGAGTGGAAGGCAATCTGCTATAAGTCAAAACTCACCTGTGCTGGGCAGCAGCAGTATGGAAGAGAGTCGAGGGTGGAGACTCGATTTTACTGCACAGAAGTGGCAAAGGTAAGCAATTTCCATATTTTTATCAGGAAAACTGTATGGATACATGACCAGAATGACTGCAAATGGAAAGCAGGCTATTTTGGGAGAGATATGTCCGTGGTGTCACTATGGGTCTGAAACGACTTGACGGCATAAGACAAGACAAGAGAGGAAAGGGTGGGACAATGGTGAAGGTAAAGTGGCACCTCCTGTTGTCTCCAGCTGTCTCTGCCAGCCTACTCTATATATGCCAGGGAAATAGTGGGAAAGCTGGTAAAAAGCTGCCAAATAGTGGCATCCAGGTCTCTCCATCCCCTGCCTCCCCAGAGACCACCCTGCCACTTCCCACTGCTCCGAGCCACTCCCTTTACCTCTTCCCTGCCACACAGAACTTGTATGCACAAGTGTATATATGTGTACATGTATATATGTGTATATATAGGTACATATTTATAATTATAATTCTATTTATTTTAATTAATGACATCTATATATCCATTCATTCATTATTTCTTTCAATCACATTTATTGAGCGCTTACTGTATGCAGAGGTCTGTACTAAGCACTTGGAATGTACAATTCAGCAACAGAGACAATCCTTACCCAACAATGGGCTCACAGTCTAGAAGGGGGAGACAGACAGCAAAGCAAAACAAGTAGACAGGTACAGTAGACAGGCATCACTCTCATCAAAATAAATAGAACCATAGATAAATGCACATCATTAATAAAATAAATAGACCAAAAATATGTACAAATATATACAAGTACTGTGGGGAGGGGAAGGGGGAGAGCAGAGACAGGGAATAGGGGCAATGTGGAGGGGAGAGGAACAGAGGGAAAGGGAGGGCTCAGTCTGGAGCCTCAGTCTATAATTGTATTTATTTATAATGATGCTACTGATGCCTGTTTACTTGTTTTGATGTGTGTCTCCCCACTTTCTAGACTGTGAGACCAATGTGGCAGGGATTGTCTGTATTTGTTGCTGAATTATACCTCGCAAGTGCTTAATACAGTGCTCAATACAGTGCAGTGCTCAATACACAGTAAGTGTCCAATAAATATGAATGAATGAATGAATGCTCTCCACACAGTAAGAGCTCAATAAATACAACTAAATGAATGAGAAGGCACTAATCCTACTGCTAAGGGACTTAAAACACCTGTTCCTTGCTCTCCAGGGATTTACTGTTTAATCTAAAGTGGGGGAAACACACAAAAATGATTTACAAGGAGTTAGGAGCAGGAAAAGAACAAAGATATAGTAGAAAATAGTGTAAATATGTAGCTGAATCAATAATTGACCATACAATTGACTCTACCTCTATGTTCATGTGAGGAGGGGCATAAAAAATAAAAGTACTGAAGTGCTTTGAATTTACCTGAGGTGCTGTCAATTCAACAGGGTAAGCTTTCTGGATCAATTGGGATTTTAGAAGGGCTTGATGCTGAAAGAGCTGTGGTTTGGTGGAAATTAGATGGAGGTGGATAAGGAGTTCCAGGAGGAAGACACAGCTTGGGCAAGAGGTTGGAGTTGGGAGAGTTGAGATCTAGGTACAGTTAGAGGACCAGGATGTTAAACAGAAATTGAGCCAGGCTTTGGGTGGGATCTTCCTGTAGACTGTGAGATTCTTGTGGGCAGAGAACTTGTCTATCAACTCTACTATATTGGTTCTCTCCCAAGCACCTCAATAAATGTCATCGACTGATTGACTAGAACGGTGAGAGGAAGGAGAGAGGTTAAAGTGAATTTGGAAATAAGATGATGTTTAGTGCCTACACAGTGCCCTAAACAAGGTACCCTTGTTTGACTGAAGTATTCCCCTGCCTCAGAACCATTCCTCCAATTAAACATTCATCCATTTATCTCTGAACAAATTTACTCCAATACACTTCCTAATTTATACTCAAATGACGGTGGCAATAGGCTAAAAAGGATCTATCTTTACTATTCTTGCCTTAGTTCTATTTCAGAGCTCTTTTGTTTTGCCCTTCCTGGATGCTTTGTTGTACTCCACCATCAACTTGCACTCTAAAGAGTAACTAAGTAACTTCCAAATAGCACCTACACAAATAATAATAATAATGATGGTATTTGTTAAGCGCTTATTATGTGCCAAGCACTGTTCTAAGCGGTAGCACATCCACTAACGCTCAGTCTCTTGAAATTGCTTTTACTAGACTAGTGACCTTCTCCTGGATAAATTCAGTGGCTTCTCTTTTTCATCTTCCTGGACCTTCCTGCTATCTTTGTTAATTACCTTCTCTCTTCTCCTTGACATTCTTTCTAGTCTTGGTTTCAGAGACCATGTACTTAGACACCTTGTTTAATCACTTTTTCTGAATCTTCTTTTACCCTGCCAGCTCCTTGTGGAGGCATATCTACTAAAAAGATTTCATCTGCTCCTCTTCTATGGGGCAAAACAGGCAAAATGCCAGAGGCTTTTTTTATGGTATTTGTTGAGCATTTTCTCTGTGCCAGTTACTTTACTAAGCACTGGGGTAGATACAAGCTAACCAGGATGGACACAGTCCCTTTCCCACATAGGACTTACAGTCTTAATCCCCATTTTACAAAGAAGGAAATTACTTGTAGGAGCACAGAGAAATTAAATGACTTACCCAAGGTTACATAGCAGACAAGTGGCAGAGCTGGGATTATAACTCAGTTCCTTTTGACTCCTAGGCCCATGTTGTATCCACTAGATCACACTGCTTCAAAATTATGTAGTTAGTGTACTATTCATCATTTGGTGCCTAAGTTTTCATATTGGAGATCAGTAAATCAGAAGATGCTATTGCTGCTAAGGTTTCATTATCAAGTATGTGTGTGTGCCCTTTCCTCCCTCCCTCAATACTCCTTCTTTGAGAGCAAATAACAAATCCTGGCAGTCCCTCTTTTCCTGCAAGCCCATACAATGCAGCACCAGCAATATCCTACCAAATATTTTGGAACATTCACTAAGATTTCAAAAGGTACAGCAAACATAAAGTAATGAAGTTGTATTTGTCTTTATTTACAGAAATCTAATTTTGTTCATTACTAAAAACACCCCTAAAATGAACAAAAACCAGGAATAAAGCACAACTTGCAATGAACTTCAAAGATTACCACACTCCCCCGATAATCATGTGAGACTAGAGGCCAAAGGTTTTGTTTGTGTGCAGTAATCCACAAAAGATGAAATTCCTAAAGGGCATTATTGATCTTGTGATAAAGAGCCAAAAAAAATCCTTCCTTAAAAGCACAGAGACAGTTATATATTGGGGAACAGTTTTTCAGCTCATCTCCCCAGTGCCTAGATAATATTGGTCAAACAGATCAAATAGAAATTAAGTGAATAGATATGATTAATATGCTAGATAGTGTGGACAACTTGGTGATTTGAAATGAAATGTATTGACTGCCAGATAACACTTTGAATGGAGAATACTAAAATTATTCAGAAATAGCACCCTGACACTTTACAAATACACCATGTTTTACAAAAGTTTACTAGAATTAATACACTTTTGTAGTTTATGCCCATTTTATGGTGAAAACAATTAAGCTGGAGCTAGCATGATAAAAGTTTAATTTGAAGGTTTAATCAGGGAAAATAGAATCCAGGAATAGAATGGCTTCTGATAGTACTCAAGAGGCACGTTGAGATTCATTCAATAGTATTTATTTATTGAGCGCTTACTATGTGCAGAGCACTGTACTAAGCGCTTGGAATGAACAAGTCGGCATCAGATAGAGACAGTCCCTGCCGTTTGACGGGCTTACAGTCTAATCGGGGGAGACGGACAGACAAGAACAATGGCAATAAATAGAGTCAAGGGCAATAAACAGAGTCCAAATAAACGTGCTGTAACATGCTCTCTACTGGGTACAAGGTGGAATGTGATAACATGCTCCAATTTACAGATGCTGAGTTCACGCAAACCTGGAGCATTTCTCTGAAAGGAACCACGAATCCTCCACTGGCACCAAGTCTGAGCTAAAGAACTCAGCTGTAGGAGCCATAGTGCAAGAAAGCTGTATGCTTTGGTTTTCTTCCCCTTCATTCCGCAGAAAACGCCCTCTGAAAGGTTACCAATGACCTCCTTCTTGCCAAATCCAACAGCTCCTACTCCATCCTAATCCTCCTCTACCTCTCAGCTTCCTTTGACACTGTTGACCATCCCTTGCTCCTCAACACATTATCTAACCTTGACTTCACTGACTCTGTCCTCTTCTGGTTCTCTTCTTATCTTTCTGGCCATTTATTCTCAGTCTCTTTCGCTGGTTCCTCCTCCGCCTCCCATCCCCTAACTGTAGGGATTCCTCAAGTCAGTTCTTGGTCCATCTTGGTCCAACTACACTCACTCCCTTGATGAATTCATTCACTCCCACAGCTTCAACTATCATCTCTATGTGGATGATGCCCAAATCTACATCTCCTCCCTTGTTCTCTCTCCCTCCCTCCAGGTTTGCATCTCCTCCTGACTTCAGGACATCTCCACTTGTATGTGCTCCACCCCACCTAAAACTCAACATGTCCAAAACAGAGCTCCTTATCTTCCCTCCCAAACCCTGTCTTCTCCCTGACTTTCCATTAACTGAGGATGGCATCCTTCCCGTCTCATAAACCCACAACCTTGAGTCATCCTTGACTCCGATCTCTCATTCACCCCACATATCCAATCCATCAGAAAAGCCTGCCTGTCTCACCTTCACAACATTGCCAAAGTTGGCCCTTGCCTCTGCATCCCTACTAACAAGGTACAATCACTCATCCTATCTTGACCGACTTACTGCATCAGCATCCTTCCTGATCTCCCAACCTCCTGTCTCTCCCCACTTCAGTCTATACTTTACTCTGCTGCCTGGATTATCTTTCTACAGAAATGTTCTGGGCATGTCACCCCCTCCTCAAAATTCTCCTGTGGTTGCCCATCAACCTCCATATCAAGCAAAAACTTCCCACTCTTAGTTTCAAAGCTCTCCATCACCTTGCCCCTTCTTACCTCACCTCTCTTCTCTCCTTCTACATCCCAGCCTGTTAGTTCCTGTCCCATGTGTGACTCAGTGTAAGTAAGAAAGAGAATAGGCATTTAATACCCATTTTACAGTTGAGGAAACTGAGGCCCAGAGAAATTAAGTGACTTACCCAAGGTCACACAGAAGTCAAGTGGTGGAGCCTGAATTACAACTCAGGTCCTCAGAAACATTACCGTCCTGCCTGTCCTCAATCTTGATTTAATCTTTACTGTATCTTTTGTACTGTTGTGGGCAGGGATTGGGTCTGTACTGTTGTATCATACTCTCCCAAGCACTTAGTACAGTGCTCTGAACACAGTAAGTGCTCAATAAATCTCATTGAATGAATGAATATTAGGCCAGGCCTGTGCTCAAATAATTGTGGTATTTGTTAAGTGCTTACTGAGTGCCAAGCACACTGTTCTTAAGCACTGGAGTAGATAATAACAATAATAATAATAATTGTATATAAGGGCTATATACCAGGCCTGGACTGCTGTACTCAGATAATCAGG
Source organism: Ornithorhynchus anatinus (assembly GCF_004115215.2). NCBI lineage: Eukaryota > Metazoa > Chordata > Mammalia > Monotremata > Ornithorhynchidae > Ornithorhynchus > Ornithorhynchus anatinus. The sequence continues at coordinate 143,475,667 of NC_041728.1, forward strand.
TTAGAAATGGACCCTTAGGGGCTCCAGTATTAATCCCCATTTTACACATAAGGTAACTGAGGCACAGAGAAGTTTAAGTGACTTACCCAAGGTCCCACAGCAGACATGTGGCTGAGATGGGATTAGAACCCAATTTCTCTGACTTTCAGGCCCATGTCCCTTCCACATGGCCACGCGACTTGTGCCCAAGAGCAGAGGAAGCCAAGTCTGGGCAGGATCCCAGGCTGGGGTTTGGAGATATGGGGACCTGCGGAGGGAAGTAGGGAGTTTCTTGGAGAGGTTAGAGTTGAGTGTTAGTAACAGAAGACGGGAGGAGAGAAGAAGGGAGTCTTGCAGGGAAAGAGGTTTAAATAAACCATCTGTGAAAGATAGTTTCACTAAACAAAAGAACACTAAACTCCTTTAGTTTCTAGATTACTTTGTTTAAGTAATGTTATTTTTGGAGCAGCTAAAATAAAATTGTCATTTGAGCATTCAAAGAATAAACTCATCCATCTCTTTGCTAACCTGATTGCTAAGAAGTGCCCTTGAAAAAGCAGAATACTGAGAAGAAAAAAAACACAAGAGTCTTGTTCACTGTGCAATTATATGAAAGTGGTAAGATTTGTTTACTACTTTTGCTTACAGTTGCAGTTAAAAGCAAAGAAAGGGAAATCATAAATCATTAGATTTAACATTTTTGTTGGGGATGACCCAGCACAATAAGTTCAGGAGCGGGCAATTAGCCGGCTGCTGTTGCTTTTTATGAGCCATATCAGTTACTGAACTGTAGGCATTTGATGGGAAAAGCATTTCCAGCAGCTTGCAAAATTTCCATTCTTGAACTATTAAGATTAGAACCAAAAGCATGCATTAGCTTTCCATCTGAAAAATGGCAATTCCACACATTGCCATATGCAGTTCAGTCATCTCTACTCTAATGCATGTTTCCTTTACACTATATGATTTGGATAGGAATGTGATAGAAGAATTGGGGAACACAATTAATGCCAGGTAACTGTGAATGATTTATAAAAAAAGATGGAGTTCTACCATAAACATCTGGTCACTACCACTCCTACATTAGCATTTCAAAGAGAGCCAGTAGCAAGCATTTAATATTTATTATTTACTATACAGTAATAATGAGTGCAACTATTTCCCCAGAAAGTGCTAATATCAGTTAAGTTTGAGTAAAGCACAATGATTCAAGATTTATAAGGTTGGTCCTCAAAATAAAATAAGCTCTATAAAATCTTTTTTTATCTTCCACAACCTTGAATTTCATCAGGTGCAATTAAAATCATGTACTGTTTCAGCTGAGATACCTGACAGCTACTTGCATTTCAAATTAAATGTCTCCCTTTCTAATGAAAGGTTTGTTATCAAAATCTTAAGAGCATTTTACATAAGGTGACTGTTTCTTTCACAAGGCTTTCTTTCTCCTTTAGGTGATACTTAGAACCCAAACCTTTCCCACCCCTTCCCCCAAACCTCTAAGAGATAGACATTCAACTCTAAATATTGGATTTAAGGTACATGTAAGTATATTTTCGATGTAAATTACATTCCCTGAATTTTCTTTTAATACTTTAACTTATTTGCATTCTATTATAGCAGAATTAACCGTTAATTTCAATAGTTATGGGTACTAAATCATTTACCCATGGAACGTGATAATCCCTTTGACAATACAATTGGAATGTGCTAATACGTTTAAATTCAATATTTTTACAGGTCCCTTAAAGAAAAGTCAGGCCTGGAATCCTGGCATGTATAACTGATAGTAACAAGGGTATGGAAAATGAAAGAAATTAATAAATATATAAATCAAATTAAATGGTAAGCATGACTGTATGCCCTACTGAAAGCTCACCTCCTCCATGAGGTCTTCCCAGACTGAGCCCCTCTTTCCTCTGCTCTTCCTCCCCTCCCCATTGCCCCTACTCCTTCCCTCTGCTCTACCCCCTCCCACCCCACAGCACTTGTGTATATGTACATATTTATCATTCTATTCATTTTATTAATGGTGTGTATATATTTCTAATTCTATTTATTTATTTTGATGCTATTGATGCCTCTCCACTTGTTTTATTTTGTAGTCTATTTCCCCACTTCTAGAATGTGAGCCCACTGGGTAGGGATTGTCTCTATTTGTTGCCGAAGTGTACTTTCCAAGCACTTAGTACAGTGCTCTTGCACACAGTAAGCACTCAATAAACACGATTGAATGAATGAATGAATGTGTGGAGTGGGAGAGGAGAGAGGATAAATCAGAAGCAGTGTGGCCTAATGGAAAGAAAGAGTATGGGTCTGGGAGTCAGAAGACCTGGGTTCTAATCCCAGCTCTGCCACTTGTTTGCTGTAAGACCTTGGGCAGGTCACTTCATTTCTCTGTGCCTCAGTTACCTCACCTGTAAAATGGGGATTAAGACTTTGAGCCCTATGTGGGACAAGGACTGTGTCCAACTGAATTATCTTCTATCTATCCTGGCATTTAGTACAGTGCCTGGAGAATAGTAAGCACTTAAATACCCCCAAAAAATGTAGTGGGGTAGGGCTGCTTAAGTGCCTTGAAGCTACAACTACTAAATGATTATGATATAAAAACCTCAGTGGTAAATTAGACCTTCCATAGCCATCTGTGGTAAGAAACCATGAACTGAACAGTGGAAGGTGATTGTGGCCATATCCTTTCACGTAAGAATGAAACTAGTCACTGGCTGATTTCAGACTCTAACTGTGGACAGTTTTTCTGGAATAGCTAATAGTAGCTATTGCTCTCAATCTGTCACTTGTCACTAAAACTAAAAAATGCAAAATTGATTGGAATGTTATAAAAAGAGAACTTTATCACTTCCCCAAATAAAATCTGAATACATGTCAATACCCATTCTAATTTACATAGCACCTTCATTGATATTGTTGTTTTAGAGCATTACTACTGATGTCTATATTATTTTAGCAGTTAAACTAAAGTATCAGGGATGAAGAGAAATCTGGAAATGTCTCTGAGACCTTTGGGCACTTGATATTTACCCCATCCTGAACCCCACAGCACATATGTACATATTTTTAAATTATATATTATAAATTATTTATTTTTATTAATGCCCTGTGTCCCCCTCTAGACTGTAAGATCATTGTGGTCAGGGAATGGTTCTGCCAACTCTGCTGTATTGTACTCTCCCAAGTGCTTAGTACAGTGATCTGCAGACAATAAGCACTCAATCAATACAATTGATGATTGTGATTAACCTAGCTTAGAATAGATTTGTGCTTTTCTTCAGTAATGTGATGTGATGAACTTCTTACTGTACAGCTACTTCCTTGCACTGGAACTTTTACAGTAACTGAGGCTTTTAATATATTTTCATATAAAAAGATGCTCCACAGAGAGTATAAAGTTACCTTTCCAAAAGAAAATGGTATAATTAAATTTAGATTCTAACTTTTCAAACCACTTTTAGGGCCTGAAAATTTGAGTGACAATAGCCATGTAATCTATTTTTAATTTTTTTATCTCTGATGAATATTTCCTCCCAGCACCCATCCACCAGTAAGAAAAACTGAACAACTATTTTATTATTTCTCGATTGAAGACCTGCATGCAACCAATAGCTAGCCATCATTCTCAGAGTCGCCAAAGGGCATGAAGGAGGATTTAGAAATCTCTTTATATTATACTTCAAAAACAGTTTCTAGACTCTGTCAGCATCCTCTGGAATTGCTTTTAGAGCTGACTGTAGCATTACAAGTCTAATAGAGAAGCAAATGTACAACACATTAATATTGATCCACTAGTTAAAAACAGATCATAAATTGTAAAAGAAAAAATATAGGAACATAACAGAAAAGTTTAAGGATCATATATTTCAGCTTCTGTAAATAATTGAAAATGTCATTTGGTCATTAACTAGACTGATCATATGTCTCGATTAAAGTGGGATAATACCAGACTTTTGTAGGGTGCCTTGACACTGAACTCCAGTGTCATTTTCAATGCTTCAAGTTCAACATCCAGGTTCCTCATGGTCACATAAACTAATCAGAGACTTGCACTCAACAGTTTCTAGTCCACTCTCAAAGAAGCTGAGGGGTAATAGCAACCCAATCTGTACACTTGGCTCCTCTGATACCAACCTATTCACTGCACCTCACCCTTGTCTGTCTTGCAAACTACCTTTTGCATACAGTCTCCCTCCTGCCTGGAAATCCTTTTCCCTTCACATCTGTCAGACCACCACTCTTCCCCATCTACCAAGCCCTACTAAAATTACCTTTCCAGGAAGCTTTCACTGACTAATCCCATCTCCCCACTCCATTCCCTCCCTTCTGTTTGACCTATGCATTTGAATTCTCACCCTCTAAACACCGAACTCCTCACTCCATCCCCTTCCCTGGCATTACTTACATTCATACTTTTATACTCAGTTGCTTCCCCTATCTATAATGTGTTTTAATGTCTACCTTCCCCGCTAGAGTGCAGCAGAGCAGGGATCATGTCTAACTCCATTTTGCTGCCCCCAAACCTGAGTACAGTATTCTGGATAGAGCAAACACGCAATAAGCATGACTGATTGATGGAAAGCATAAAGGAAATTAAAGTGAGAAAGATCCATAAATCAATTGGATTTATTGTGCACGTACTCTGTGCAGAGCACTGTAGTATTTGGGAGAAAATAACACAGAGTTGGTATACACATTCCCTGTCCACAACAAGCTTACAGTCTAGAGGAGAAGGCAGGCATTAATATAAATAAAATTATAGATATGTACATAAGGGCTCTGAGGCTAAGGGAGAGGTTAATGAAAGGTGTAAATCCTAGTGCAATGGGAACATAGAAGGGAGTGGGAGAAAAGGACATGAGGGCTTAGATGGAGAAGGCCTCTTGGAGGAGGTGTGCTTTTAATAAGACTTTGAAGGTGGGGAGAGATAATATCTTTCAGATATGAAGAGGGAATTCCAGGCCAGAGGCAGGGCTTGAGAAACGGATTGGAGTCAAGATAGATGAGACTGAGGTACTGAGACTGAAGAATAGAAAGGGACCAAAACTGAGTCTTAAAGGGCTGGTACAATTAGGGGGAGGGAGGCAGAGGAGGAGCCCACAAAAGAGACTAAGAATGAGTGGTCACAGAGATAGGAGGAGAACCAGGAGAGGGCAGTGTCAATGAAGTCAAGTTTGGAGAATGTTTTCAGGAGAAGGGGGTGGTGGACAGTGTCAAAGGAAGCTGAGAGGTCGAGGAGGATTAGGATGGAGGTGAGTCATTGGAATAAGCAAAAAGATCATTAGTGACCTTTTAGAGGGTAGTTCAGGTGGCGTGAAAATAGCTGAAGCCTGATTGGCAAGGGTCAAGAAGAGAATGATGGAGAGGAAGTGGAGGAGAGAGTGTTGACAACTTTGTCAAGGAGTTTGGAGAGGAACAGGAGCAGGGAGATGCAAAGTTAACTGGAGAGAGCTGTTGGGTCAAGGGAGGATTTTGTTTTTTATATAGGTGATATATGAACATGTTTGAAAGCAAGGGGAAGAAGTCACTGGAGAATGAGCAGCTGAAGATGACCCCAAAGTTCTGTCTGTTGGAGTTACTTTAAACATCTTTTAAGGTTGTACTTTACTATGTCTTTAAAATATTTCTGCCCCTCAGCCTCTCACATGGCTTCTTTAAAATGGCCATTTAGCAGCTGCTTGGGATTCCTGATGTCAATCAATCTACTCACAAGTCTGCCCAGCAAGAATCTTGAGCAATAAATGAAAGAATCTTTAAGGTGAAATGACAAATTGCTCTTTAGGTTTTTTATTAAAAACTTCATCCAGGTTGATTATCGAAAAGATGAATGGAATTTTCCTTTACAGAATACAAAAGATAGCAAGGGAATATCCTGAAATAAAACCATACATATCAAAGTTTGTACCAAGTTAAAAAGGCAAGACAAATTGTGTGTGTAATAGTACAAAATAAATGCCTATTCAAAAGCTTTAAAGTCTACAAGGTGTTTTGCTTTGTTGTTTTGTTTACATCAGACACACCTTTAGCCTGTTTTTTCCTACAGGGAAAGGATTATTTACAATTGTCACTTTTCATGTAGATAGTGTTCATTGCTTTATTTGAAATCCATAAACAACAACTCTTTCACTCTTTTCTACCACTCATAAACTTGTATATGATTTTGATTGCCCCAGAAGACCTCTGTTTGATTTTGATGCTCCAGAGTGCTGGCGGTGTCCAGAGAATACTCGGAATAGGACTGATAAAGCCTGGGGAGCTAACCTTTTGAATCAGAAAAGTTGGTTAATGTGCCTTTGGTCCTTTTATCTTTTAAGTGATTGTAGTTTGGCTGCTTCTTAGCTGTTATCTCTAAAGTCCACCTGTGGGAGTGGAAATTGGGTGAAAAGGGCATCAGTATAAGAGGACCAGGCAGAGGGTGGAGGGGAAAATTTGAACTATGATCTGTCAATCAGGTGAGCAACGTGGGAATTTCGTAAGTGACAAAATTCCCTCTATGGCCTCTCAGGTCAGGTTCCTGGAATGTTCTTGAAAAAACTTAGATTTTGTTGTTATGAAGCTATTTTTGTAAGTGATGGACTGGTGCCAAGAGTTAGATTAATCAGTCAATAATGCAGTGGTATTTCAAGAGCATCTATTCTGGCCCTGGAACTGTTCTAAATGCTTGAAAGTGTTCAGTACTGTTAATAGACTTGATCCCTGCCCTCAAAGACTTTACAATCTAGCTGGGAAGAAAGACACTAAAATGATTTACAGTTAGGAGGAAGGACGAGGAACTATGTATGAAAGTCAGTGCTTAAGTCCTATGTTGGGGAATGAAAGGCGTGTGACTGTGTGCTGTGTTTGGTTATAAATATAAAAGTTCATGGGTGAGATATAATCTGGGGAGATTATAAATTAATGATGGAAGGCCTCCAGGAAAAGATGAGTTTCAGAAGGCCTCTGAAGACAGGGAGAGATGGTAGATCTGGTGGATAAGAAAAGGGAGGGTTTTCCCAGTAGAAGGAAGATCCCTCTAGACTATAAAGTCATTGTGGGAAGGGAACATGTCTACCAACTCTGTTACAATGTTATACTGTACTTTCTCAAACTCTTACTATAGTGCTCTGCATACAGTAAGCACTCAAATACAACTGCTTCATTGATTGATCTTGAGCTAGAGATAGGTGGCAAGGGAGAAAAGAATGAAGCACAGTGATCTTGAGAGGAACTAAAAGTGTTAGCTGGGCTACAGTAGAAGAGAATTCATTCATGTTCAATCGTATTTATTGAGCACTTACTGTATATTAAGCACTTGGAAAGTACAATTTGGCACCAGATAGGGACAATCCCTACCCAACATTAGGCTCACAGTCTAGGCTAGGTAGGAGGAACAGAGCTGATTAAATGCCTTAAAACCAATGGCTAGGAGTTTTTGCTTGATGCAGAGAGGAATAAGTAACCCGTTGGAGGTTTATAAGGAATGTGGTGATATGCAGAACAAGGGTTTTAGAAAAATGATTTGGATGGGAAAGTGAAGTATAGTCTGAGAAAGGAGAGATTGGAGGTAGGAAGATTGGTGAAAAGGTTGACGAAATGGCTAGCTGTAGGAAGCTTGCAGATAAAACTCTCTCTCCCACTCCCACGACTCTCCAGTCTACATGTCTCTCCAGCACCAAGAGATTGTTTCCCAGCTCCTTAGACAGGCAGACACAAACTTCAGAGAGCTCAACAATGTATACTAGTTTCTTGACAAGGCAACAGTGAAAACTAATACAGTTCAAACAACCTTTCTCTGGATAGAATACTTTTCCTCCCCTCTGAAAGGACCTGTAGTCCCTTCAGCACTTCCCTGTAGTGCTCCTGAACTTGCCATAATGATAACAATAATAATTGTGATATTTAAGCATTAATTCATTCATTCAATTGTATTTATTGAGCACTTATTATGTGCAGGTCACTGTACTAAGCACTCGGAATGTATAATTGGGCAACAGATAGAGACAATCTCTGCCCAACAACGGGCTCACAGTCTAAACGGGGGAAACAGACAACAAAACAAAACAAGTAGTCAGGTGTCATTACGATGAAGATAAATAGAATCATATTTAGTTAGTATCTGCTAGGCAGTGCTCTAAGCACTGGGGTAGATACAAGATAATTGGGTTGGGCACAGCCCCTATCCCACGTGGGACTCACAGTCTTAATCTCTGTTTTAGAGATGAAGGAACTGAGGCACAGAGAAGTGAAGTAATTTACCCAAGGACACACAGTGGTCAAGTGTCGGATCCAAGGTTACAACCCAGGCCCTTCTGACTCACCTTTTCTTTCCAAGTCATTCGAGTGCAACGTGTCTTTTCTTCCCTTCAGGGACAGGAAGCCCACTCTTACAGAGTTCCAGGTACAGGACTCTAAGCTTCCAAGGGAATCCAAACCCTAATCCAGGATCCTCTCCAATCCTTCCCTATACCCATCCAGACTCTGCAGCATGAGCTCTCCCCATTTCCTGCTATCCCAGGAACACAGCTTGCTTATGTCTCATCTCCAAGATGCCCCAGGCTCTCCTTTTGACCCTCAACTTGACCCTTCTTCTTCCTTCTCAACCCTTCTCTCTGATTAGTTTGGCTCTTCTCAGTTTTTTATAGGGAAGACTCCGACGCTGTTCTTTAAGTTATTTTTTGTTCCTTTTAAGGAGAAATTTTCTGGAAAGAGATAAAACCCCAATTTTCCACATTACATTTAAAATCCTATGTTTCAAACCAGTTAAGACTGGCAAATATATTCCAGTGTTGCCTAGTGGAAAGACCATGGGCTTGAGAATGAGGAGTCTTGTCTTTTCTTATGCTGTCATAAACTACGCCATGGACATATCTCTTCCAGAATGCCCCACCTTCATCAACAATTGTTCTGGTAGTGTATCCAAAGAGTTTTCTTGCAAATACATGCAAGTGCTTTACCATTGCTTCCTTCCACCCAGTAAAGCTGAGTCTCTTCCCTTGATTCTCTCACATGCCGCTACTGCCCAGCAGAGGTGAGTTTTGAGTTATAGCAGATTGCCCCACAGCATCTCTAGCCACTGCCCAAGATAGAAATGGAATGGGTAGGCCTCTGCTTGATTCTCCCTCCTGTAATCAAGACGGAGTACTGGAAACTCTCCAGGTGTGACCTTGAGAAGGGGGAAAATGAGGAGAACGGGGTTCTAATTCTGGGTCTGCCTCAGGACTACTGAGTGACCTTGAGCAAATCATTTCAACATCCTGCACCTAATTTGTTTTGCCTGCATGTATCAGAGATGGGGTGAATCATGATAAACAAAGACCCAGATATCCCAAGAGGCAGCTCATGACACAGCCCTAAACAGTTATCAACTTGGTGAACAGAAAATAGTACAGGAAAACAAGGACAATCTCTGCAATCCAAAAAATAATCTTTCCTGGGAACAGAAAATAGTGAAAAAATTGCAATCTAAAGAACAATCTTCTCTGAGGAAGGACTTTGCCTTCTTTTCAGCCTGAGAGCTTTAACAGTAGCATTGTAGTTATTGAAACTATATATTTTTGTACGTAATTTCCCCACCCCAACATTTAAGAGCCCTCTCAGAGTCACACTTGGAGAGCTTCCAGTACTTTACTAGTTCGTCTATGGGAGAGAAAGTTAAGCAGAGGTGTACCCCTTCTATTCCTAGCTTGCCAGTGGCTGGCAAGTGGAAGGCAATATGCTACAAATCAAAACTTACCTATGCTGGGCAACAGCGGCATGGGAGAGAGTCAAGGGCGGAGATGAGTTGACTGTGCAGAAGGAGGCTATAATCGTCAAACACTTCTGTATTTTTACCAAGAAAATTCTGTGGTTCTGACTCAACAGTGAAAGACAAGAACATTTAAGTAAAAAATGAGAGAGGTGTTTTTTTTGTGTGTGTGTGCCACATACATGTAAGTAGATACACTGGGGTTTGTGGGATAGGAAAAAGAGAGGATTCAGAACTCAGATGGTTAGATGGTTACAAATGATTGACAAAATTGATGAAAATCGTGTAATGTTGACAATTTTACAAAGGCACTGGAACTATTTGAGAATGCAACTTTTGAAGAGTATTTTAAATAATGGCACTCAAATAGTGGTGTGGAATTCTAAAGCTTGGACAAGGGAGTTTTTTATTGGAAAACATCCCATGAGCCTGTAATGTTACTCTAGTATAAGGAAACCAGCACGTGAGGTTCAGGGGTACTTCTGCAGAACAAAGAAATCATAATGAAAAGTGTGTGGAGGTTTAGAATTGTGCAAAACAAACTGTTGAGCTACACTGACATTTTTCCCTACACCCTGTCAGGTCTGTGAGAATGATTTCTCCTGCTTCAGTCTGTCCCACCCCCACAGCACCTCTTCAAATCATTGTGCCAATGAAATAACGGAACACCAAATTCTTACCAAGATGTGTCTGCCTCTTTCCTGCTGGGTGAACTTGATTAACTCACTTCACTTCTTTGTGCCTCACTTCTCTCACCTGTAAAATGAGGACTGAATATCTGTTATAGTTCCTCCTTAGACTGTAAGCCCTTCTTGGAACAAAGACTGTGCCTTATGTGATCATGTTGCCTCAAACCCTCTAGGCTGATCGGAGAAAAGAGAAAATCCTGCTGTATTTAACTCAGTCATTTGACAAGTTAATGGTATCCACTTTCTATTCTCTCATCCATAGAATCACATCCCATAAGTACAATTAGCCATAAAATCATCCCACTCCCATCCCATTATTTCATTACTACACTGCTGCATTCTGTTATGTTTTTGTCATTTCTAAATTTTTTTTGAAATAGAAAAACAGATGAAAAACAGATCAGCCAAATTGGTACTTTGTAAAAAATTGAGTATTTTCAAAATTCGTTTTTCTTTTTTTTTAACAGAAAACTTAGATTTAAGGAAACCAATTTAAACATTTCATCAATTTAAAAATGCAAATGAAAACTTTTATAGGAATGATCCTGTATTACATTTTGAAGAGTTTTAAAATAAACAGAACATTTATCCCATGTTTTTTCAATCTATACCTTTTTCTGAGGAACTATTCCATATCTCTGTATTTCTACAAATTGTAAATTCTTCCTCCCACAATAATTGCTGTTGTTATCAAATCAGTATTATCAATGCCTATACTCACTGTATTGTAGTGTGAAACTCTAACCAAGCAAGGCAGAGCAAAGCAACAATATGTTGCTTTGGCCCCTCGTGAGCACTTAATACCATCCCTCTTACCATTCTTAACATGACTTGCTTGTATCCATCCCAGCACTTTACAGTGCCTGGCACATAGTAAGTGCTAAACAAATGTTACAATTATTATCATCATTACTATTATTATGAATGCTGTCTGACCCCCTGGTGAAAAAGACTCAGCTTTTTACCTGTCAACAGCTGGCTGGCCTTCACATCGACTCATTTGTCTGTTAATTCCTAAACATTCGCCTCTTTATTCACAAGAACCAGCATTCAGTTTATCAGTTAATCAACAGAACTAACAGATTCAAAAATGGTTGCTGCCGATGATCCTTTCCATCAATCAATGGTATTTTTGAGTACTCACTGTGTGCAGAGTACTGAATTAACCACTTAAAGAATACAGTACAGAGTTAGTAGACACATTCCCACAACCTATCCTTGTCTTTCTTTCCCAGCACCACTCCTCCTCTCCTTCTCCACCAACCCCCTCCCCCCGGCCGCACCAACGCACGTTCCCCATCCCTACTTTCCCCTTACTTTGAATAATAAATATGGCCTTTGTTAAGCATTTACTATGTGCTGAGCACTGTTCTAAGCACTAGGGTAGATATAAGGTAAACAGGTTGTTCCATGTGAGGCTCACAGTCTTAATCACCATTTTACAGATGAGGTAACTGAGGTACAGAGAAGTTAAGTTCATTCATTCATTCATTCATTCAATAGTATTTATTGAGCGCTTACTATGTGCAGAGCACTGTACTAAGCGCTTGGGATGAACAAGTCGGCAACAGATAGAGACAGTCCCTGCCGTTTGACGGGCTTACAGTCTAATCGGGGGAGACGGACAGACAAGAACAATGGCACTAAACAGCGTCAAGGGGAAGAACATCTCGTAAAAACAATGGCAACTAAATAGAATCAAGGCGATGTACAATTCATTAACAAAATAAATAGGGTAATGAAAATATATACAGTTGAGCGGACGAGTACAGTGCTGTGGGGATGGGAAGGGAGAGGTGGAGGAGCAGAGGGAAAAGGGGAAAATGAGGCTTTAGCTGCGGAGAGGTAAAGGGGGGATGGCAGAGGGAGTAGAGGGGGAAGAGGAGCTCAGTCTGGGAATGCCTCTTGGAGGAGGTGATTTTTAAGTAGGGTTTTGAAGAGGGAAAGAGAATCAGTTTGGCGGAGGTGAGGAGGGAGGGCGTTCCAGGACCGCGGGAGGACGTGACCCAGGGGTCGACGGCGGGATAGGCGAGACCGAGGGACGGTGAGGAGGTGGGCGGCAGAGGAGCGGAGCGTGCGGGGTGGGCGGTAGAAAGAGAGAAGGGAGGAGAGGTAGGAAGGGGCAAGGTGATGGAGAGCCTTGAAGCCTAGAGTGAGGAGTTTTGTTTGGAGCGGAGGTTGATAGGCAACCACTGGAGTTGTTTAAGAAGGGGAGTGACATGCCCAGATCGTTTCTGCAGGAAGATGAGCCGGGCAGCGGAGTGAAGAATAGTCTGGAGCGGGGCGAGAGAGGAGGAAGGATGATCAGAGAGAAGGCTGACACAGTAGTCTAGCCGGGATATAACGAGAGCCCGTAATAGTAAGGTAGCCGTTTGGGTGGAGAGGAAAGGGCGGATCTTGGCGATATTGTAGAGGTGAAACCGGCAGGTCTTGGTAACGGATAGGATGTGTGGGGTGAACGAGAGGGACGAGTCAAGGATGACGCCGAGATTGCAGGCCTGAGAGACGGGAAGGATGGTCGTGCCATCCACGGTTGATAGAGAAGTCTGGGAGAGGACCGGGTTTGGGAGGGAAGATGAGGACCTCAGTCTTGCTCATGTTGAGTTTTAGGTGGCGGGCCGACATCCAGGTGGAGACGTCCCGGAGGCAAGAGGAGATGCGAGCCTGAAGGGAGGGGGAGAGGACAGGGGCGGAGATGTAGATCTGCGTGTCATCTGCGTAGAGATGGTAGTCAAAGCCGTGAGAGCGGATGAGTTCACCGAGGGAGTGAGTGTAAATGGAGAATAGAAGAGGGCCAAGAACTGACCCTTGAGGAACTCCAACAGTTAAAGGATGGGAGGGGGAGGAGGCTCCAGCGAAGGAGACCGAGAATGACCGGCCAGAGAGGTGAGAGGAGAACCGGGAGAGGACAGAGTCCGTGAAGCCAAGGTGAGATAAGGTCACTCTCGATGATCAGGTCTCCACTCTCAACTCCACCCTCTCTACTCATCTCGACTCTCTCGCCCCCCTTTCCCTCCGCCGCTCTCGCTCCACTAACCCACAGCCCTGGATCACCTCCTCCGTCCGCCTCCTACGCTCCTATGCTCGAGCTGCTGAGCGCTCCTGGCGAAAGTCCAAGCACCAAGCCGACCTCACACACTTCAATTTTATCCTTTCCTGCCTTAACTCTGCCTTCTCCTCCGCCAGGCAAAACATCTTCTCCTCGCTCATCGACACCCGTGCCCGTCACCCCCGCCAATTGTTCCGGACCTTTAACTCTCTCCTTAGGCCCCCTGTTCCTCCCCCTCCCCCATCTCTCACCCCCAGTGATCTGGCCACCTGCTTCCTCACGAAAATCAACACAGTCAGGTCTGAGCTCCCCAAAGTCACCCCTCCGCCTCTCCCCTCCCCGCTACCAACCCTCTCCCCTACTTTCCCATCCTTCCCTGCAGTATCCTCAGAGGAGATCTCCTCCCTCCTCGCAAGTGCCACCCCCTCCACCTGCGCCTCGGACCCCATTCCCTCTCACTTTATTAAAACCATCACCCCTGCCCTTCTCCCTTCCTTAACTTCTATTTTTAACCACTCAATCTCCAATGGCTCCTTCCCCTCTGCCTTCAAACATGCCCACGTCTCCCCCATCCTAAAAAAACCCGCTCTTGACTCCACTTCCCCCTCCAGTTATCGCCCTATCTCCCTACTACCCTTCCTTTCCAAAATCCTAGAACGAGTCATCTACAATCGCTGCTTAGAATTCCTTAACTCCCATTCTCTCCTGGACCCCCTCCAATCTAGCTTCCGTCCCCTCCACTCTACCAAGACTGCTCTCTCTAAGGTCACCCATGACCTCCTTCTTGCCAAATCCAATGGCTCCTACTCCATTCTGATCCTCCTTGACCTCTCTGCTGCCTTTGACACTGTCAACCATCCCCTCCTCCTCCATACCTTATCTGACCTTGGCTTCACGGACTCCGTCCTCTCCTGGTTCTCCTCTTATCTCTCTGGCCGGTCATTCTCGGTCTTCTTCGCTGGTGCCTCCTCCCCCTCCCATCCTCTAACTGTTGGAGTTCCTCAAGGGTCAGTTCTTGGCCCTCTTCTGTTCTCCATTTACACTCACTCCCTCGGTGAACTCATTTGCTCTCACGGCTTTGACTACCAAAGCTGCTGAGAAGCAGCGTGGCTCAGTGGAAAGAGCACGGGCTTTGGAATCAGAGGTCATGGGTTCAAATCCCAGCTCGGCCACTTGTCAGCTGTGTGACTTTGGGCAGGTCACTTAACTTCTCGGTGCCTCAGTTCCCTCATCTGTAAAATGGGGATTAAGACTGTGAGCCCCAAGTGGGACAACCTGATTCCCCTGTGTCTACCCCAGCGCTTAGAACAGTGCTCGGCACATAGTAAGCGCTTAACAAATACTAAAAAAAAAAAAAAAATTTACCATCTCTACGCAGATGACACGCAGATCTACATCTCCGCCCCTGTCCTCTCCCCATCCCTTCAGGCTCGCATCTCCTCCTGCCTCCAGGATGTCTCCACCTGGATGTCGGCCCGCCACCTAAAACTCAACATGAGCAAGACTGAGCTCCTCATCTTCCCTCCCAAACCCAGTCCTCTCCCAGACTTCTCTATCACCGTGGATGACACGACCATCCTTCCCGTCTCTCAGGCCCCCAATCTCGGTGTCATCCTTGACTCGTCTCTCTTGTTCACCCCACACATCCTATTTGTTACCAAGACCTGCCAGTTTCACCTTTACAATATCCCCAAGGTCCACCCTTTCCTCTCCAGCCAGACGGCTACCTTACTGCTACGGGCTTTCGTTATATCCCGGCTAGACTACTGTGTCAGCCTTCTCTCTGATCATCCTTCCTCCTCTCTCGCCCCGCTCCAGACTATTCTTCACTCCGCTGCCCGGCTCATCTTCCTGCAGAAACGATCTGGGCATGTCACTCCCCTTCTTAAACACCTCCAATGGTTGCCTATCAACCTCCACTCTGAACAAAAACTTCTCACTCTAGGTTTTAAGGCTCTACATCACCTTGCCCCTTCCTACCTCTTCTCCCTTCTCTCTTTCCACCGCACGTTCTGCTCCTCTGACGCCCACCTCCTCACCGTCCCTCGGTCTCGCCTATCCCACCCTTGTCCCCTGGGCCACGTCCTCCCGCGGTCCTGGAACGCCTTCCCTCCTCACCTCCGCCAAACTAATTCTCTTCCCCTCTTCAAAACCCTACTTAAAACTCACCTCCTCCAAGAGGCCTTCCCAGACTGAGCTCCCCTTCTCCCTCTACTCCCTCTACCACCTCCCCTCCACCTCTCCACAGCTTAACCCTCTTTTCCCCCCATTTCCCTCTGCTCCTCCCCTCTCTCCCTTCCCATCCCCTCAGCACTGTACTCTTCTGCTCAACTGTATACATTTTCATTACCCTATTCATTTTGTTAATGAATTGTACATCACCTCAATTCTCTTTAGTTGCCATTGTTTTTACGAGATGTTCTTCCCCTTGACTCTATTTATTGCCATTGTTCTCGTCTGTCTGTCTCCCCCGATTAGACTGTAAGCCCGTCAAACGGCAGGGACTGTCTCTATCTGTTGCCGACTTGTTCCTTCCAAGCGCTTAGTACAGTGCTCTGCACATAGTAACCCTCAATAAATACTATTGAATGAATCCTCATTCAATCATATTCATGGAGCACTTACTGTGTTCAGAGCACTATACTAAGTGCTTGGGAGAATACAAGAATAAGCAGACATATTCTCTGCCTACAGTAAGCTTACTCTATCCCACCTCCGCCACTCACCAACTTGGACACATCCTTGATCGCATTAATCTCTAGTCACTTGTACAATCTCTACCTTCACCAACTCTGAAATTTCTCTATCCAACCACACCCTCACTTGCCTACCCTCCCCGCACCCAATCCCTCCAAATCTATCCTGTTGCCCCTCAAAGACCTCTAATCTTTTTACCCCCTCCAATTTTCTAAAGTCATCTCACCCCCTTTCGTGTAAGTATGCAATCTAGCTTCCAATGATGCAAAAATATTCACCCTAAACAATGCCCTTTCTACTCAACTCCCTCGCTCACCTGTCCCTCCACTAATCTCTTACCACTAACCTAAAGCCCTCGACTTTCACAGTCTGCTTTCTCCACTTTTTTGCGTGAGCTGTGAATCATCTTCATTATGGCCTCTCCCCTAGTGGATTGCTATATGAAGCAGAAATGAAGAGAACAATGCCATGGGACTATTCGTGTAGGGAATAATGCAGTTACGTCATCTTGGACGTGGATTCAGGTGGTGAGATGAAGTATGAAATGTAGAGGGGCATAGTTAATGCTGATTCTGGTTACAGTCCTCTTCTGATGGTTATTGCTGTCAATAACGTCGCACCTCAACTGCTCTGCTATGGAATGGGGGTAACTGGGGAAAAGGGTCAGGTTCACCTGGGGGTCCATAACAGAGGGAAGACATCTTTGTTAATGATGTTCACCCATTCTGCCATTACTGGGGCTTCTGGAGGAAGCTATGAATAGAGTCTGGGAAGGCAATTGAACCAACACAGCCACAGAGAAATGAAGAATGGGTGGCTCATGGCAGTAAGAAACTAAAACTAATGAGTTATAGCTGAACCGTAAATAGCCTGAGCTCTCCTAGCCCTAGTTTATGCCAAGATGTAGCTGAAACTGCTTTCCCAAGACCCATACTAAATCAGTGGAATTTTTGAGCACTTACTGTGTGCCAAGCACTGTACTAAGTGCATGGGAAAGAACAATACAACAGAGGTTAGTAAATGTTACAATACCACAGGGAGCTTACGGTCTAGAGGAGGAGACAGACATTAAAATAAATTACAAATATGTACATGAGTGCTGTGGAACTGAAGATGGGCTGAATAAAAAATACAAATCGAAGTGCAAGGGCAACAAAAACGGCAGAGAGTAGGGAAAATGAGGGCTTAATTGCAGAATTCTCAAAAACCTCAGCTGTGAATAAATCATTCATGAAGATAACTTGGTCAAGGCATAATTCCAAATGCAGTGTGAGAAGCAGCTCGGTCTAGTGGACAGAGACTGGGTCCGATTTTAATCCTAGCTCTGCCACTTTGCTGCGTGACCTTCGGCAAGTCTTTTAACTTCTCTGTGCCTCAGTTACCTCATCTGTAAAATGTGGATTGAGACTATGAGCCCCATGTAGGACAGGGACTGCGTGCAGCCCAATTCGCGAATATCCATCCCAGTGCTTAGTAATAATGATAATAATAGTTGGGATATTTGTTAAGAGCTTAAGATGTGCCAGACATTGTTTTACTACAGTTCCTGGCACATAGTAAATGTTTTAAAAATACCACAGTTATTACCTACCATCTAAAAAATGGCCTAAGAATCTTCACTGTATTATTTAACAGTAGTGCCAGATACTAAGCAAACCTTATTCTTATTTTAAGGATGCCACTCCCTCAATGCATATTTCCCTTGAAATCTTTGAAATCATTAGAACTACCTCTTCTTAGTAGAACTGAAGTTTGACCTCATTTATTTAGGATTCTCTGGGACTCCCATTTCAGCTTGACTTTTATATTCTTAATTACTTTCAATATTACCTCTTCTTGATCTCATTTTCTCCATTCACTTTAAATATTCTGCATTGTCCCCACTGGCTTAGCAAGCTCAATAAGACGTTGTGAAAGGCGAACCTGATATGAACTTTAGGACTTCTCTACTCATTTAGGAAGAGTTTGCTTTGTGCCAAACACTGAACTAAGAACTGGGATAGATTAAAGTTAAATAAATCAGATGCACAGTCACTGTTCTCACAAGGGATTTATAATCTGAGACATTTCTCTTACAGCAAGGGAAATTAAGTTCTGGCAAAATCCCATGTTAGCATAAATATGGGTAAATTGTTTCAAACAACCAATAGCATTCACTGAGTGTCCATCTGCTAAATGGGAAATAGGAAGGGTGGTTCAGAAAGAGTTGAAAGGTAGAGATAAGACTTTTCTTCAAAAGACCTGTGAAAAAGACAAATTTACATGTGTTAATCTATTCTAGTTGAGTTAGCAGAGTGATTATCACTTTAGCAAAGGCTTTCTTTCATCAGGTTTAATGTAAACAACTACGTTAAACGACAGGGGAGAAATAATAATAATAATGGTATTTGTTAAGAGCTTACTTAGAGCTAAACAGTGTTCTAAGCGCTGGGGTACATATAGGGTAATCAGGTTGTCCCACGTGGGGCTCACAATTTTAATCCCCATTTTACAGATGAGGTTACTGAGGCTCAGAGAAGTTAGGTGTCTTACCCAACGTCACACAGCAGACAAACGGCAGGGGCGGGAAGAAACTGTAAAATTGTAAAGGTGACTGTGATGCCATGAAGCTGATCCAACTTTATGGATGGAGGTCCTTTTCAAGATTGAATGTTTTAGAGGTTGGTTTTACCGAGCAATTATTCCCTTTCTCAATTCTACTGAGACTTGATTTCGGCACTGCTGGTTAGGAGGGGTGGGGTGGGAAGAAGTCAGTTGGGTTGGGGACTGTTCCGCCAGCCATATGGCTGTCTCCACTTCAACTCCCCGGAGACACCCATTAACTCCCATTCTCTCCTAGACCCCCTCCAATCTGGCTTCCGTCCCCTCCACTCTACCGAGACTGCTCTCTCTAAGGTCACCCGTGACCTCCTTCTTGCCAAATCCAATGGCTCCTACTCCATTCTAATCCTCCTTGACCTCTCTGCTGCCTTTGACACTGTCGACCATCCCCTCCTCCTCCATACCTTATCTCACCTTGGCTTCACGGACTCTGTCCTCTCCCGGTTCTCCTCTCACCTCTCTGGCCGGTCATTCTCGGTCTCCTTCGCTGGAGCCTCCTCCCCCTCCCATCCTTTAACTGTTGGAGTTCCTCAAGGGTCAGTTCTTGGCCCTCTTCTATTCTCCATTTACACTCACTCCCTCGGTGAACTCATCCGCTCTCACGGCTTTGACTACCATCTCTACGCAGATGACACGCAGATCTACATCTCCGCCCCTGTCCTCTCCCCCTCCTTCAGGCTCGCATCTCCTCCTGCCTCCGGGACGTCTCCACCTGGATGTC
Source organism: Ornithorhynchus anatinus (assembly GCF_004115215.2). NCBI lineage: Eukaryota > Metazoa > Chordata > Mammalia > Monotremata > Ornithorhynchidae > Ornithorhynchus > Ornithorhynchus anatinus. Next base: position 143,495,136 of record NC_041728.1, read on the forward strand.
GGCCCGCCACCTAAAACTCAACATGAGCAAGACTGAGCTCCTCATCTTCCCTCCCAAACCCGGTCCTCTCCCAGACTTCTCTATCACCGTGGATGGCACGACCATCCTTCCCGTCTCTCAGGCCCGCAATCTCGGTGTCATCCTTGACTCGTCCCTCTCGTTCACCCCACACATCCTATCCGTTACCGAGACCTGCCGGTTTCACCTCTACAATATCGCCAAGATCCGCCCTTTCCTCTCCACCCAAACGGCTACCTTACTATTACGGGCTCTCGTTATATCCCGGCTAGACTACTGTGTCAGCCTTCTCTCTGATCATCCTTCCTCCTCTCTCGCCCCGCTCCAGACTATTCTTCACTCCGCTGCCCGGCTCATCTTCCTGCAGAAACGATCTGGGCATGTCACTCCCCTTCTTAAACAACTCCAGTGGTTGCCTATCAACCTCCGCTCCAAACAAAAACTCCTCACTCTAGGCTTCAAGGCTCTCCATCACCTTGCCCCTTCCTACCTCTCCTCCCTTCTCTCTTTCTACCGCCCACCCCGCACGCTCCGCTCCTCTGCCGCCCACCTCCTCACCGTCCCTCGGTCTCGCCTATCCCGCCGTCGACCCCTGGGTCACGTCCTCCCGCGGTCCTGGAACGCCCTCCCTCCTCACCTCCGCCAAACTGATTCTCTTTCCCTCTTCAAAACCCTACTTAAAAATCACCTCCTCCAAGAGGCGTTCCCAGACTGAGCTCCTCTTCCCCCTCTACTCCCTCTGCCATCCCCCCTTTACCTCTCCGCAGCTAAAGCCTCATTTTCCCCTTTTCCCTCTGCTCCTCCACCTCTCCCTTCCCATCCCCACAGCACTGTACTCGTCCGCTCAACTGTATATATTTTCGTTACCCTATTTATTTTGTTAATGAATTGTACATCGCCTCGATTCTATTTAGTTGCCATTGTTTTTACGAAATGTTCTTCCCCTTGACGCTGTTTATTGCCATTGTTCTTGTCTGTCCGTCTCCCCCGATTAGACTGTTAGCCCGTCAAACGGCAGGGACTGTCTCTATCTGTTGCCGACTTGTTCATCCCAAGCGCTTAGTACAGTGCTCTGCACATAGTAAGCGCTCAATAAATACTATTGAATATCCCAGTTTTTCTGGAGCAGGGAACCTGGAACCTGAATGAGTGTGAGTGGATTTAAATCTAGGGCCGGGGGTGGAGAGTATACACTTCCTCCCAATTATTGGCAGGTTTTTTTTTAATTTGTTTTATAACTCCGCCCTGTTTGTAAGAGGAGGAACAACACACCGTTCTCCAATTCCACCCTTATGTACTTCCAGTACCATCTCCTAAAACCCATCCTTTTCATCTGGCTCCCTCTCCCTCCCAGGGCTCCCTACCCCCAAATACCAGCAATCACATCCAGAGTGCCGCATCTGTCTCCCACAGTTTCTGATTTCCCTTTACCCAGAGGTTTTGCTTCTAGAAATGCTATGGAAAGAACACAAGGGCTAGTAATTAGGAGACAAGGAAACAGAAAGCCTGTGGCCATGAGAAATAGGATAAAGTAGATGCTCTCTACAGTAGAGGGAAGATTGGGAGTAAGGTCCTTGTCTGGGTGTTTGAGGAAGGGAGTTGGTTGGCTGTTTGGGGGGTTATTCTCTGAGAGTAGACATGCAAGAAGGGACCCCTGAATAAGTGGTGCCATTATCCCACCCCTTCTTCTTTCACTGCACCTTCTCTGCTGCTAAATTAAAGGGAATTGTCTCACTAGCAGGGGCCATCCTAGGAGGGCACTCATACAACTTTTCTACAACTAGTCAGGCATTCTCATACAGAAGGCACTCAAATGCTGCTATAAATACTAATGAGTGAATGAAGAAAGAGACTATATAACATTTTCTATTCTCATAGATTGAAAATCCTCTATGATCTCTACTCAGGAGATTGAACATTGAGACCAATCATTTTCTCAGACTTCAGTAGACTGCACCGATCAGCAGAGGTAACTGAGGATGGTCATGAAAGTACATCCAGAGAACCAATCTGGCTCACCCTGCACTCTCTAACTCCACTAGTTTTAGAACTGAGGAGGCCTCTTCTTTCCCTCCCCAGGTTATTGCTAATATTTTGAAGCAAATCAAAATTATCTAACACATTTTAAGATGCTTGGGTTTGTCAGAAATATTAAGAATTCATAGATCAACACAGATTTAGCCAAGCTGAAGAAAAAGTCTTTCATAAAACTGTAAAAGATCAATGATCCTTGCTGACAATATGGTACACGTTACATTGGCTTTGAAGAAAGTTGGTTCCTTTTATTTTTTATCATTATTATTATTGTTAATGCCATTATTATTATTATTATTTTAAATCCTTACTGTCAATCACTTGTTCTAAACCCTAGGAAAGATTCAAGTTAATCAAGTTCGATACAGTTGCTGTCCACATAGGACTCACAGTCGAAGTAGGAGGGAGAAAAGGTATTTAATCACAATTTTACAATTGAGGAAACTGAGGCACAGAAAATTTAAATGACTTGCCAAAAGTCAAACAGCAAGCAGTTGGCTGAGCAGAGATTAAGCTCTGACTCCCAAACCCACACTCTTTCCACCAGGCCACGCTGCTACTTCTTTTCTCCTACCTATCTTTTTTCAGATGTCTGATATTGTACTGATAAAGTTACTTTTTAGAAGATGCTCAAACCCAAACAGAGGGAGAACACCTTGGGAGGTAGCTCCCTTTATTTATTTTAGATACTGGGATTATTTTTAGGATTCTTTCTGAGCTGGTAACTTTGACTCAGGAAGGGTGAGTAGCCTCTTGATCAAAGAAGGTGCTAAATGTTTAATGGAGCTGAGTTTGTGTCAACAGAGTGTCTAATGGCCTTGTTTTCACCTAGGGGCAGTGAGGGGTTTTAAATGCTGGATCTAGATATAAAAGAAGACCGAGGATCTTCTTTCAGAACCAGACTCAGACCCAGTCAAAGGAAGAGCAACAGGAGAGGTAAACCCATTTTTTTTTCCTCTTAGAAGCAGGGTGGCCTAGTGGAAAGATTATTGGCCTGGGTGTCGGGGATGTGGGTTATTACTAAACCCATTTTTTTTTCCTCTTAGAAGCAGGGTGGCCTAGTGGAAAGATTACTGGCCTGGGTGTCGGGGATGTGGGTTATTACTAAACCCATTTTTTTTCCTCTTAGAAGCAGGGTGGCCTAGTGGAAAGATTACTGGCCTGGGTGTCGGGGATGTGGGTTATTACCTATTCTGTAACCTTGGGAATGTCATATAAATTTTCTGGGTCTCAGTTATCCATGTGTAAAATGAGGTTTCACTAGCTGTTCTCCTTCCTAATTAGACTATGAGTCCCATGTGGGATAGGGACTATGGCTTGATCTTGCTATTATCTTCTGATGTTTTCTTATCTGAGCAACCCAGTGTTCAGTAAAATACTTGCCATTAGGTAGGCATTTAACAAATAGCATAATCATAGACTATAATAATAATGTTGGTATTTGTTAAGCGCTTACTATGTGCCGAGCACTGTTCTAAGATCAGGGGTAGACACAGGGGAATCAGGTTGTCCCATGTGGGGCTCACAGTCTTAATCCCCAATTTACAGATGAGGTAACTGAGGCACAGAGAAGTTAAGTGACTTGCCCACAGTCACACAGCTGACAAGTGGCAGAGCTGGTATTCAAACTCATGACCCCTGACTCCAAAGCCCGTGCTCTTTCCACTGAGCCACAATAGACTATGTGGTTGTTTTAATGCTTAATACAGTCCTTTGCACAGAGTAAGCACTCAACAAATACCACTAAGTGATTGATTCCCCAATTGATTACATTTACTAAGAAGTCAATAGATCTTTAATTTGACTGTAATTTTAAGTCACTCATGGCTTTTCTTCTTGTTTTCATATTGAATGGTTCTTTACTGGGTACTTTGGTGCTGCTGCCATTCTAAATTCAAAGTACACTTGCACTGAAAATCGATTGGGAAGCTGGATATGTAGTAATTCTCTGGCTCCATCACTTGTCTGCTGCGTGACCTTGGACAAGTCACTTCACTTCTCTGTGTCTCAGTTTCCTCATCTGTAAAATAGAGATCAAGGCTGTGCCTAATCCAATTACCTTGTATCTACCCTAGAGCTCAGTACAGCGTCTGGCACATAGTATGCGCTTAACATGAGAAGCAGCATGGCTCAGTGGAAAGAGCACAGGCTTGGGAGTCTAAGGTCATGGGTTCTAATCCCAGCCCCACTGCTTGTCAGCTGTGTGACTGTGGGCAAGTCATTTAACTTCTCTGTGCCTCAGTTACCTCATCTGTAAAATGGGGATGAAGACTGTGAGCCCCACGTGGGACAACCTGATCACCTTTTATCTCCCCCAGCATTTAGAACAGTGCTTTGCACATAGTAAGCACTTAACAAATACAGTCATTATTATGACCCCGTCGTTTAGACTGTGAGCCCATCATTGGGCAGGGATTGTCTCTATCTGTTGCCGAATTGTACATTCCAAGCACCTAGTACAGTGCTCTGCACATAGTAAGCGCTCAAAAAATACTATTGAATGAATGAGCAAATACTACAATTATATTATTATTAGTAGTAGTAAGATCACTTTGGTTCTACTCTATTCACCAAGGCCGCTGCCCACACCTGTTTCTAACCACCCCTGTTCTTTTGCTCTGCATCTATTGGTAATTTAGATTTATTTGTAATCTTGTCTGTTTGTAGAAAGAGTAGAATAACTCCTTAACATCCTGGAGTGGCAGAGAGCCTTCCTGCCTTGAGTATCCGAGATGACCTCAGCATCCAGGCCCACCTTTGAACCTGCGCGTGGTGGGAGAGGTAAAGGAGAGGGAGACCTGAGTCTTCTCTCCAAGCAGTACTCAAGTAGAGATCTTCCTTCTCACACAAAGATCAAATACAGAAAGACAACCCAGGATGCTCCCGAAGAGGTCTGTCACCGAGATTTCAGAAAGGAACTGGCAGAGCGAGAGAGAGTTGCTGCAAGGGTGAAAAATGGAGATCGTCCAAATTGGGCAAACTCATCCCCTGTGTCGAAAAAGCCTCGGTTGGCTCAAATCTCTGTGGCAAACCTCGATGCAGATGACCCTCTCACAGACGAGGATGAGGAAGATGAGGAAAGTGAGGATGACGACACAGCGGCCCTTCTGGCTGAACTGGAGAAGATCAAAAAGGAAAGGGCTGAAGAAGAGGCCCGCAAGGAGCGAGAGGAAAGGGCGGAAAAGGAGAGGATTAGATCGGAGAATGTTCTAAATGGAAATCCTCTATTGAAATTCACTGGCCTGGCCCAGCCTCAGTCGAACTTTAAAGTAAAGAGAAGGTGGGATGATGATGTCATCTTTAAGAACTGTGCTAAAGAGGTTAAAGGCTCCAAAAGGGACAAAAAATTTGTCAATGATACTTTGCGATCTGAATTTCACACTAAGTTTATGGAGAAGTATTTCAGGTAGTTCTGTTTTTTATTCACTCAATTAGAAAAACCCTAAGAGTCATAGTGTCAGCCTCACTTCATTTAGATTTTGTTTTTCTCCCCATCCTCTTCCTGATGAACCACCCAAAGCCTTTCTCAAAGATACCTCAATTCCTCCAAAAAGTCACACTTCCAGGAAGCCTTTCCTAACTAAACTCTCATTCCTGCCAACACCCCAATCCCCCACCCCCATGCACTTAATACCACCCACAAAGCACTTGGGGACCACTCCTTCCACTCTTTTGAACAAATCCTGATTCTTAGTTACTTCCCCTACCTGTAATGCATTTTAATGTCTGTCTCCCCCAAATATTATAAACTGCTTACAGGAAGGTATCATGTACTTGATAAATATCACAGTTTGATTAAATCTCCCATGTTCTTTGCGTATATTCTCCCCTGTAATTCCCTCCAATTTTTGTTTAGGTATTTATTTACTTTGCTGACTTTCCAGTGATCCTGCTGGTTGGCTGGTGCCTGTGTTGTAATTTGACTTAAGAACATGATTGTATTATCTAAATGAAAGGTGGGGCCAATGTAGATTGTCCCCCTGGAGAATGGGTGTGTATTGACTGAGGGGAGAAGATGTGAAGACTCTGAAACTGGACACACACACCTGGAAAAATCAGTTAACACCTCATAGGCCAGCCCTGAATGCTGAAAGGAGCCCCACCCAGATCTGAGAATAATCAAGGAATTTATCATCTATCTTTGGGGTATAGCTCCTTTGCCTTACCAAACTTGGTCTGAGGGAAGGCTCTGAACTATTCCTCTCCAGGAGTGGAGACACAGGGTGTTGAAAGGCTGGTGTGTAGAGTCCTTTATGTGGATAACTAAGAGTAATTCCTGGAGCCATCAAGACCCTGCTCACTTGAGAACACAATGGGCAGAGACACAGATGTGTGGACGTTGACTGTGTGTGCACACCACAGTTAGCAGGGGTGAAGACATGACTCATCCTCTTGATCCAAGTCTCTGACTCTGCCTTCCATCTCCTGCATATCCATGAGGCCATTCCACACATTAAGCCCACTTCTTTTTGAACCTCTAGACTCATAGCTGGCAAATACATCTTATCTGTGACAGCTGCCTCTAAAATCTGAATTTGGGGGATCTGTCTGGGCAGGGGATCCTTCACTAATGATGCCACGATGCAGTGAGAGGGGCAAGAGGGCAGCCCTGATCAAGCCAGAGGATCAGTTGCTGGGAGTCCATCTGGCTTCCCAGTTTTCCCTTCCCCTTTCCTCAAAGACACAGTGGGTTGGCTTCTGGACCCTCGTTGCAGGGCATCTCCTTCCCCTATCCTTGCTTCCCACTCTCACAACCTATACTGAGTAATAGGAAAGCAGGAGAGACTAGAGGAATGAGAATGAAAGGAAACAGGCTTGAGTCAATGAGGCTTGAAAATTCTATCAGGATGCTTTAGGCCGGAACCAACAGGACCAGGCCAGATAGTGGAAGGAATCTCTTCAAAAATCTCTTGTTCTCTCCCTACCAAGCAATACAAGATTGGAAAATTGGCATGGGTGAGCAAAAGTTCTCTCTCATATTACTTATGGAAAGGGCCCGAGTTGTGGGATATAACTTCTATTTTTCCCTCAGGTACCAGACAAGTGGATGCCATGAGAAAACGCAAGAATGTCTTCACACACTCAGTTTGCCCTTTCCTGTGCTGCTATGAGCCTCAAGGCTCAGTTCTGAGACCCCTTATATTCTCCCTCTATAATTACTCCCATGGAGAACTTGTAAAATTTGGGAAATAATTTGATTGCTTCAACTTCAATCCTAGAAGCATACTGTGGGTTTAAATCTCCTTAGAAGAACAAAAATGGCCCAGCACATTCTGGAGCACTGAATTCTAATTATTATTTCTATTTTTACAATCACCTTAGAAGTAAAGTTACAGTCACCTTTGAGTTAGAAGTAAAGTTACAGTCACCCTAGCCAGGGTACTCCAAGAGTTTTATCCCATCTTAACAGGCTAGCTAAGGAGTGGGACACAGTATCGTGGTTAGATTTTTCCTTCTGACCAAATGGACACTTGGAAGAAAGGAGAGTCATTGGCCACATTTGCAATGGAAACTTAATGACAGAATGAAAATATTTTACTGCATCTGCCTTCCTGAATAACACTAAAGTAACTGACATAGTAGCAAAAGCCAGGAGGATTAACTCCTGACACTTATTACAATACACACATAAGAGTTTGAACGCAGTAGGAGAAGGTCATGCAAACTGAGCAGTTGGGACTCGGATTAGATCCTTATACACATCTTCTAATAGGTCCTAGCAGCTGCATTAATTGACAGGGGCAGCTCTGTGGTCCCTCTTCTCTGCCACTGACAGTTTGCAAAGATTCTGGAGACTCACCCCAGTGCCCTCTGAGGACATCAAAGTTGGTAGCATAGAGGAGAGAGAACAGGTGGGAAGTAACCTCCGTCAATCAGGCAGATGTGCTGTCTCAGTCCAGTAGCAGTCTTGGATATGAGCCAATATCTATGTAAGAGTTTCCCCAATATTTGCTTTTTCTACAGAGCTGATATTAGATAGGAGGTTGACTCAGCGCGAGACTTGCCATCAGAGATTTGGACCCAAACCAAATTTTTCCACTGAAAAATTCTTTTCCAAAAGCACATTTCTTCCATAGAAAGATGTGGATTGTAAACATCATCAACCTACTCTCACTCGGAAATTCACTTACTCTGGCCTACTCTAGACCCATATCTCAGAGCTTTATGCCAGATCTTTTCAATCTATTAAGAAAGCTGCTTCCACTGGCTAGTATTTCTTCCCTCTGATTCATATTCTTAGTGGCATATGCTTATAGCACAGTTGCCACATTTACTAACCTATTTCTGAAATCAGGAGTGTGCTCCAAATCATCAGGATTTTACATTTTGGTCCCTTTATTGAATTTTAGGTTGAATGGGTAACCTGAACAGGCAATGTGAGACATTAGGACTTCAAGAGAAACACCAAGAGGCATTTAATCCAAAGGCACATCTCCTCCAAGAAGCCTTCCCTGCCTAAGTCCTCCTCTCCTCTTCTCCCCCTCCCTTCTGCAATGCCCTAATTTGCTCCCTTTATTCATCCTTCCTCCCATCCCCACAACACACACATACATATATATATCTTTAATTCATTTATTTATATTAATATCTGTCTCCCCCTCTAGAATGTGAGCTCATTATGGGCAGGGAATGTGTCTGTTGTATTTTACTCTCCAAATGTTAAGTACAGTGGTCTGCAAACAGTAAGTGATCAATGAATACGATAGACTGAAATTAATTAATCTTCCAAAAGATGAAACTGTAGCTTGGGATGAGTGCATTTGTAGACTAATGAGGACTTCCTAGAGCAATGAGTCCCCAGGGCACTCAATCAATGGCATTTATTGAACGCTTACTGTGTGTAAAGCACTGTATTAACCACTTTGTATTAAGCCAACTATATCAGAGTTGGCAGACAAGTTCCCTTCCTAAAACAAACTTACAGTCTAGAAGGGAAGACAGACATTAAGATCAATAAATTAACCAGCTCCCATTTTCATAATGGCATTAGTGTGCATCAATTGAAAACAAGCATCATTTTAAAACTTTGGCAATCCCAGACAAACAATCCTAAACTAGAAGGCAGGGAAATTGATTTTCAAAGACTGAATCCTAGAGAGAATCCTCTCTTGCTGGAAGGAAGAAAATCCCCAATGTTGGTGGGCATTGCCTGCCCAGCAAGTGTCACCATCAGTGACTGAGATGATTGTGCCTATTGTGGAACATTCCAGTAATCTCCAAAGGTCTCTTCTGAGGGAACCTCTGGAGAGGGGGCGCTCCTCAAGGGCAGCTGCAGTGCAAGTCAGGGGTCATCTAGCTGTGAAATGAAGATCCTGGAAGACAGGGATTGCCTGTCTTGCTTCTGATGTAATATGTCAGAAGTGTTGTTCAGTGCCTCACACTCTGTTGGTGATGAGAAGTGCTTCCTTGTCCCCTCAGCTGCCTTTGACACAGTGGACCACCCCCTTCTCCTGGAAACATTATCCTGTCCCTACTCCAGTCCATACTTCACTCTGCCACTTGGATCATTTTTCTACAAAAAAGTTCAGGGCATGTCCCCCTCTTCTCAGAAAACTCCAGTGGTCGCCTACTCACCTCTGCATCAAACAAAAATTCCTCGCCATTGGCTTTAAAGCACTCCACCACCTTGCCCCCTCCTAACTCACCTTGCTTCTCTCCTTCTACAACCCAGCCCGCACGCTTTGCTCCTCTAATGCTAACCTTCTCACTGTGCCTCAATTTCACCTGGCTCACCATCTACCCCTAGCCCACATCCTGCCTCTGGCCTGCAATACCATCTCTCCTCAAATCTGACACACAATTACTCTCCCCCACTTCAAAGGCTTATTAAGGGCATCTCTTCTCAAAGAGGCCTTCCCAGACTAAATCCTTCCTTTCACCCTCACCCACTCTTTCTGCATCACCCTGACTTACTCCCTTTGGTCTTGCTTCCTCCCAGCCCCACAGGACTTATGTCTCGTCCTATGCTGTTAGTAGTCTTTGTCTTTTAGCGATGCCATGGACACATCTCTCCGAGAATGCCCCAGCTCCATCTACAATCACTCTAGTGGTGGATCTATGGAGTTTTCTTGGAAAAACCACTTTCTTGTTAAAGTGGTTTACCACTGCCTCCTTCCATGCAGTAAACCTGAATCTCTGCCCTCAACTCTCTCCCATGTCATTGCTGCCCAACACAGGTGAGTTTTGACTTGTAGCAAATTGCCTTCCATTGGCTAACCACTGCCCAAGCTAGGTATGTAATGGTTATACCTCTGCTTGACTCTCCCTCCCATAGTCGAAACAGGTAGAGTATTGCAAACTCTCCAGGTGAGACCCTGAGAGGGGCTAGCACTTACGTACATATATGTAATTATTTTATTTGTACTGATGTCTGTCTCTGCCTCCTCTAGACTGTAAGCTCATTGTGGGCAGGGAATTTGTCTTTTTATACTTGTACTCTCCCAAGTGCTTAATACAGTGTTTTACACACAGTAAGTCTTCAATAAATATGATTGATTGAATGCTATATAAGTAGCACTGGCGATGATGATGATGATTATAGCGTTGAGATCTATAAAACCAGATTAGCATCACTGCCTCATAACCTGGAGCTTAAGGGACTTTGTGTCCACCTGGTGTTTGTCATAAGCTTCTTGTGGGCAGGGAATGTGTTTACCAACTCTGTTCTATTTCACTCTACCAAGTGGTTAGTTCACACAGTAAGCTCTGCACACAGTAAATTCTGCACACAGTAAGCACTCAATAAATATGACTGACCAATGGAATGATGACAAAGCTCTACTCTAGGTCTTCTGCTTTTCAATCCTTGCAGTAACTGTCTCAGAGAGCTCATCTGCTCTCTCCCTCTCTAGACTGTAAGCTCAATGTGGGCAGGGAACGTGTCCACCAACTCTATTATACAATAGCGTGGCCTAGTTGATAGTGCACAGGTCTGGGGGTTATTAGGATGTGGGCTCTAATCTTTGCTCCTTTGCTTGTCTGCTGTTTGACCTTGGGCCAGTCATTTAGCTTCTCTTTGCCTCAGTTACCTCCTCTGTTAACTGGGGATTAAGACTGACAGCTCCATATGGAACAGGGACTGTGTCCAATCTGATTTGCTTGTATCCATCACAGTTTAGTACAATGTCTGGCACATAGTTAGTGTTTAATACCATAGCTATTATTATTATAATATTACTCTCCCAAGTGCTTAGTACAGTGCTCTGCATTCAGTAAGCAGTCAATGAATATGGCTGATTGATGTGGTCAGGAATCAGCACCATGGAGTTAGCTCAACTGTACCTTTAGCCCAATTTCTCACTTTCTATTCAATCTCATATTTCCTCTTGCCTCTAGCAAGCATTTGACTATCCTGCTTGCATCTTAAATTTCCTCTAGACTGTAATAATAATAATAATAATAATGTTGGCATTTGTTAGGCGCTTACTCTGTGCAAAGCACTGTTCTAAGCGCTGGGGGGAGATACAAGGTGATCAGGTTGTCTCACGTAGGGCTCACAGTCTTAGTCCCCATTTTACAGATGAAGGAACTGAGGCACAGAGAAGTGAAGTGACTTACCCAAAGTCACACAGCTGACAAGTGGCAGAGCCGGGATTCGAATCCATGACCTCTGACTCCCAAGCCCGGGTTCTAAGCTCCTTGTGGACAGGGAATGGGTCAACCAATTCTGTTACACTGTATTCTCCCAAGTACAGTGCCCTGCACAAAGTAAATGCTCAATAAATATAACTGTCTAATTAAACATGGCCAAAACTCTCATCTTCCATCCTAAACACTCTCCTCTCAACTTTCCATCTCAGTTAAGAAAATCACTACTGTCACTGTCAATAGAGTTTATTTATTGCATGCTTACTCTAGGGGGGCACTCAACTAAGGGAGAATACAGTAATAATAATAATAACAATAATGATGGTTAAACGCTTACTATGTGCCAGGCACTATACTAAGCACTAGGGTGGATACAAGCAAATCGAGTTGGACACAGTCCCTGTCTCATGTGAGTCCCAGAGTCTTAATCCCCATTTTCCAGATGAGGTAACTGAGGCCCAGAGAAGTAAAGTGACTTGTCCAAGATCACACAGCAGGTAAGTGGCAGAGTCAGGATTTAGAACCCATATCCTTCCAACTCTCAGGCCCACACTCTATCCACTATGCCATGATGCTTCTCATAAGAAATTCTCAGTAGAATTAATAGACATGATTTGGGGCCCCAAGTAACGATAGTAGGAGACTGTCACATTAACAGTTTTCTCTCCCTCTAGACTCTGAGCTTTCTGTGGGCAAGGAACACATATGACAACTTTGTTATATTGTACTCTCCCAGTTGCTTAATACAGTGTTCAGGACACATTAAGATCTCAACAAATATGGTTGATTACTTGCCCACAAGAAGCTTACCCTGTAGAGGAGCAATGAGTATAAATACATTTATAATTTTATCAATTGTCATAATACAATTGATTAATTGATTATTTACCAAAGACCAGTGAGTGTTAAAGAGGGTGTAAATAAGTTTGCAAATATTAGAGATGACTGAAGGGATGATACCAATCAGGGTGCTATATATTAATCAAGGAAACCTTGTTGGAGAAAGAGGAATTTCAGGATGTATTTGATCTGTCTGATTTTGAGAGGGAGGGTGTGCCAAATTGAGGGAACTGTGTGAGCAGCAGAGTGGGAGGCAGCATAACTTAGTGAAAAGAGTATGACCCTGGGAGTCAGATGACCTGGTTTCTAATCCCAGCTCTGTCACTTGACTGCTTTTTGACCTTGGGCAAGTCACTTAACTTCTATGTGCCTCAGTTTCCTTGTCTGAAAAATTGAGATTTAATACTTGTTCTTCCTCCTCCTTCAACTGTTTCAATCAAGGCAGTAGATTGGGGGATAATGGGTGAAGAGAACATATAAGTAACATGAGGCCAGATGGTGGAGCAGAGGAGACAGACACCAAAACAAACTAGGGAAGCAGTGTTGTCTAGTGGTAAGTGGATGGACCTGAGAGTCAGAACACCTGGGTTCTAACCCTAGCTCTGCCATTAGTTAGCTGTGTGACCTTGGACAAGTTACTTAACTTCTCTATACCTCTTTCACCCCATCTGTAAAATGGGGATTAAATCTCACTCTATTCTAGGTAGACTGTAAATCCCATGTGGTACAGGGACTGTAATAAATGGCTAACATAGTTATCCCAGTGCTTAGAGCAGTGTTTGGCACATTCATTCATTCACTCAGTCATATTTATTGAGCATTTACTGTGTTGCAGAGCACTGTACTAAGCGCTTGGAAAGTACAATTTGGCAACAGTGACAATCCCTACCCAACAAAGGGCTCACAATCTAGATGGGGGAGACAGACAATGAAACAGAACAAGTAGACAGGCATCAGTAGCATCAACATAGATAAATAGAATTGTAGATATGTACACAACATTAATAAAATAAATAGAATAATAAATATTTACAAATATACACAAGTGCTGTGTAGCAGGGAAAGGGGTAGAACAGAGGGTGGGATTAGGGGTGATGGGGAGGGGAGGAGGAGCAGAGGAAAAGGGAGGGTTCAGTCTGGGAAGGCCTCCTGGAGGAGATGAGCTCTCAGTAGGGTTTTGAAAGGGGGAAGGGAGCTAGTATACAGGTTTAAAAAATACTATTATTATTATTATTAATAAATTATAGGTAGGAGAAAAAATAAATTGCTATGCACATAGTAGGAGCCGTGGGGTAGAGTATGACTATCCAAACCTTGGGGGACCTGGGAAGTACTGAGGTAGCAGTAGAAGGCAAAGAGGTTGGGATAGAAAAGAGAGATCAATAAGGAGAAGCCTCTTGGAGATGTCATTTCAGAAGGACCTTAAAGATGGGGAGAACAGCAGTCTGCTAGGTGTGAAATGGGAAGGAAATACCAGCCAGAAAGGAGGACAAGAGCAAAAGGTGGGTGACAAGAGAGAGGAGAACTAAGTATAGTTAGTATGTTGGCCTGAGGAACAAAGTGTGTGTGAGCTGGAGTGTAGTGGGGAAGAAGTGGGATAATAAGTAGGGGGGAGAGAGCTGATAGAATTCCTAAAGACTAATTAGTGGTCAGGAGCTTCTGCTTGTTTGGAGATGAATGGACCACCATTGGAGGTTTCTGAGGAGTGGAGCGATATGCATAAACACATGTTTTAGAAAAATGACCTGGTCAGCAGAGTGATGGAAAAGGAGAGGGCAGAGACTGGTAGGAGATACAGAAGCAGGAAAAAACTGCTGGCAGGAACGTCAGTGAGTTGTCTTACACAATAGTCAAGTCAGGTTAGGGTAAGTGCTTGAACCTTCATCATGGTACTTAAGATTACGTGAAAGTGAATGGACAGAATTGAGTAATAGACAGAATATCTGGGTTGAAAGAAAAAAGTCAGGGATAATGTCAAGCTTCTGGGTTTGATGATTCAGTGGGTGGTGGGGTTGTCAGAGGGAATGGGAAAGTTGAATGGATTAAGGAATAAATGGTGATGATGGTTCTAATGATGATGGTGTTCATAAATCACTTATTACATGCTCAGCACTGCATTAAACTTTCAGGTAGATACAAGTTAATCAGTTTCGACAAGTCCCTGCCCCCCATGGGGCTCATACCTCATCCCCATTTTACAGATGAGGTAACTGAGTCCCAGAGAAGTAAAGTAACTTGCCCAAGGTCACAAAGCTGACATGTGGTAGGAGCCAGGATTAGACCCTTGGTCCTTCTGACTCCCAGGCCCATGGTTAGCCAGGATTATTATTATATTGCTATTACTATTTTGTTTATTAAGCCCTTACTTTATGTCAATGCTGGTGCAGAAACAAGTTTATCAGGTCGGACACAGTCCCTGCCCCACATGGGGCTCACAGTCTAAAACAGGTAGAAGAATAGACATTGTAATCCAGGTCTTTTGACTCTCAGGCCTATGTTCTTTTCACTAGGCCACAGTGCCCCCCTGCAAAAGTCATCAGCAAGATCTGAACCTCTAAAAAGAGTTGTGAAATACTGGTTCCCCAGTTTAAAGCAAGCCTCCAAGTGTTTCCCTATTCCCTCTGCATTGCTTGCTTTTTTGCCTGTCAGTCTCAGTTCTTAACAGTACATAAGACAGCATTTCCAACTAGTGACGAATAGAAAATTAACCTCACAGAAAAGTTTTATGTGGAAATAGAAATTCAAAGAAAAAAACTACTCCTTCTTGAGATTAATAGAGTGGGGTGAAAGTTACATACTGCACTTCTCCTCAGTGGTGTCACATTATAGTGCACCTTACCCTATTTTCTTGCTTTTCAAAGCCTGCCAACCCCTAAAAGTATATTTCCCAGATAGAGCAGCCAGCTTTCATCTTGCTATATAACCTCACCTCAAAAGGGGTTTAGTATTTCTAGATCTATGATGAGAAAAAAAAAGACTTGTTTGGACTGTTGTTTCCACATTAGAGAAAAGTAGCAAAATCTGAGTTCAAACAGCTGAAGAATCTCAAAAAAAAGATTTAAAAAATCTTATTAGCAAGTTATGTAAAAATACTTTTTAATGCATTTGATATTTCTTGCACTTTTCCAAACTCAACCATCCTTCAGGAATGCAGGAAGTCACAAAGTGAAATTGAACAGGATTACTACTGTTTAATTCATCTAAATTTCATTAAAATCCAAAAAAAAACATGGATAAACTGCTATATTTCAAAATTTTTCACTTGACATATTCTTGCCTGTTCTTAGAAATCAGAGACAGACTACCTCCTTATAACTGAGGCAAAACATTTTAATTGAAAGTGCCTCTTGAAAAAACATTTCAGGATCCGGTTCAGACCTAAAGGACCCAGGCTTTAATAATGGCTCCAACACTTGCTTACCATGTAACCTTGGGCAGGCCACTTCACTTCTCTGTGCCTCAGTTACCTCACCTGTAAAATGGGGATTTAGTCCTCTAGACTGTAAGCTCTTTGTAGTCAGGGAATGAATCTGTTATATTGCTGCATTGTACTAACCCTGCTTTTCCTCAGCTCCCCCTCCTCATCACCCCAACTTGCTCCCTTTGCTCTACCCTCCTTCCTGCCACACAGCACTTGTGTATATATGTACATAGCTATAATTCTATTTATTCATATTAATACCTGTTTACTTATTTTGATGTATATACATCTATAACTCTATTTATTTTGATGCTACTGATGCCTGTTTACTTGTTTTGATGTCTATCTCCCCCTTTTAGACAGTAAGCCCATTGTGGGCAAGGATTGTCTCTCTTTATTACTGAATTGTACTTTCCAAGCGCTTAGAGCACAAGCCTGGGAGTCTGAAAGTCATGGGTTCTGATCCCGGCTCTGTCACTTGTCAGCTGTGTGACTTTGGGCAAGTCACTTCACTTCTCTGTGCCTCAGTTCCCTCATCTGTAAAATGGCTCATCTGTGAGCTCCACATGGGGCAACCTGATTACCTTGTAGCCCCACCCAGCGCTTAGAACAGTGCTTGGCACACAGCAAGCACTTAACAAACACCATTATATTAGTAGTAGTAGTAGTAGTACAGTACTCTGCACACAATAAGCGCTCAATAAATATGACTGAATGAATGAAGTGACTTGTCCAAGGTCACACAGCGGACAAGTGGCGGAGCTGGGATCAGAACCCATGACTTTCAGACTCCCAGGCTCATGCTTTACTACTAGGCCATGCTGCTTCTCAATTTTTTAGAACTTCTGGGATGCAAATAAAATTGTCCCTTTTCACAATTAATAATTTTTTGAGTCAGAGTTCTGGGTGAGGAAAGGGAGGTCCATAATCTTGGAAATTGCAATGTACCTACCCCCACCCTGTGTGTGTGGTGGTGGTGCTAAGGAGGTCTCTGACACCCAATGCCACTGGGGGAGTGGGGAGTGTAGACAGCTAGGAAGGAATCCTGAGGTAACATTTCTCACCTTTCTACCACCTACCCCATCTTCACAGCTGCCTGTTCCAAGTTTTCAAACCATCAATCAGTTGTATTTACTGAACACTTACTATGTGCAGGGCACTGTAGTAAGCACTTCGGAGAGTACAACAACAGACATTTCCTGCTCACAGTGAGCTTACAGTCTAGAGGGAGAGACAGGCATTAATATGAATAAATATTGCGGATATATACATAAGTGCTATGGGACTGTGTGGGGAATGAATAAAGGAAGCAAGTCAAGGCGATGCTGAAGGGACTGAAAGAGGAAAGGAGAGTTTAGTCAGGGAAGGTCTCTTTTAGGAGATGCACCTTCAGTAAGGCTTTTAAGGAGGGGAGAATAATTATTGGATATGAAGAGGGAAGGTGTTCCAGGTCAGAGGCAGGACGTGGGTGAGAGGTCAGCAGGGAGAAAGGTGAGATCGAGGAACACTGAGTAGGTTGGCACTACAGGAGTGAAATGTGTGGGCTGGGATGTAGTAAGACAGTAGCAAAGTGAAGTAGGAAAGGGAAAGGCGATTGAGTGATTTAAAGCCGATGATAAGGAATTTCTGTTTGATGCAGAGTGTAATAGGCAACCCCTGGAGTTTCTTGAGGAGTGGGGAAATATGAACTAAATGTTTTTGTAGAAAATTAATCTAGGCAGCAGAATGAAGTAAGGACAGGAGAGGGGAGAGATAGGAGGGAGAGAGGTGAGCAAGGGGACTGAAGGAAGCCCGTGTTGGGGTTATTTGAAAAAGGAAGTCTGTGTTGGGAGTTATTTGAAAGGAAGGTCAAGTGGACAATGGGTGTCTCTTTCCCAGTTTTACTAGCTGCTAGAAGGTGGGTACCATGCAGACCAGTGTGCTCACTCCTAATTAGTCTAGGAATAGCTTTGCCCTCTGTAGATTACCTCTTGCAATTCCTTCTTAATAAACCTACTTCTATTACTCCTCCAGTCTGTGAGCTCACAAGTTAACTGGTGGCTGGTTTCTTCCGGAGGCTCTCTGGCACTTGGACTTAGTCCACCCTCAGCCTCATGGCACTTATGGATGTATCTGGAATTTATTTATTTATATTACTACCTTCCCCCCTCCCCCAGACTGTAAACTCACTGTGGGCAGGGAATGTGTGTGTCGACTTTGGGAGAGTACAGTACAACAGATGCTTGGTATATTACTCTGCACACAATAAGCACTCAGTAAATTCCACTGATGGACTGCCTGCCTTCCTCTGGGACAAAGCAAACCGGTCTTAAATCTGGCTTCAAGAGCCTGCACAAGTTTTCTGCATCCGCTGCTCCCCAACTTGGGTGCTTTGCTCTTCACAATCCCACACATCTATATCTTGCTAGCAATTCCCTGTCTCTGATTTTCTGAGCAAGCAACTCTCCAATATAGAAGGCTATAACCTCCCCAAATCTCTCATGCCTCCACTCTTCCAACTTCAAAGCCCAAGTCTTCCAGAAAGACTTTGCTGAATAATTCCCAAACCCCAAAGTTGGAGAGACCCCAAAACCACTCTTGTATTTACATATATATATTAATCTACAGCACTTTTGTATGTTCGATTATTTACTTTGATACACTATCCCTCCCTGAGCCTTGTTCTTCCTCCTGCTCCCACTATTCGCAAATTATTCAGTGTGACTGTCTCCCTGATCAGATTATAAACTCTTTGTTGGGAGGGAAGATGCTGATGTTGAACCATCCCCAGTATTTTAAATGTTTCTTTGCATCCAGGAAATACAACTGTTTGATGAATCACTACAGGGAAATAACAATAAGCCCTTCTCTCCCTGGCGTGTGGATGTCTTTCTTTCAGGGAAATGAATCAATCAGTGTTATTTATTGAGCACATACTATGTGCAGAGAACTGTACTAAGCACTTGTAAGAGTACAATACAACAGAATTAGCAGGCACATTCTTTCAATCATATTTATTGAGCACTTATTGTGTGCAGAACACTATACTAAGCACTTGGGAGAGTACAGTACAACAATAAACAGACATATTCCCTGTCCAAAATGAGTTTACAGTCTTGGGGGTTGGGAGGAGGCAGACATCAATATAAATAAATTGCAGATATGTACATAAGTTCTGTGGGGCTGGGAAGGTGGGGAAGAAGAAAGGGAGTAAGTCAGGTGTTGCAGAAGGGAGCAGAAGACAAGGAAGAAAGGTGGAGCTTAGTCTGGGAAGATCTTTTGAAAGAGAGGTGCCTTCAATAACTCTTTGAAGAGAGTGGTGTATAATTGTCAGATTTGAGGAGGGAGGGCATTCCAGGCCAGAGGCAGGATGTGGGGTCGTTAGTGAGATAGGCTAGGCAGTGAGGCAGGTAAGATCGAAGCCGAGTGAGAAGATTAATATTAGAGGAGCGAAGTGTGTGGGCTGGGTTGTAGAAGGAGAGACGCGAGTTAAGGTGGGGGGCAATGTGATGGAGTGCTTTAAAGCCAATGCTGAGGAGTTTTTGTTCAAGGAGGAGGTGGATGGGCAACCACTGGAGATTTTTGAGGAAGGGGGTGACATCCTGAGCGTTTTTGTAGAAAAATGATCTGGCCAGCAGAGTGAAGTATGGGCTGGAGAGGGGAGAGACAGGAGGCTGGGTAGTCTGCAAGGAGGCTGATGCAGTAATACAGATTGGATAGGAGGAGTGATTGTATTAACATGGTAGCAGCTTGGATGAAGAGGTAGGGCACATTTTAGTGATGTTGTGAAGGTGGGACCAACAGGATTTAGTGAAGGATTGAATGTGTGAGAGAAGTCAAGGATGAAGCCAAGGTTATGGACTTGTGAGACAGGAAGGATGGTGGAGCCATCTATAGTGATGGGAAAGTCAGGTAGAGGACTGGGTTTGGGTGGGAAGATAAGGAACTTCCCTTTCCATAATGAGCTTAGAGTCTAGGAATACCAACCTTTTAATAAAACAATTCATTCCTTGAGGAATGGAAGTTCACCTGGGGAGAACTGAAAATAAATCACTAAATGAAGCTTGGTTTACGGTCTTTGAATTTGTAATTCTGGGGTGTGTTCTCTAATCTTCCACTGCTCAAATCCGCTTGCCATATTCTAAATATAGGAATGACTTCACCTTGAAATGGAATGCAGCAGCTGTTCCAAAGTCCACAGGGACGCACTACAAAGGCTTAGGCTAGAGTTAATTGAGCACTTTGATACTACTGTGTTAGGCACCTTGAAAATAGTGACAAAGAATTTGTTTACCCAGTGGCATGGAGCCAGAACTCCAGAGATAAATTCCATCGTTCAAATGTTTAAGAGTTAGAGCAGGTTACCCGGGTGACTGCACAGGTGAGAAAGAGCAGGGGAAGAGATGGTTTTCCACCACAGAACCCCCAATTCGGCCATGCAATGATAAATGGACTGAAGAAAAAGAACTTTTGTTTCCAGATTTCCCTGCTCTCCACTAGAAGAAAAGTGTGGGGCCCTACCTTCGGAAGAAACATTAGATAGTAAACTCAGAGCTCAAAGTCAAAGGAAGAAGGAGAACAAAGATTTAAACTCCATTTTATACATCATAACATTAATCCTAATCATAATAATCATAATGACTGTGCCATTTGTTAAACTCTTACTCTGTGTCGAGCACTGTACTAAGCATGGCAGTAGAACTCAAGTCTCACAAGGGGCTCATGGTCTAAGAAAGAGAAAGAACAGGTACTGAATTCCTATATTGCAGATGAGGGAACTGAGGCACAGAAGTCAAATCACTTGCCCAAGGTGACAACACAGAAATGAGCAGGAGGAACCAGCATGTCCTAGTTGATAGGACACTAATCCCTGCTCCACCATGTGTTTGTGTGACCTTGAGCAAGTCACTTCACTTTTCTGTTCCTCAGTTTCCTCATCTGTAAAATGGAGATTAAAACTTTGAGCCCTATATGGGACATGGACTGTGTCTACCCTGATTAGCTTTTATATTCCTCAATGCTTAGTACATTGTCTAGCACACAATAAGCACTTAAGTGCCATTAAAAAAAGTGGCAGAGGGTGGATTAGAACCCAGGGCCTCTGACTCCCAGGCCTGTGCTCATTCCACTAGGTCATGCTACTTCCCCAAATTTCCACATGAGAATGATGAGGCACTGAGAAGTTAAGACAAGAAGTATGGTGTGTTGGATCGAGCACAGACCTGGTAGTCAGAAGGCCATGGGTTCTAATCCTGACTCCTCTACATGTCTGCTGTGCTACATGTCTGCTGTGTGACCTTGGGAAAATCACTTTACTTCTCTATGCCTCAGTTACCTATTCTGTAAATAGTAATACCTATTCTGTGAGCCCCACATGGGACAGGGACCATGATCGACCCGATTTGCTTGTATCTACCCCAGTGCTTAGTATAGTCCCTGGCACGTAGTAAGTGCTTAACAAATACCATAGTAATGATGGTAATTATTACTATTAAATGATTTACCCAGGGTCACACAGTAGGTGGAGCCAGTATTAAAGCCAAAGTTCTCTGATTCCCAGTTCGGTGGTTTTTTCTACTGGGCTATGCTGCTTCTTACCTCATTCAGGACGTGCACAATCTATACCATTATGACTACCAACAGCCTGTGAGGGGTCTCCTGTCATAACTGATGGAAAACGGCTTGTTGTCAGCAGAGAATGTGACTACCAACTCTCCTCTATTGTTTCCAAAGCACTCAGTACTGTGCTCTGGGCTCAGTAAACACTCAATAAATACCACTGATTAACTGATGACATTCGAAAGATGGCATCTCACAATCGCAGAGTGAGCTCTAGATAGGGGTGAGACTCTTAAAGCTTTCCAACGTAAATGTCCATGAGGCTGGGCACCGGAGAAACTTGAGGCATATTGGTAGATTTGCTGTCCATCACAGGCATTCACCACTCCCCTCCTCTCATTTCAGTTCAAAAAGAGAACACAAAAAGCTTCTACTGAAACAAAGAACTCTTGGCATTATAAAGTACATAGTCTTGCAGAAATTAGGATAGTTTCAGTGTGATAAATTCATAACACGCTTGTCTGCTTTTGGTCAATTAATCATATTTATTGAGCACTTAGTGTGTGCATAACAGTGTACTAAGTGCTTAGGAGAGTACAACACAACATAGTTGGCAGACACACTCCCTGCACACAATGAACTTACAGTCTACAGAGGAAGACACATTAATACAAATAAATAAATTATGGATATGTACAAGAGTGCTGTGGGGCTGAGGTAAGGGGAGAATCTAAGTGCTTAAAAGGTACAAACAGAAGTGCATAGATGACGCAGATGGGAGAGCAAGAAAGAGAAAGAGAACTTAAGCTGTGAGAGTCTCTTGGAGGAGATGTGACCGTAATAAGACAATGAATGTGGGGAGATGGATTCATCAGTGTTATTTACAGAGCACTATACTATGCTAGCTACCTGGGAGAATACAATAAAGTTGGTAGATACTGTCCCTGCCTTCAGTGAGCTTACTTAGTTAGAGGATGGGAGGAGGAGGAGCCCGCGAAGGAGACTGAGATCACACTTGTTGAGGGCTTACTATGTGCAGAGCACTATGCTAAACTCTTGGGAGAGTACAATACAACTAAATTGGTAGACATGTTCTCTGCCCACAATGATCTCACAGTCTAAAAAGGTAGGGAACATTTCTCCTGCTCCTTTTGAATTCTCCTAAGTGTTCCACAAAGTCGGCATTCAATAAATGCCACTGATAATTACTTCAAAATATATTCCACAGTTGCCTCACTTAGATCTGGAAAACACCCATCTATTTATCCAGGTGTTGCTTTAGGTCAAATCTCTTTGCTCAGCCTAAAAATAGTCACAAAAATGGTCTGTGCATTCATCATTTTTGGAGACTGTTTGCCTTTCTAGGATGGAACAGAGAAGGGAATTATAAACAGTCTATGTAGAGTTAGTTTGCCTTTCTGACAGCACAGGTCTCGGGAATATAGATGCTATTTAAGGAGTTATGACCTATAACCAGGGAGGAAACACACACAAGGGGATCACAAATTTGTGGAAGGTGAATCTGGAAGCAGAATAATCTTGATATGAAGTTTTAGAACAGCTCTGGGGGACTCACATCAGCTGCATAACTGTTTCTATATTAAAGTTCCCTTACTTTTATGTTTCCCCTTGTACTGGGTCACTAAATGTCATAAAATTGCTTTCCAAAGGATTCAAATAAATGTTATGATAGAAAATCTGATCACTCGAAAATATTACCTGAGTAGGAACCTCGGATAATAGTAGAAGGGAATACCCCGTTGATGGGAAACTTTCCATGAACATTGTTACCTGTTCGGTTTTATGGTATTTATGGAGTCTGTTCTCATTCTCTCTCTCTCTCTCTCTCTCCATGAAAAGTGATGAGGCCCTTACTCTCTCCATCAGAAATTAATGTGGCTTGTAATAAAGCAAGGAAAAATAAACTAGTTGTTCCCAGGAATCAGTCAGACTCTAACCAAGTGCGAGTATGCAACGCGCTGTCAGGTTCAGTGAATGTGGATGAGAAGCATTTGGGCCAGTAACTCCGGGCAATTGAAAATAATGGCAATGAATAAAACATGCAACATCAAAACTGAACATTCAGGTATTCAAGATGGAAGTCAGTCAGGCAAACACATCCCTGGTCTTTTCCTCTTGCTCCTCTGGGAGGCTGAGTTGGGTTTTCATCTATGTCCTCTCTCTGATTGGAAAAAAATGATTTTTCATTCTCCCCCTCCCACCCCCATACCCCTAAACACACACATGCAAAGAAAAAAGTGACTTCAAATTATTTTATGTCCTCCCCCACCACCCATACACACACATCATATTCTCTCTTGTCTGAAAGATTATATGATTTAGGGGGACTAAATACTTTCCCAAATTCAGAAGCAATTTATATCATTGCTCATATTCCCTCTATGCTTTCTAGTTGGGATTTTGGAGATTTTACAAACACATTTCCTTGGGAAGATATTTCTCTTTTCATGTTGTAAGAGATGTAATTTTAGGAATTTTTTAAAAAAATAATTGATCAAGGAAAAATAAAAACAAAGCTAATCTATTCCATTCTTAACATTATACTGACCTCTAGAGTAGAAATAGCTCAACATACTCAAGTGAAATTAGATAACAGGGAGAAAAAAGTTTCTAAAGATCTTAATCACGTTTTGATCAGTCAGGCCACAGGTCTTACATGACTGGTCCGCCTTTCAGATGAGGTTATCTCCTGAAATAACATACCGAAGGGAACGCGCACTCCCAAATGGGTAGGAGGGTCACAAAATGCAAGCTCCTCCTGCTGCCCAGAAAAATAAATAAAAATAAATTGTGGCATTTGTTAAGCACTTACTGTGTGCAAAGCACTGTTCTAAGCGCTGGGGGATACAAGGCGATTAGGTTGTCCCACTTCGGGTTCACAGTTTTAATACCCATTTGACAGATGAGGTAACTGAGGCACAGAGAAGTTAAGTGATTTGCCCAAGGTCACACAGCTGACCAGTGGCAGAGCCGGTATTAGAACCCATGACCTCTGACTCCCAAACCCACGCTCTTTCCACTGAGCCACGCTGAGACACAGAAGGGTCTATGGACCCCGCTTTTGACCAGGACAAAGAGAGATGGCCCTCTTGACCACAGTGGCTGTGAGGGCCAGAGGGAGGAGGAAGCTGCATTCACTCTTGCCGCTGCCATCTCAAGTTGAGAGACTTAAGCCACGCCAGAACCTCCCTTGTCCACGCAGCCGCATAGGACCAGTGTGGCACAAGCCAGGCTACGGAGGTGGCCTGGTCTGCAACTGCTTTGGCAGAGGATGGAGGCACAAGTCCACTGGCCCTCATGGGAAGGGCCGCTAAGGAGGGCTATGATGGTGGCAGCGATGGCAAGTCCTGGCCACCACTGACACATGGACAGCCTTGGGCCTGCCTCACCCATCATGGCCTGGACGAGGACTGGCCATTTGAGCCAGGACTGCTGCCCTGAAAGCGTTAGTAGTCTCAAATCATCATCATCATAATAATAATAATGTTGGTATTTAAGCGCTTACTATGTGCAGAGCACTGTTCTAAGCGCTGGGATAGATGCAGGGTAATCAGGTTGATCCACGTGGGGCTCACAGTCTTCATCCTCATTTTACAGATGAGGTAACTGAGGCACTGAAAAGTTAAGTGACTTGCCCACAGTCACACAGCTGACAAGTGGCAGAGCCGGGATTCGAACCCATGACCTTCTGATTCCCAAGACCAGGCTCTTTTCACTGAGCCACACTGCTTCTCATGCAGTAAGGTAAATATTAGTAAATATCATCACCAGTGATATTTTTAGAGCCCTTATTCTGTGCAGAACCCTGAATTAAGTGCTCTGGAGAGTATAGTACAACAAATGCAACCCTAGCCAACTCACCCACCTTCTGCTGGGCTACAGGGTTGCTGCAGCTTGAATAGGACAACAGCAGCAGATGACAGGAATGATGAAAGGCAGACCTTTTTTCTTTTAATGGTATCTGTTAAGCTCTTACTATATGCCAGCACTGTACTAAACGCTGAGGTAGTTACAAGATGATCAGGTTGGACACGGTCCCTGTCTCACATGGAGCTCACTGTCTTAATCCCCATTTTATAATTCTGTTAGACTGTGAACCCTTCACTGGAAAGGGATTGTCTCTATCTGTTGCCTAATTATACATTCCAAGTGCTTAATACAGTGCTCTGTACATAGTAAGGGCTCAATAAATACTAATGAATAAATGAGGGAACCTAGGTCCAAAGAGGTTAAGTGACTCGCCTAAGGTCACACAGCAGACCAGTGGCAGATCCGGGATTAGAACCCAGGTCCTTCTGACTCCCAGGCCCATTCTCTATTCATTAGGAAACACTGTCTTGTGTGTTCTAATCTTCTCCAACCCCCCTTTCCTTCTCTCTTTTCCCTTTCTCCCCTACACCTCTAACGAAGTTTTGCTCCATCTGGCCCCACCCCCCCAAAGTAATCAAAACTCCACTTACTATAAGCTTATTATCCCTATAGGCTATTCTATAGTAATAATCATAATGGTATTTGTTAAGTGCTTACTATGAGCCAAGCACTGTTCTAAGCACTGGGGGAGATACAAGGTAATCAGTGTTATCCCATGTGGGGCTCACAGTCTTAATCCCCATTTTACAGATGAGGTCACTGAAGCACAGAGAAGTTAAGTGACTTGCCCAAAGTCACACAGCAGACAGGTGATGGAGCTAGGATTAGAACCCACAACCTTTGACTCCCAAGCCTGGGCTCTCTTCACTAAGCCACGCTGCTTCTCTCACTTGTTTCAGTTTAAATAAGTACAGCGTACTGAAGTTACTGAATAAGAACCAATCAGCCATAATCCTCTTTAGTGTTCCTCAGGGATGGATAAGTTAGAAGGAAGCAAATAAGGACCTTGAAGAGGTGAGATGGAGAGGTGAAGGAGCCAGGTGTTAAATTGCGGGTCAGACGAGATGCCTGACTTCTAGTCCAAGTCTCCTTGTCCAGAAAGCAATCAGGCTCAGGCAAGGCCTGCAGAAGGACTCAGTCACACTCCATCTTCATCTGCAGCTTATCAATAGGCTTTGAGCATCGCCCCACAATCAATGAGGTGAACCATCCCACTGTTTCCAGGCATCGGGACTTAGGCCCCTCTCAGAGGTCCAGGAAGTCCAGGGAGAAATTGCTGGGCCAGATCAATTACACCTGCTCCCTTCCAAGAAGAAGAGGAGCTGGAAGAGTTCTCCTGGCTCAAATCCCAGCAGAAGCCTCGGTTTCCCCATGGGATAATGCAGAGCCAAGAACAGTTCTGCAGCTCTAGCTCCCTCAGCCTGACTCACACTGACTCACTCATTCGTATTTATTAAGCACTTAATGTGTGCAGAGCACTGTATTAAATGTTTGGGAGAGTACAGACACAGACACATTCCCTGGCCACAACAAGTTTACAGCCTAGAGGGGGACTGGCACATTACCCCTGCTCTGAGACTCGGGCCTGTTACTGCTGCTCTTATTTCCCTTACTGAGATCTGGCAGTTGGGGCAAAATTGGTGCATACATTCCACCTATGCAGCCTAATATGTCTGACCCAGAATCCTGGTCACACTGCTTTTTTTGTTTGTTTGTTTCTCATGGTATTTGTGTTATTCTATACCAGGCACTGTACTAAGTTCTGGGGTAGAATGGTGCTAATCAACTTGGACACAGTCCTCGTTCCACGTGTCTCATTTTACAGAGAGGGTATCTGAAGCCCAGAGAAGAAAAGTGACTTGTCCTAGGTCACATAGCAGACAAGTGACAGAGTAAGAATTAGGACCCCGGGCCTTCTGATTCCCAGGTCTAAGCAGTACCCACATGCACTGTTTTCCCCACTCCTCCTGTTCCACCAATGCCATAACCCTTTTTTTCAGCACTCTGCAAAAATTCAACAATCAGCATCATCTCAGCAGGAAAGGACTCTCTGCAAAATCTTAATCTAGTCTCATAATTCTGACCTGTGTCTCAGTTTACCAGTTTATAATAAAGTAGCCTATCATAGTCACCTCAGTGACCTGAAACAGGAAGTCAATCAAACAATGGTATTTACTTAGGATTTTCTGTGTGCAGAGCTCAGTACTAAATTCTTGGAAGGGTAATGATAACAACAATAATAATAATATGATATTTGTTAGGCACTTACTATGTGCCAGGCATTGTATTAAGCACTGGGGTAGATACAAGCAAATTGGGTCCCTGTCTCCTTATTTCTCCACCTTTATTGATGCCCATGCCCATCACCCTTGCCAGTTGTTCCAGACATTGAACTCTCTCCTCAGGCTCCCCTTCCCCTGCCTGCTCCCTCCCTTGCCCCCAATGACCTGGCCACATTCTTTATCCACAAAATTGACACCATCAGGCAGGATCTCCCAAAAATCTTCCCTGCCCTTCTCCAGGCCCTTGCCTCTCCTCCCCCTCCTTCAACTCTCCCATCTTTCCCAGCACTATCTCTAGAGGAAATCTCCTGGCATCTCTCAAAATCTCCCCCCACCAGTGCAACTGACCCCATTTCTTTGCACCTCATCAAAACACTTGTCCTCTCCCTTCTTCCCTCCCTAACTGCCATCTTCAACTGTTCACTCTCCAATGGTTTCTACCCCTCTGCTTTTAAACATGTTCATATCTCCCCTATCCTAAAACAATCCTCCCTTGACCCCATGGCTCCCTCCAGTTATTGCCCCATCTCCCTCCTACCATTCGTTCACAAAATCCTTGAGTTAGCTGTCTACACCTGCTGCCTCAAATTCTTCGTGTCCAATTCTCTCCCTGACCCCCTCTAATCTGGCTTCTGTCCCCTTCACTCCACAGAAACCACCCTCTCAAAGGTCAATAATGATCTCTGTCTTCTCGAATCCAGCAGCCTCTACTCCATCCTAATCCTTCTCGACCTCTCAACTGCTTTTGACAATTTCAACCACTCCCTTCTCCTGGAAACATTTTCCAACTTCAGCTTGACTGACATTGTCTTTTTCTGGTTCTCCTCCTCTCTGGCCCCTCAGACTCAGTCTCTTTCTGGGACTGCCTCCCATTCCCTAACTGTAGGTGTCCCTCAAGGTTCAGTTCTGGGTCGTCTTCCTTTATTTAGCTATACCCACTCCCTTGGAAAATTCATTTGCTCACATAAATTCAACTATCGCCTCTATGTTGATGACAACCAAATCTACATCTCCAGCCCCTGATCTCTCTCTTTCTCTCTCTCTGCAGTCTTGCATTTCCCTTCTCCTGGAAACATTATCCAACCTCTGCTTGACTGACACCATTTTTTTCTGGTTCTCCTGCCTTTAAGACATCTCTACTTAGATGTCCTCCCATTACCTCAAACTTAGTATGACTAAAACTGAATTTATCTTCCCACCCAAACCCTGTCCTTCCACTTACTTTCCCATCACTATTGATGCCACCACCATTCTTCCTGTCTCACAAGCTTGTAACATTGACAGTATCCTTGACTCCTCTCTTTCATTTAATCCACATATTCAAGGCACCACTAATTCCTGTCAGTTCTACTTAACAATTTCTCCAAAATCCGCCTCTTCCTCTCCATTCAAACTGCGATCATATTAATGCAAGCATTTAAACTATCCCACCTTGATTACTGTATCAGTCTCCTTCCCAACCTCCCTTCCTTCTGTCTCTCCCTACTCCAGTCCATACTCCATCCTGGCACCCGGATCACTTTCCTTCAAAACCTTTCAAACCATTTTTCCCCACTCCTCAAGAAACTCCAGTGGTTGCCCATATACCTCTGCATCAAGCAAAAATTCCTCACCATTGTCTTTAAAGTACTTAATCACATTGCCCTCTCTCACCTCACTTCGCTATTCTCTCACTTCAGCCCAGCCCACACACTTTGTTCCTCTAATGCTAACCTTCTCATTGTGCCATGATCTTGTCTATCTCATGGCCAATCTCTCTCCCACATCCTAGCCCTGGCCTGGAACACCCTGCCTCCTCACATCAGATAGATAATTGCTCTCCCCCACTTCAAAGCCTTATTGAAGGCACATTTCCTCCAAAAAGACTTCCCTGACTAAACCTTTCTCTCTTCTTCTCCCCCCCTTCTGTGTCAACCTGATTTGTTCCCTTCATTCATCCTTCCTCCCATCCCCATGGCACATATGTATATATCTGTAATTTATGTATATTAATGTCTGTCTCCCCCTTTAGACTGTGAGCTCATTGTGTGCATGGAATATGTCTGTTATATTTCACTCTTCCAAGTATTTAGTACAGTGCTCTGCACACAGTAAGCGCTCAGTAAATGTGATTGAATGAATGAATGGGGCTCACAGTCTTAATTTCCATTTACCAGATGAGGTAATGGAGGCACAAAGAAACAAAATGACTTACCCGAGGTCACCCAGTAGATAGGTGTCAGAGCCAGGAATAGAACCCAGGTCCTTCAGACTCTCAGGACTGTGCTCTATCCACTAGGCCACACTGCTTTTCTATTCAGTAACTGTACAGTACAATACAGTAGGTAGACACAATCCCTGCCCTCAAGGAGTTTACAGACTAGCAGCATTTGAGGGCTAGTGCAGGTCATTAATGCTGTCTCTTGCTGGGCTGACAGTGATCATCAACATTAGGGATACTGATCTCTCCATCAACAGAGTGCCCTGGAGACCTGCTGCAATAGAAATACTAGGCCTAATGGAAAGACCATCAGCCTAGGGCTCAGAGGACCTGGATTCTAATCCTGGCTCAGCCTCGTACCAGTTATGTGATCTTGGACAAGTCATTTAACTTCTCTGCCTCAGTTTCCTCATCTGCAAAATGGGGATTCAAAACCTGTTTTCCCTCCTACTTAGACTGTGAATCCCAAGTGAGAACTGATTAACTTGTATGTACCCTAGTACTTAGTACAGTGTTTGGCACATGGTAAGCCCTTAAGTACCACAATTATTATTATAATTCTTAAGGTCTCATTGGAGGCTACAGTGAATTTATCCCAAGCTATTCACCTTTTGGAAGACTGATCGCTTCGTGATATTTTTCTTGAAATCCTAACTCTTCACATGGCCTGTTCAAGTACAATCGATCATATTTATTTAGGGCCTACTGTGTGCAGAGCACTATAATGATGGCATTTGTTAAGTGCTCACTATGTGCCAAGCACTGTTCTAAATGCTGGGGGAGATACAAGGTAATCAGGTTGTCCTAAGTGGGGCTCACAGTCTTAATCCCCATTTTACAGATGAGGTAACTGAGGCACAGAGAAGTTAAGTGACTTGCCCAAGGTCACACAGCTGACAAGCAGCAGAGCCAGCATTAGAATCCATGACCTCTGACTCCCAAGCCCAGTCTCCTTCCAATGAGCCATGATGCTTCTCTACTAAGCATTTGAGAGAGTACCACAGAAATATTAGACATGTTCCCTGCCCATAGTGAGCTTACATACTAGAGGTTATCAGACCTTAAATCCATTTAAGGGACCAAAGTGCAACTTGGCCTGCTCTTGATTTGAGGCACACTCCCAGTTTTCAGAAATAGCTTAAGTGTGGTCAGTGTACTATAAGAATAGGCCACTAATAATGTGAATCAGAATGAAGTAATGCCATCCAGAGAAAGCTGCGCTAATAAATTTAAAACAACTAACAAAGTACCGAGATCTGGGCTGAGAGTAGGCCAAAGTGAATTTCTGAGAGAGTAGGTCGATGATGTTTACAATCCACATCTCTCTGTGGGACAAATGTGCTTTTGGAAGAGAATTTTTCAGTAGAAAAATTTGGTCTGGGCCCAAGTCTCCTATGCAGTCTCATGCTGAGTCAACCTCCTACCTAATGTCAGCTCTGTGGGAAAAGCAAATATTGGAGAACCTCTTACATAGATATTGGCTCATATGCAGGGCTGAAACTGGACTGATACAGCACAACTGCCTGATTGATGGAGGGCACTGCGGACCTCTACCCACTCCCTCTCCCTCATGCTACCAACCTTGGTTCCCTCAGAGGGTTTGTGACAGAGAGGGGAAGGAGGGTCTCCAGAATCCTGGCCAAGTGGAAGGAGCAGGGAAGGGGAACCCTAGGGCAGTCTCTGTCAATTAATGTAGATGCTTGAACCAATTAGAAAACATGCACAATGATCTAATCCAAGCTCAGGATTTGCATGACCTCTTACTGACATTCATCCCTCGTGTGTTGTATTGCATTAAGTATCAGGAATGAATGCTACTAAGTCAGATACTATTAGTGCTATTGAGTAAGGCAGATTCTAATTCAGTTAAATTTTCTTTCATCCTTTGCCACATCTTCCCTCTGTCCTGGAATTCTCTCTCCCTTGTATCTCTTACTGTCATCTCACAAGCCCATAACCTTGGCATTATCCTTGACTTCTCTCTCTCATTCAACCCATCACTAAGTCCTGTTGGTTCCACCTCACAACATCACCAAAATCCACCCCTTCCTCTCCATCCAAATTGTTACCATGTGAATACAATCACTCATCCTATCCTGCCTCAATTACTGCATCAGCTCTTAGCCTCCTGTCTCTCTTTACTCCAGTCCATACTTCACTCTGCTTCCTGGATCATTTGTCTACAAAAACGTTCAGGACATATCACCCTATTCCTCAGAAAATTCCAGTGGTTGCTCATCCACCTTTGCATCAAACAAAAACTCCTCACCATGGGCTTTAAAGCACTTCTCCTCCTTGCCCCCTCCTACCTCACCTTGCTACTCTCTTTCTACAACCCAGCCAACACACTTTGCTCCTCTAATGCTAACCTTCTCAGTGTGCCTTGATCTCACCTATCTCACTGCCTAACCCTAGCCCACATCCTGCCTGTGGCCTGGAACATCCTTCCTCCTCAAATCTGACAGACAATTACTCTCCTGCTTCCAAAGCCTTATTGAAGGCACATCTCCTTCAAGAGGCCTTCCCAGACTATACCTTCTTTACTCTTCCACTCCATTCTGCGTCACCCTGTCTTGCTCCCTTTGTTCTTCCCCTCCTCCCAGCCTCACAGCACTTATGTACATATCTGTAATTTTTTTATTTGTATTGATGTCTCTTTCCCTCTCCCTGGAATGTAAGCTCACTGTGGGCAGGGAACATGTCTGTTCATCGTTGTAATAATAATAATAATATTGGTATTTGTTAAGCGCACCGAGCACTGTTCTAAGCGCTGAGGTAGACACAGGGGAATCAGGTTGTCCCACATGGGGCACACAGTCAATCCCCATTTTCAGATGAGGTAACTGAGGCACCGAGAAGTTTAGTGACTTGCCCAAAGTCACACAGCTGACAAGTGGCCAAGCCGGGATTTGAACCCATGACCTCTGACTCCAAAGCCCATGCTCTTTCCACTGAGCCACGCTGCTTCTGTATTGTATTCTCCCAAATGCTTAGTACTTGCTCTGCACACAGTAAGCTCTCAATACAATCAAATTTACTCTACCAAACATTTAGTACATGAGCCACAGGCTCAGGACTTACCACGGATTTATTAAAAATGTAAATTTAAAAATATTTTAAATTTTCCTTACTCAGCATTGAGTTGCTACTCTCAATTATCCTGAGAGCTCATTTGTACCCAGCTACCCAGGAACATTGGATGCAGAAATCAAAATATTCAGTCGAACATTAAGAATATGGATCATATCAAGGGTGCTAAATAAGTGCTGGATAACATTTGAAATGAACTATTTTTTCTGTCCTTTCTGTTGTGCATTAAACACGTGAAAGATAGTGGCTTGTGGGTGATATATCCATGCTCTGTGATGTTTTTGAAAGAAAAACATATCCTTGTAATAGAAGCAGCTTTTGTCCTCACAGTAGAAACATATTGAAGGATTTTGGTAAAATGAAGGAGAAAAGAGAAGTCTTCCATGGCCATTTCAGGAGAAAATTATTGAAATGGTATAACCCCGCACAAAATTGGACTACTCAGATTAGAAAAAAAATCAATATAGGATAACCTTAGTGGCTGGTTCTCTTTTTTACTTCCTGCACAGAGAAGAAAAATGAATGACCAAGCCATTTCCATTACTTGGATCAGTGACCTTTGGACATTTGATATTCACCACCCCCCCCCGCCCCACAACACATATACATATCTCTGAATTGTATATTACAAATAAACTAATGTCTCTCTCCCTCTCTAGACTGTAAGCTCATTATGGGCAGGGATCATGCCTGCTAATTCTGTTGAACTGTACTTTAAGTGGTTAATACAGCAATCAGCACATAGGACATGATCAATAAGTACCACTGATTAATTGATATTGTTTCTACATTTTTAACCCCCCAAAATTAGGAGAATCATACTTTGAAGGCTATGACTAAAACTGACCAAGTGAATGGTAAAGGCAAAAAAAAAATTGAAAGACAAAAAGAGATAACTTGAGAGAGAGAGAACTTGAGTGGAGACTCAGAAAACAGTTGAGATACGGGTCTAAAATATACAAGTAAAAAGTAGATTCAATTAGGAGGCCTCACAACATGAAAGTATAAATCCAATTCACTGAACCACCAGAACTCACAATAAGAGTGGCAAGAATAGCATTTGCAACTTCAATTATCCCACACCCTCCAAAAATCTCATTGTTCCTCACAACATCTCTGCAGAGTAGGGGGCAGATAAAATCATTATTATTTTTCAGAAGACTATCAACTATTCCCCCTTTCCTTATTCAGGAAAATGAAATGTAGCTAATGATGTCAAATCCGAGCCACATGTTTCTTCTCCTTAAAATAATGCTCTACCTAGAAAAATCAACTGAAATTAACTGGTCCTTTTCTCTGCAGCTCATGGATTAGGTAAAAATGCCCCTGGATAGCTTTAAAAGCTGGGGTCAAATAAGCCACTCAGGCTGATGCTATTAATGATATCCAAATATTTTAGTTATACTAGTGCCAACTCAGTATAATTACCACAAGTCATTTCTGCTTCATGGTTAAATATAAAGACTGCTGGACATCCTTTGAACATCTGTGGGAGGAAGGAGGAGAAACAATGCCTTAAAAAACCTAAACCAGAAACTTAATCACAGTAATAGCCTTCAACCAAACTGTAGCAAAATTTCCTGAACATGAAAGACTTGAAAACAAAGATAGCAGCGGTCTATGGGACCAATGGGTGTTGAGTTCAATTCAATAGTATTTATTGAGCGCTTACTATGTGCAGAGCACTGTACTAAGCGCTTGGAATGAACAAGTCGGCAACAGATAGAGACAGTCCCTGCTGTTTGACGGGCTTACAGTCTAATTGGGGGAGACGGACAGACAAGAACAAGGCAATAAATAGAGTCAAGGGGAAGAACATCTCGTAAAAACAATGGCAACTAAATAGAATCAAGGCGATGTACATTTCATTAACAAAATAAATAGGGTAATGAAAATATATACAGTTGAGCGGACGAGTACAGTGCTGAGGGGATGGGAAGGGAGAGGGGGAGGAGCAGAGGGAAATGGGGGGAAAAGAGGGTTAATAATAATGTTGGTATTTGTTAAGCGCTTACTATGTGCCAAGCACTGTTCTAAGCGCTGGGGTAGACATAGGGGAATCAGGTTGTCCCACGTGGGGCTCACAGTCTTAATCCCCATTTTACAGATGAGGGAACTGAGGCACGGAGAAGTTAAGTGACTTGCCCACAGTCACACAGCCGACAAGTGGCAGAGCTGGGATTCAAACTCATGAGCCCTGACTCCAAAGCCCGTGCTCTTTCCACTGAGCCACGCTGCTTCTCCGCAGTGGAGAGGTGAAGGGGGGGTGGTAAAGGGAGTAGAGGGAGAAGGGGAGCTCAGTCTGGGAAGGCCTCTTGGAGGAGGTGAGTTTTAAGTAGGGTTTTGAAGAGGGGAAGAGAATTAGTTTGGCGGAGGTGAGGAGGGAAGGCGTTCCAGGACCGCGGGAGGACATGGCCCAGGGGTCAACGGTGGGATAGGCGAGACCGAGGGACGGTGAGGAGGTGGGCAGAAGAGGAGCAGAGCGTGCGGGGTGGGCAGTAGAAAGAGAGAAGGGAGGAGAAGTAGGAAGGGGCAAGGTGATGTAAAGCCTTGAAGCCTAGAGTGAGGAGGTTTTGTTTGGAGCTGAGGTTGATAGGCAACCACTACAGAGACAGGTTTGGTCATTCTAAGTGATGGGGAAAATGACCTTATTAAGTAATAATAATATTTGTTAAGCACTTACTTTATACAAAACACTTGGATAGAGACAATCAGATTATATTGTCTCTATCCCACAGGAGATTCACAGTCTAAGAGATGGAGAACACATAGCAAATCCCCATTTTACAGAGGGACAGGAAAGTTAAATGACAAGCCCAAAGTCACACATCTGGAATATGGCAGAGTTGGGATTAGAACCCAGGTCTCCTGATTCCCAGTCCCATGCACCTTCCACTATCCACTACACCCCAGCCCACATACTTTACTCTTCTAATGCTAACCTACTCACTGTACCTCCATCTCATCTATCTTGCCCTGACCCTTTGCCCATGTACTGTCTCTGGTCCAGAACTCCCTCCCCTTTCTTATCCAACAGATGATCACTCAATCAATTGTATTTATTGTGCACTTACTATGTGCAGAGCACCGTACTAAGCACTTGGGAAAAAAGTACAAATCAACAGAATTAGCAGACACGCTCCTCGCCCATAACTCTCCCTACCTTCACGGTCTTATTTAAAAAGTCACATCGTCTTCCAAGAAGCCTTCCCCAACTAAACCCTCATTTCCTCTTCTCACACTCCCTTCTGAGTAACCCCTGAACTTTGACTTTTACCCTTTATTTACTCAATTCTCAGCCCCACTACACTTCCACATATATCTGTAACATTATAATATCTCTCCCATTCTAGACCGTAAGCTCCTATGGTCAGGAAACATGTCTACCAACTCTGTTATAGTGTACTTTACCAAGCACTTAGTCGAGTGCTCTGCACACAGTAATCACTCAAGAAATATGATTGACTGATCTGATAGTCATACCTTAATGAGTTAATGTGCTGAGTTTAGTTGCTGCAAAATAAAACCTGCTAAGATACTCTAAAATTGCTGAGAACATTTGAAAGACTAAAAGAGAAATGTGGGACTTCTTAGGTATCAAAGCATCTTATTTCCTATTTAAGTGCATAATAAGATATGATCTCATTCAGCACCTTTCCCCTTGGTTAAAAGGTTTGGTAAGAATCTAAAGCCACTTCAACTATCAAACCATATATAACTTTTGGTTTTCTATTTCAGTTAAGAGAAATTTAATAATTCCCAGAAAAAGGGCTCTGTGAAGAGTAGAAGGAGTGCCTCAAAGAAATGTATAGTTCTCAAGAAGCTCATATTTCTAAATTAATGTATTTAACACCAGCATTGTAATCTTCAGCATATATTTCAAAATTGTTAGTGTACTTAATTTAGCCTAGCAGCAAATTAGCCAAGGATTCAGTGGTAATCAGTCAATAGCATTTACTGAGCACTAAGTGTGCAGAGCATTACATTGAGCACTTAGAGAGTAAATTATAACAATATAAGACATTCCCTGCCCATAGTGAGTTTACAGTCTAGAATGGGAGACAAACATTATTAGAAATAAATGAAATTACAGATATGTACAAAAGTGCTGTGGGACTGGTGGAGGGGAATGAATAAAAGGAGCAAATCAAGGTATAGCAGAAGGGAGTGGGAGAAGAAGAAAGGAGGGCTTGGTCAGGGAAGGCTTCTTGGAGAAGATGTGCCTTCAAAAAGGCTTTGTTGGTGGGGAGAATAACTGTGTGTTGGATATGAAGAGGGTTGACATTCTGGCCAGAAGCAGGATGTGCAAGAGGAGTCTCTGCAAAATAGATAAGTACAGTAAGTAGGTTGGCATTAGAGGAACAAAATGTGTGGTCTGGGTTGCAGTAGGAGAGTAACCAGGTGAGGTATTCATTCATTCATTCAATAGTATTTATTGAGCGCTTACTATGTGCAGAGCACTGTACTAAGCGCTTGGGATGAACAAGTCGGCAACAGATAGAGACAGTCCCTGCCGTTTGACGGGCTTACAGTCTAATTGGGGGAGACGGACAGACAAGAACAATGGCACTAAACAGCGTCAAGGGGAAGAACATCTCGTAAAAACAATGGCAACTAAATAGAATCAAGGCGATGTACAATTCATTAACAAAATAAATAGGGTAATGAAAATATATACAGTTGAGCGGACGAGTACGGTGCTGTGGGGATGGGAAGGGAGAGGTGGAGGAGCAGAGGGAAAAGGGGAAAATGAGGCTTTAGCTGCGGAGAGGTAAAGGGGGGATGGCAGAGGGAGTAGAGGGGGAAGAGGAGCTCAGTCTGGGAAGTCCTCTTGGAGGAGGTGATTTTTAAGTAAGGTTTTGAAGAGGGAAAGAGAATCAGTTTGGCGGAGGTGAGGAGGGAGGGCGTTCCAGGACTGCGGGAGGACGTGACCCAGGGGTCGACGGCGGGATAGGCGAGACCGAGGGACGGCGAGGAGGTGGGCGGCAGAGGAGCGGAGCGTGCGGGGTGGGCGGTAGAAAGAGAGAAGGGAGGAGAGGTAGGAAGGGGCAAGGTGATGGAGAGCCTTGAAGCCTAGAGTGAGGAGTTTTTGTTTGGAGCGGAGGTCGATAGGCAACCACTGGAGTTGTTTAAGAAGGGGAGTGACATGCCCAGATCGTTTCTGCAGGAAGATGAGCCGGGCAGCGGAGTGAAGAATAGACCGGAGCGGGGCGAGAGAGGAGGAAGGGAGGTCAGAGAGAAGGCTGACACAGTAGTCTAGCCGGGATATAACGAGAGCCCGTAATAGTAAGGTAGCCATTTGGGTGGAGAGGAAAGGGCGGATCTTGGCGATATTGTAGAGGTGAAACCGGCAGGTCTTGGTAACGGATAGGATGTGTGGGGTGAACGAGAGGGACGAGTCAAGGATGACACCGAGATTGCGGGCCTGCGGGACGGGAAGGATGGTCGTGCCATCCACGGTGATGGAGAAGTCTGGGAGCGGACCGGGCTTGGGAGGGAAGATGAGGAGCTCAGTCTTGCTCATGTTGAGTTTTAGGTGGTAGGAGGTAGGAGGTAGGAGGTAGGAGGGGTCAAGGTGATTGAGTGATAGACAAGGGAGTAGAAAGAATAAAAATGCCAGCCCTTCTTTTGGGAGACTGTCAAGCAGAGTGTAGTGGCAGAGTATTAGCCTCAAGACCAAAATAAATTTCTACAGAGAAGGAAAACAAGTTTCCTGATTCCTTGAGAAGTTCCACCAGCTACTCTTACAGATCAGACTCAATTCCAAATGGACGGAAGAAATCACAAACAATAATATTCTGGAGTGTAGTCAGCCTTTAAGCTATGCTTAACACAGCTACACTGAGTGGAATATGTGAGAGAGAGTGATACAGGATACCCAAACAGCTGTTGCTTAACATGTTCAAACAGAACTCCTTTTTCCTCCTTAACCATGTCCTCCCTTGACTTTTCCATCACTGTAGATGGCACCACCATCCTTCCTGTTTCATAAGCTCATAACCCTTCTCCTCCACACTTTATCTCACCTTGGCTTCACGGACTCTGTCGTCTCCTGGGTCTCCTCTTATCTTTCTGGCCGTTCATTCTCGTTCTCCTGCATGGGCTCCTCCTCCCCCTCCCATCCACTAACTGTAGGGGTTCCTCAAGGGTCAGTTCTTGGCCCTCTTCTGTTCTCCATCTATACTCACTCCCTTGGTAAACTCATTCGCTTCCATGGCTTCAACTATCATCTCTATGCAGATGACACCCAAATCTACATCTCCTCCCCATTCTCTCCCCCCTCCCTCCAGACTCTTATTTCCTCCTGCCTCCAGGACGTCTCCACCGGGATGTCTGCCTGCCACCTAAAACTCAACATGTCCAAGACTGAGCTCCTTTTCTTCCCTCCCAAACCCTGTCCTCTCCCTGACTTCCCTGTCACTGTGGACATCACAGTCCTTCCCATCTCACAGGTCTGCATCCTGGTGTTATCCTTGATTCTGCCTTCTCATTCACCTCACACAGCCAATCCGTCAGCAACACCTGCCGGGCTCACTTTCACAATATCACCAAGATCCGCCCTTTCCTCTCCATCCAAACTGCTTCCGTGATGGTACAAGCTCTCATAATACCCCAACTGGATTATTGTGTCAGCATCCTCCCTGATATCCCTTCCTCCTGTCTCACCCTACTCCAGTCTATTCTTCATTCTGCTGCCCGGATTATCTTTCTACAGAAACACTCTGGGCATGTCACTCCCCTCTTCAAAAACTGCCAGTGGTTGCCTATCAACCTTTGCACGAAACAAAAACTTCTCACTCTTGGCTTCAAAGCTCTCCATCACCTGGCCCCCTCCTACCTCACCTCCCTTCTCTCCTTCTACAGCCCACCCCATACTCTCTGCTCCTCTGCCGCTCACCTCCTCTCCGTCCCCTGTTCTCGCCTATACCCCTGTCAACCCTGGGCCCAAGTTTTACCACTGTCCTGGAATGCATTCCCTCCTCATATCTGCCAAACTAACTCTCTTCCCCTATTCAAAGCCCTACTGAGAGCTCACCTCCTCCAGGAATACTTCCCAGACTGAGCACCCCCTCTTTCCCTCTGCTCCTCCTCCCCTCCCCTTCCCCACCTCCAGCCCTCTGCTCTCTCCTTCCCCTCCCCTCAGCACTGTGCATATTTGTATATATCATTTATTACCCTATTTATTTTGTTAATGAGGTGTATATCTCCATGATTCTATTTATCTTGATGATGATGTTTTGTTTTGTTCTGTTTTGCTTCGCTGTCTGTCTCTTCCGTTTAGACTGTGAGCCTGTTATTGGGCAGGGATTGTCTCTATCTGTTACCGAATTGTACATTCCAAGCACTTAGTACAGTGCTCTGCACAAAGTAAGTGCTCAATAAATACTATTGAATGAATGAACCCTTGACTCTTATTCAAACCCACATATTAAATCCATCACTAAACCCTGTTGATCTCACCTTCTCATCACTAAAATCTGCTGATTCTCTCCATCCAAACTGCTACAATACTGATAAAATCACTCACTCTATCCTGCCTGGATTACTACATCCGCCTCCTTTCTGACCTTCCTGCCTCTTGTCTCTCCCCCATTCCAGTCCTTACTTCATTCTGCTGACCAGATCATTTTTCTACAAAAACATTCAGACTATGTTTCCCCAGTTCTCAAGAAACTCCAGTGGTTGCCCATCCACTTCCTCAATGAACAAAACCTCCTCAATATTGGCTTTAAAGCATTCAATCATCTTGTTCCCTCCTACCTCACCTCGCTACTCTCCTACTACAACCCAATCCCCACACATCACTCCTCTAATGCTAACTTTTTTACTGAGCCTCAATCTCATCTATCCAGCTGCTTATCCGTTGCCCACATCCTGCCTCTGGCCTGGAACTCCCTCCCTCCTCAAATCTGACAGACATTTACTCTCCCCATCCTTCAAAGCCTTATTAATGGTACATCTCCTCCAAGAGGCCTTCCCTGACTAAGCCCCCCTTTCCTCTTCTCCCCCTCCCTTCTATATCAACCTGACTTGCTCCCTTTGTTCATCCTCACTCCCAGCTCCACAGCATTTATGCATCTATCTGTAATCTATTTATTTTAATGTCTGTCACCTCCCACAGACCGTAAACTCACTGTGAGCAGGGAATATATCTGTTTATTGCAATACTGTACTCTCCCAAGTGCTTAGCACAGTGTTCTGCACACAATAAGCACTCAACAAATACGATTGAATTAATTAAAAGCTGAAAATAGGAAACTGAAAACAAGGAAGGCAGAAGAAACTTTTTAAGGACTAGATAAGACAAAACCTCAGACAACTCTGCATCTCAACTGAAAACCAGGAGTCAGTAACTGAGAGAAGTGTGATCTAGTGGAAAAAGCACAGAGGATTTAGGTTCTAATCCCAACTCTGCCGCTTATCTCCTATATGACACTGGGCAAGCAATTTCACTTCTCTGTGCCTCCATTACCTCATTTGTTAAATGAGGTTTAAGACTGTGAGCCCCATTTGGGACAGGGAGTGTGTCCACCCGGATTATCTTGAATCTACCCAAGCGTGTAGTACAATGTCTGAAACATAGTAAGTGCTTAACAAATCCCATTAAAAAATAATTAAAAACCTGCATGGCACTCTATCAAGAATGGACAGGTTATCTCTGAATAAAGTCTTTAGCAGGAGCAAGAGATGAGACAGAAGATAAAACACCAATCACTGACAAACATTAAGCATGACAACACAAGAATCATTCATTCAACAGCATTTATTAAGTGTTTTCTGTGTGCAGAACACAGTAGTAAGTGCTTGGGAGAGTACAACAATAAACAGACACATTCCCTGACCACAAGGAGCTTACAGCTAGAAGCTCCTATCTATGTGCCTGATATGACCTGAAATAAATCCCACATTGGTGTTTTCAATCCCACATGCATTGACTGGTAAATTTCACCATCAGCGATGTCTTCTTCAAATATGAAGGATAAGAGCTATAGTATGCCATGCATAGACCTTACATGTTTTGTGGGCAGGGAACATAATCATGATAATAATGATGGTATTTGTTAAGCACTATGTGTCAAGATCTTTTCTTAGCTAGAACAAACGTGTCAGCTAACTGTTGTTTTGTACTTTAAGTGATTAGTACAGTCCTCTATCACTGATATCATAGATAGCATTGATTGACTGGTGGTATAGAATCTTTCAGACTCCCACATAAATTCTACTTCATGCTCAAAGATACTACCAGTAGCAGTGAAATTCACTGATGGGATGAGTGTGAGAAGCAGCGTGGCTTAGTGGAAAGAGCATGGGCTTGGGAGTCAGAGGTCGTGGGTTCTAATCCTGGCTCCTCCACTTGTCAGCTGAGTGACTTTGGGCAAGTCACTTATCTTCTCTATGCCTCAGTTACTTCATCTGTAAAATGGGGATGAAGCCTATGAGCCCCATGTGGGACAACTTCCTAACCTTGTATCTACCCTAGCGCTTTGAACAGTGCTTGGCACATAGTAAGTGCTGAACAAATACCATTATTATTATTATTATAAGGCTAAAGTGGGACAACAGTTCCAACTGTGAGCCCGTTGTTGGGCAGGGATTGTCTCTATCTGTTGCCGACTTATACATTCCAAGCACTTAGTACAGTGCTTTGCACACAGTAAGCGCTCAATAAATACGATTGACTGAATGAATGAACCTCACTGTGCACAAAACTCCCCTGAAATGCTGCAATAACTGCTGCATCTGTCTCAGTGTTCACTTTTGAAGAGCACTGGACCAGAGTGCAAACCGCTCTACCAAAAAACAAACAAACAAAAAAAACCCAAAAAAACCCAAAAACCAAAAAAACCCAAAAACCAAAAAAACCCCAAAACCCACAACGTAATATCAATAACACAAAATGGGTATGCTATTGTGTCACAAGGCTGAAACTTTAAGAGCACAGATAATCCAAGTGGAGGATGCAAGGTCTAGGAGTGCATCCGAAGTTGCTAGACGACCATGCAGATCGCATCTCATATATAGAATGTTCTATCACTTCGTGTCTTATTACAGTGACTTGTCTCTTATGACTGATTAGAACATTATCAGCAGTTTAGCAATTCTGATCTCAATTTTTCTTGACATGTACACCACATTGTATTGTCATCTCATAAGATAAATGATATTAGTAGCTCCCAAATGTTAGTATTAGTAACAATATTAGTAGCTCCCAAAGGCTTGAACAAGATTTAAAATATAGCTAGGTTTTGTTTTATAAAAAAAACATTTTTTTTAATCCAAACAATTGTGTACACTGGGTATAGATCTGATAATAGTGTATTTACCTCCAGTCCCTTCATACAAGTTTAGCATCTTGTTAGTGTTTAGTATTAAACTTATTATATTATATTTATAGTTTAACTTTCTCAGACAATACTATTTAACTATCTATAGTTAAATATTTATTTATAGTTAAATGAAAAGTTTAACTATTTATAGTTAAATATTTAACTATTTAACTATCAGTAGTTGTGTAACTGAAAAAGCCGTGTAAAACCCACAGTCCTGGTGTAACTGTGAAGCTACGAAGGCAGAGGGAGAGATCAAATTCAGACTTTCCTCATGTTATCCTTCATCCCCAAACGTTTGTCAGTTAGTTCAGATGGCAATGATAATATTGATGACATTTGAGCACTTACTGTGCCAAGAATTGGAACTGATAAAAAGATAATTGTGTCAAATGTGGTCCTCATCCCACACAAGGCTCACAGTATAAGAGGGAGGAAGAATAGGTACCTCAGCCCTGTTTTACAGACGGGTAAACTGAGAGCTGGATAAGTTAAATTACTTTTCCATTTATGTGAATAAATATGGAACATGTGACTAAACTTAATATTTATAATAATGGCGGTATTTGTTAAGAAGTGGTAAAGCTAGAACAAGAAACAAGAATCCAGATGACTTTCAGTTTTCCACAAGGCCAAGAAATTAACTGAAAAACCAAGTGTGCATATGTAAAAATTCTACCAATAGAGAATGTCTTAATTAGATAAATCATAAAGATTTGTCTCTCAGAAGGAATGACAGCAGGATACCCAAATCACTACTGCATGGTGAGCTGAAATTAGATATCCAAAACAAGTATAAAAGCAAAATATTTTTTTAAAGACAGGTATCTGGGCTCCGTTGCTTGTCAGCTGTGTGACTGTGGGCAAATCACTTAACTTCTCTGTGCCTCTGTGCACATAGTAAGCGCTTAACAAATACCAACATTATTATTACAATAAGACAATGCCTCAGAAAATGCTGTATCTCAGTTGAAAGCTGTGAGTCCATTGCTAAGAAAAAAACAGCTGGGAATGCTATCAAGAAGGGAGACTATCTTCTTGAGCTAAACCTTTAAGAGCCAAGAGATAAGGAGTCAAAAGAAAAGAACAGCACAAGGTGTGGCAAGAATTAAGCATGACAGCATAATAATAATAATATTTAAGTGCTTACTAAGCACTGTACTAAATGCTGGGATGGATACAAGCAAATCAAGTTGGTCATAGTCCCTGACCCATATGGGGCTCACAGTC
The DNA here is from genome assembly GCF_004115215.2 of Ornithorhynchus anatinus. Classification (NCBI taxonomy): domain Eukaryota; kingdom Metazoa; phylum Chordata; class Mammalia; order Monotremata; family Ornithorhynchidae; genus Ornithorhynchus; species Ornithorhynchus anatinus. Next base: position 143,539,596 of record NC_041728.1, read on the forward strand.
TTAAAACCGTTTTTACAGATGAGGGAAGAGAGACATGCAGAGTGAAGAGACTTGTCCGATGTCACACAGCAGACAAGTAGCAGAGCAGGGATTAGGTCTTGGGTCCACCTGATTCCCCGGCCAGGGCTCTGACCATTAGGCCATGCTGCTTCCCCCAACAAGGGACAATGTATTTGTGTACACAATGTGGCCGAACAGTAGATCTTGCTTTATCAGTCCCACACCAATTTACAGTAGTAGTAGTAACAGTATATATTAAGTACTTATTGTGTGCAGAGTACTTTATCAAGTGCTGTGAAAGGGTATACAGGTGCGAATAAAACACAAACCTTATCCTTAGAGAGCTCAAACCTAGGAGGTGAATTCCAATGTTAGTGGTTTCTTCTTCATATAAAAAAAATAACTGTAGACTTTCAGAATATTAAAAATCAATTTTTAGCTTGCACTCAGTACCTAAACTATGGAAGGAAATAATATCCTTTTGGTGACTGAATCAAGTCTGCCCGGGAACCATGAAGAAAATGAATATTCCGTGCAATAAACTGAATGATGTCCCATTGAAGTGGAAGAATCTAATTCTCCATGCTCCTACAAATTAAAAAAGAGGCACTGACCAGTTGGAGGATTTGCTCAGAGTTGTTTCTTGTCAGTATGGGTACACCAACTATATGAAGGCCTTTCTCTAATTGAGAGGTGGGTTGATTCTCCAGTGGGAGAAAATTGATGCTTCAGTTCTTTAACTGATTGAGACACAAGAGAGAAGTTCCTTTATGATTCACAGGGGGAAAAAAAGATCTCTGTGTATACTTAGCCCCACAGAAGAAATATCATGTTCAATCAATTCCTTAGGTAAGAACCTCTAGAGAAATATATTTTCCACTTAGTGCTTTGTCTCTCCTAACAAAAGAAGAGCTGTGTTACATGATGGGCCATTTCACGTTGAGTGCTTTATAGACATTGACACGTTCAGTTTGGAAAATGATGAATATTTCCTCCCAAAGTCAAGTTATGTTTTGCTTTGGTTACAGGAACATCAGTTGAAGAAACCTTTCCTGTGATGTTTCAAAACACTGCACTCCAGGACTGCAGTTTCTCTTTTAAGATTTGGACTTGGGGCTGTCATGCCAAATTCAGAACATGTGAACTTGTTTCAAAATAACTTGTCAAACATAGCAGTTATAAATGTAACAGTCCCCAGGGCACTACCCCTCATTGAATAAGCAGCATGGCCTTATTGGAAAGAACATGGGCCAAGGAGTCAGAGGATCTGGGTTCTAATCCCAACTCTGCCATGTGCTGGCTGTGAGACCTTGGGCAAGTCACATCTTCTCTTTGTCTCAGTTACTTCTTCTAATAATAATAATAATGTTGGTATTTGTTAAGCGCTTACTATGTGCCGAGCACTGTTCTAAGCGCTGGGGTAGACATAGGGGAATCAGGTTGTCCCACGTGTGGCTCACAGTCTTAATCCCCATTTTACAGATGAGGGAACTGAGGCACGGAGAAGTTAAGTGACTTGCCCACAGTCACACAGCCGACAAGTGGTCGAGCTGGGATTCGAACTCATGAGCCCTGACTCCAAAGCCCGTGCTCTTTCCACTGAGCCACGCTGCTTCTGTAAAATGGGGATTCAATGGGGATTCAGCTTTCCCTCCTTCTCAAAGTGTGAGCCCTGTTTGAGGCAGGAACTGTGTCTGGCTTGATTATCTTGTATCTTCCCCAGTGCTTAGAACAGTGCTTGACACAGAGAAATTAATACCACAATTATTATAAGTATCATGTTGTCAATGGATACTCTGTTTATTCACATAAGTGCCTTCGCTACATAACTGGAGCACCCTGTTTTGATGAGTAAATCATATTTTTTTTTTGTGGCTAGAAGATAGAGCTCGGGCCTGGGAGTGAGAAGTGCCTGGGTTCTAATCCTGTCTCTGCCACTTATCTGCTGTGTGACCTTGGGCAAGTTTTTTCACTTCTCTGTTCCTCAGTTACCTCATCTACAAAATGGGGATTAATACCATGCACCCATGGACACATGGCTGTCTCCAACCAGTTTAGGTTTTATCTCCCCATGCACTTAATGCAGTGCCTGGAACAGAGTAAGAGCTTAATGAATACCATTTTTTTTAATGTAATAGTTATGCAAACAGGAAAGGAGGGTGAAAACAAGTGAAGTAGCATGGTGTAGTGGATAGAACACGGGCCTCAGAGTCAGAAGGTCATGGGTTCTAATCCCAGCTCAGCCACTTGTCTAGTATGACCTTGGGCAAGTCACTGCACTTCTCTGTGCCTCAGTTACTTCATCTTTAAAATGGAGGTTGAGAATGTAAGCCTAACATGGGGCAGGACTGTGTCCAACATGATTTACTTATAGCCACCTAGTGCTTAGTACAGTGCCTGGCATATAGTAAGCGCTTAACAAAACATTATTATTATTAGAGAAGCAGCATGGCTTAGTGGAAAGAGCCCGGGCTTGGGAGTCATAGGTCGTGGGTTCTAATCCCAGCCCTGCCACTTCTCAGCTGTGTGACTTTGGGCAAGTCACTTCACTTCTCTGTGCCTCAGTTCCCTCATCTGTAAAATGGGGATGAAGACCCCTCATGGGACAATCTATCTTGTATATCCCCCAGTGCTTAGAACAGTGCTTGGAACATAGTAAGCACTTAAATACCATTATTATTATTATTGTTATTATTATTATTTTGACAATGCAGCAAAGAGAAGTAAATGCAACGAGTGTTTTTTTATGCAGCACTTGGGAAAGTGCAAATGAAGTAAGAGATGCAGTCCCATTGCATTCTCTTACCTTTTTTCTCATCTTCCCCTCCCTCTTCTTTCTCCTTCTCCCCTTCTTGCTATATGTCATCCTTATGACCCATCTAACTGCCCTACTCTTGTTTTAACATAACACAAAATTGGGAGATTTGCACAAATATGGTAGCTTCCCCCTTCCCTTCCAATGTCTTCCACTTTCTTGTATTCCTTCCATTTTCAATTAAACTTGTAAATCATGAAATTGTCCCCTTCCCCTGCCTTTTCCTCACATAGCAGAGGAAATTTTCAGTTTACAAAGTACTATTTTTCGGGAGACAGAAAATGGGAAATTTAAGTCATGATCAATTATTATTTTGACAGAATTATTTTGATAGTATTAACTTGCTTGGTGGTAAACACTGAGAACAAATAGAGTAGATTGATAATTTGCATATGGACTAAGATAATTATTTACCATCCAACAAGGATAACAATATTACTACAACACTTATGATGTTAGTATATGAAAGAAAAAACTAGTGGCCATTTTCTGAGGGCAGACTTTTTCATTAATGGGATGGAAAAGTAATGGTATAGGATTTTTTTTAATAATTCTGGTGCTACATTTGGTCATTCTCCTAATAATGAGAGGGGAATACATTTTTTTCACTTTCAGATGAACATTATTCATATTCTCTAAAAGATACACCTAGCCCAGCCCAAATGTGGTTTTATATTTTATTGAGTCAGATTCTACAGCTGCCTTCCAGTCTTTCTGGGAATTGGGCAGGCACCTTTGAAAACATGGAGAAGCATAATGGAAAGAGCTTGGACCTGAGAGTCAGAGTACCTGATTCTAATCCTAGTTCTACCACTTGTCTGCTCTGTGACCCTGGGTAAGGCACTTGACTTCTCTGTGCCTCAGTTGTCTAATCTATAAAATATTCATTCAGTCATATTTATTGAGCACTTTACTATGTGCAGAGCACTATTCTAAGTACTTAGGAGAGTACAGAACAACAATAAACAGACAGTCCCTGGCCCCCTATCTTACAGTCTAAAGGGGTAAATACATTAATATAAATAATTTAAAGATATGTACATAAGTGCCACGGGACTGAGAGGGGGATGAATAAAGGGAGCAAGTCAAGGTGACACAGAAGGGAGTGGAGAAGAGGAAAGGAGGGCTTAGTCAGGGAAGGCCTCTTGGAGGAGATATGCCTTCAGTGAGGCTTTGAAGGGGGAGGAGAGTAATTGACTGTAGGATATAAGGAAGTAGAGCATTCCAGGCCAGAGGCAGGAACTGGGCCAAGAAATAGGGAGTAAGACTGTGAGTTCCATGTGGAACAAGGACTGTGTCCAACCTGATTAACTTGAATCTACCCCAGGGCTTAGTACAGTGTCTGACACATAGCGCTTAAATACCATTTAAAAAAAGAGAGGAAAAAAGCTAATGACAAACTGCAAGGGTCATAAACTTCTTTTCAGAACCTAAGCGCAAGTAAGTAAATTGAAGTCTCATTAAAAGCATTCTTTTAAAGTGCTCCAGTGTGTCATCTAACCAAACTCCTTGCAGAACAAAAGTTCTTTCCTTTAGGATTTAGGACAATATGAAAAATTTTCCTACAGTCCTGAAAAAAAAAAAATGAATTCATTCATTCAATAGTATTTATTGAGCCTTACTATGTGCAGAGCACTGTACTGAGCACTTGGAATGTACAATTCGGCAACAGATAGACAATCCCTGCCCAAAGACGGGTTGACATTCTAATCAGGAGAGACAGACGGCAGAGCAAAACAGAATGAAACAAAAACAAGACAACATTATCATGATAAGTAGAATCAAGGGGACGCACACCTCATTAACAAAATAAATAGGGTAATAAATAATATATACAAATGAGCAGAGTGCTGAGGAGAGGGGAAAGGGGGAGGGGGAGGAGCAAAGGATAGGGTGGGAGGAGGGGAGGGGGAGCAGAGGGAAAGGGGGCTTAGCTGAGGGGAGGTGAAGGGGGAAGGGGGAGGAGCAGAGGATGGAGGGGGAACAGAGGAAAAAAGGGTGGACCTCTGTCTGGGAAAGCCTCTTGGAGGAAGTGAGCTCTCAGTAGGGCTTTGAAGAGGGGAAGAGGATTAGTTTGGCAGACTTGAGGTGGGAGGGCATTCCAGGATAATGGTAGGAGGTGGGCCAGAGGTCAACGGTGGGATAGGCGTGAACGGGGGACAGTGAAGAGGTGAGTGGCAGAGGAACAGAGTGAATGGGGTGGGCAGTAGAAAGAGAGAAGGGAGGTGAGGTAGGAGGGGGCAAGGTGATGGAGAGCTCTGAAGCCAAGAGTGAGGAGTTTTTGTTTCGTGCAAACGCTGATAGGCAACCGCCCAGAGTGTTTCTGTAGGAAGATGATCCGGAAAGAGGAATGAAGAATAGACTGGAATGGGGAGAGACAGGAGGAAGGGAGATCAGAGAGAAGGCTGACACAATAATCCAGTCGGGATATTATGAGAGCAATTACAGAATGCAGTTCTGTACAAACAGAATGAATGCAATTACAGAAACTCTACCAGTCTCAAGGAAAGGCTTTGGAAGGGGTAAGTGTCAGGCAAAACAAAAATCAGAGCCATTTCAATTTAGGAATCTTTTCTTAAACTGCTTCAAAAAGTCCCATATAATTTTATGTAATTTAAATGAAACCCCCCTTGAGGGCCTTCACAACAGATCTCTTAAATGTCAGTTTATCCATGTTTTTAAGGCATTTTTGTTAAGTTGTTACTATGTGTCAAGCATTGTTCTAAGCACTGGGTCTGGTCTTGTCTTATGCCTTCAAGCCATTTCTGGGGAAGATGCAAGATAATCAGGTTGGACACAGTCTCTGTCTCACATGGGAATCATGGTCTAAATCAGGGGGAAGAGGATTTAATCCCCATTTTTACAGAGAAGTCAAGTGACTTTACCAAGGTCACACACCAGTCAAACGGAGAAGCTGGGATTAGAACTCATGTGCCAGGACCTTGTTACCATGTAATTTTTCATTGTCCTTGCTAATAGGTCTTTCATTCATTCATTTATTCAGTCGCATTTATTGAGCACTTACTGTGTGCAGAGCACTGTACTAAGCACTTGGAAAGTACAATTCAGGCAACAGAGACAATCCCTACCCAACAGTGGGCTCACAGTTTAGAAGTGGGGAGACAAACAACAAAACAAGTAGACAGGCATCAGTACCATCAAAACGAATAGAATCAAAGATATATACACATCATTAATAAAATAGACTAATAAATATGTACAAATATCACAAGTGCTGAGGGGAGGGGAAGGAGTTAGAGCAGAGGGAGGGAGTAGGGCCAATGGGGAGGGGAGGAGGAGCAGAGGGAAAGGGAGGGAGGGCTCAGTCTGGGAAGGCCTCCTGGAGGAGGTGAGCTCTCAGTAGGGGTTTGAAGAGGGGAAGAGAGTTAGTTTGGCAGTTGTGAGGAGGGAGGGCATTCCAGGACAGCGTGAGGATGTGGGCCAGGGTTTGTAGGCGGGACAGGTAAGAACAAGGCACAGTGAGGAGGTTAGTAGCAGAGGAGTGGAGTGTGTGGGCTGGGCTGTAGAAAGAGAGAAGGGAGGTGAGGTAGGAGGGGGCAAGGTTATGGAGAGCTTTGAAGCCAAGAGTAAGGAGTTTTTGCTTCATACCAAGGTTGATAGGCAACCCCTGGAAGTTTTTGAGGAGGGGAGTGACATGCCTAGAGCATTTCTGTGGAAAGATAATCCAGGCAGCGGAGTGAAGTATAGACTGAAGCGGGGAGAGACAGGAGGATGGGAGATCAGAAAGGACACTTACCATGATTTGTTTTATTCTAGGAATGCCCCTGGTTTCTAATGTTCTAAATGATAATTTTCTTAAAACAATGTTTTCATATTGATTGTGAACATTTGAAAATGTTGATTGTGATGCAATCAAAAGACTATTATTATGGTATTTGTTAAGTGTTTACCATGTGTCAAACACTTTTCTAAGCACTGGGTTAGATACAAGTTAATCAGGCCAGACACAGTCTCTGTCTCGCATGGAGCTCACAGCTTAAATAGGGAGAAGCAGGGGTATTTAATCCCCTTTTACAGTTGAAGAAACTGAGGTTCAAAGAAGTGACGCCCAAAATCACAGAGAAAGTAATTGACAGAACTGGGGTAAGAATCAATCATAATTCAAGTTTCTAATGCTGGTCCCTACTCCCTACCCAAGCTTAGCTAGCTTTGAGTCCATAATAAAAATAATGATGCTGGTGTTTGTTAAGCGCTTACTATAAACCAAGCACTGTACTAAACACTAGGGTGGATATAAGCAAATTGTGTCAGGCACAGTCCCTGTCCCACATGGGGCTGACAGTCTCAAACCCATTTTATAGATGAGATAGCTGAGGCACAGAGAAGTGAATTGACTTGCCCAAGATCACACAGACAAGTGTTGGAGCTGGGATGAGAACTCATGAGCTTCTGACTCCTGGCCTGTGCTCTATCCCTTACGTTATGCATTACAGGGTGAGGGCTCTGGCCTAGGCGAGCCACTACATTTTACCTCCTAAAGACCTACCTTTAGGTGAGAATTGGAAGTGGGAAGTCACTAGAACAATCACCAGCATTTGCTTCATTTAAAAGAATAAACACTATTATCATTAGCAATGTTATTTTCCACAAGCGATCAAAACTGCTCTAAACAATAAAACACATCAAAATCATTTGATCAGAAGCAGTTAGACTGAATAATTTTTATGTGACCCACACACCCACTTAATAAGATAACAGGAAAACAAAGAACTGAGAAGTCTAGTATAAACAAACAGTCAATAAAATAGCTCACAAACTGCAAAACAAATTCAGAGAGCATATTATCAGGATCATTAAAAACAAATCTAAATTGCTCTTCCCCTTGAAAACAAGAGCTCTTTTTTTCCCCCAAGGTAGAAAGAAGAGTGATAGCTGATGATCAAAATATTTAAGAAAACAAAACTTATGGCAGTTAACACAAAATTTACATCCTTTCAAAAAAAAAAAAAAATTAAATCACTCCCTCACTTCTTCCAGAAAACCTTCCCCAGCAACTTGAGTCATATCAATCAATAGTAACTCACACTTTTGCTTCTTCACTCATCTTCAGAATTTCTTTACACATTCAATTATTTGTTCTAGTATTTCCTCCGGGCATTGTTCCCTGTTATTCTTTCTGTTCCCACTGTAAATATTTTTGATAGTCTCCTGCTTTATAGTGTAATTTCCTTTTTCATAGGGAGTATTTTCTGTACTTCCAATATCAAATTTTCCTCCCCACCCCGGCCCCACCTGCTGCAAGAAGCCTAGTGGAAGCATGACCTAATGGATAGATCAACGTCCTGGGAATCAGAAAGACCTGGGTTTTAATCCCTGCTCTGCCACTTTTCTGCTGGGTCACCTTCGGCAAATCACTTCACTACTCTGTGCTTCACTTACCTCATCTGTAAAAATGGGGATTAAGACTGTGACCCCCATGTGGGACAGGGACTCTGTCTGACCTGATTGCCTTCTATCTACCCCAGCACTTAGAACAGTATTTGACACATAGTAAGCACTTAATGAATACAATTATTATTATTATTATTAAGCATTTAGTACAGTATATTGCACTCAGTCAGTATTCAGTACAGACCAATACTTCTATTTTTGTCCTTGTCTTTTGGATTTTTATCATCTCACCTTATTTGTCTGCTGTCCATCCTCCCTCTGAACTTATTCTTAGATTGTGAGATCTTTGAGAAGCATGGTCTGTATCAAACTCTGCTCTTGATATAGTGCTCCAGAGATAGTAGTCACTTAGTCAGTATTATATATGGCCCATCTAGAACAGATCTCATAACAAAGAAGCTCCTATGAGACTAATTCAAAGACTCTCAATGTTGTCCTCGGCCCATTGAGTTGGAAGAGTTCTCCATATAATATAGGAATTGCATTTGGACACTAAGTTCCCAGATTCTTCTTTGGATTCTCAAGCATTATTGGTTGAATAAGATAAGACTAATAAATAACCCTGTTGATGATTTAAAAATTATTCAGACTCTGACATGGACAGTCATACCATGGAGTAATTTTAGAATTTTAATAAAGTGTTTAGAGCTGCCAAACCTTTTATAAGTAGAAATCAGAGCCTGTCGAAGCTTTTGTCAGCTCTACAAGTAACCCAAAAGGTTTTGATGTTGTCTCCTGGACTCCTCCTGTTTTGGATCAGCAAAAATCATATCCATCATGACTTGTGATTAACTGAAGCTGCAGTGCGATTCTGGGATTAATGATGTTCCTTAGAAGCTGGTCTAAGAGGATGCATAAAAAATATAAATCAATGAGATCCAATGCTACTTGACCAAGGAAATTCACTTTTCTTTTTGAAGATGGGGATTATGAGGTTTGTTTCAATCTCGTTCAGTTCTTCAGTATTCCAAAGCCCATTGGAATCATTTGAGCAGCACTCTTTGCTCATAGATCTGGGCAGAGACCATATCAGATCCCATGATAAATGCTTGTTTATGGGCTGTCTGATAAGAGTGACAGACTCCCCAGTGGAGAGCTTTGCCCAGCCAATTTCTTTATTTAGGTCATGTCAGTCAATAAGACTCCAGAGGGGCCTAGAAACCTGTCCAAACTTGACGCTATGTCACTGAAAATAGTTCCAGTTAAATGCTTCTTAGGCCAAGTGGGATTGTCAGTGTTTCTGATGAGTCTGTGGGCTGGATCTGTGACTAATTCATTTGGCCTCTGACTCCTGAGAAGCAGCATGGCTTAGTAGATAGAGCACAGTCCTGGGAGTCAAAAGGTCAGGGGTTCTAAACCTGGCCCCACCACTTATCTGCTGTGTGACCTTGGGCAAGTCTCTTCACTTCTCTGGGCCTCAGTTCCCTCATCTGTAAAATGAGGAATAAGAGTGTGAACCCTATGTGGGACAGGGACTGGGTCCAGTCTAACTTGAATCTACTCCAGCACTTAGAACAGTGTTTGGCACATAGTAAGTGCTTAACAAGTACCATAATTATAATAATTATTATTATTATTATTATAAGTATCAGCAAGGCAAACCTCACTCAAGGTCACCCCCTAAGCACCCCCCGGCACTCCCTCACCGCCCCCCCCCACCCCACAGAGCTTGAGACAGCACATTTCAGACATCTTGATTACCTGCAAATTGAATGGCTGGAAACCATCCCTGACTGTGGCAGAACAAGTCTGATTTGAACCCAAGATTTTGAAGAAAAGATAGCGTATTTCTTCCCCAACCACATTTCCCCTACTCTTGTAACCTAACCAAAGTCTCTTTTCTTCTCAACTTAACTCCCCTCTAGACTGCAAGTTTGTTGTGGGCAGGGAATGTGTCTGTGTATTGTTGAACTCTCCCAAGTGCTTGGTACAGTGCTTGCACACAGTAAGCCCTCAATAAAATTCAAATGAATCGACTTAAACTCCTCTCTAAGTTTATTAGTTTCCTCTGGAGAAATGGGATTTGTTAAGCCCTGTGTGTCAAGCACTGTGTTTAATGCTGGGGTAGATAAGATATAGTCAGATCTAAGTCCAGTGTAGTCAGACCCAAGTCCCTGCCCTACAAGGGATACACCGCCTAAGCAGGAGGAATGGGTATTGGCTCCCCATTTCACAGATAAGGAAATTGAAGCAGAGTGGCCAAGAGATTTGCCTGAGGTCATAGGTGGGAAGTGATGTAGCAGGGATTAGAACCCAGATTTCCTGACTCTCAGTCTCATCCTCTTTCTATTAGGCCATGCTGCTTCTCAAAAACTGAGAAGCAACGTGGCCTAGTGGATAGAGCATAGGCCTGGGATGCAGAAGCACCTGGGTTCTAATTCTAACTCTGCCACTTGTCTGCTGTGTGACCTTGGGGACTTCACTTCCAATTTTCTAGGCCTCAGTTACCTCATCTGTAGAATGGGGATTAAGATAGTGAGCCCCATGTGGGATATGGACTGTGTCCAACCTAATTAGCTGGTGTCCAACCTAGTGCTTAGAAGAGTGCCTAGCACAAAATAAGCACTTAAACACTATAAAAAAAACTACATCAAGCCCCAGTCAATTTTTTTAGGTGCTTACTCAATACACAGTATTATGCTAAGCACTTTGGGATGGATTGATTGATTTTGGATTGTACATTAACATCAGTGGATATGAGTGCCCTGTTCTCAAGGGTCAAGAAGTGGAGACAAATAACTTGACAAATTTTAGATAGTGGTTAGTAATGGAGAACAAAGCTCACTCTGACCTCCCACTGCCCAGCTCCACAATAAAAGGCTCCACTCCATTTGTACTCCCTCTTGAAGAAAGGTAGGCAGAAAAAAGTTAAAAACTACATGAACCTAGGTTGGAGCACTGATACTTCTTCCAGAAGGTCCTTCTATTAATTGATGGTATTTATTGAATGTTTACTAGTTTGCCCAGCAAACTAAGCACACAAGTGTAGTAAATTCATGCAAGTTCACAGTGGAATGAGCCAACGAGAACCAGTTCTATTCTTAGCACAGTTAGGTTCAAGACTATTGAGATAGAGTGTTAAGAGATAGAGTGTTATAGAGAGAAATGCTCTAGGAAAATCAATGGTATTTATTGAGTTCTGACTGTGTGGAGAGCACTGTACTAAACCCTTGGGAGAGTATAACAGAGGTGGTAGACACTTTTCCTGCTCTCGGTGGGCTTACACTCTAGGAAGCAGGAGATACAATTCAGAGCAAATCACAGACCCAGGAAGTGGTGGAAATTGTTTAAAAGTAATTTAATACTTTAAATGTTATTTGGTGAACCCTGCAGTGGTTCTTAGTAAGTAAAGACACCCTTTGTTAGAATTAATCACATTTACATTCTTTTAAGTCACCCTTCTGCCATCAACATTAATACATCCTCATCCCCGCATATGGATGGTATAAAGTTTCTAATTAAATTCTTAACCTGAATTTGGGTAATTGACAACCTAATTTTACTCTCCCGCATACCTTTATCTTAGTCTACCACTTGTCATCCACACTCAATCACTGCATTCACCACCTCATTGGCCCCAAACAATGGCATATATTGAGCACTCACCTGATTTAAAGCACTGTACTAAGCACTTGAGAGAGGAAGCAGCATAGAGTAGTGTATAGAGCACAGGACTGGGAATCAGGTCATGGGTTCTAATCTCAGCTCTGACACGCCTGCTGTGAGACCTTGGTCAAGTCACTTCACTTCTCTGGGCTTCAGTTATCTGTAAAATGGGGATTGGGGCTGTGAGCCTCACTTTGAACAGGGACTGAGTCCAACTCCATTGCTTGTAACCATCCTAGTGCTTAGCACAATGTCTGCACATAATAAGTGCTCAACAAGTGCTACAATTATTTTTACAAGAGAGTTGAGAGTCTGGATCCCTGCCCTCAAGAATAATAATGTTGGTATTTGTTAAGCGCTTACTATGTGCAGAACACTGTTCTAAGCACTGGGGTAGACACAGGGGAATCAAGTTGTCCCACGTGGGGGTCACAGTCTTAATCCCTATTTTACAGATGAGGTAACTGAGGCACAGAGAAGTTAAGTGACTTGCCCACAATCACACAGTTAAGTCGCCTAGCCGGGATTCGAACCCATGACCTCTGACTCCAAAGCCCGTGTTCTTTCCTCTGAGCCATGCTGCTTCTCTAAGAAGCTTACTAACCTGGTGGTCTAAAGCCTGTTCAGTGCACACTTCATTCTGCTGCCCAGATCATTTTCTAACACATCATTCTGGTCATGTCTCCATGCCTCAAAAACCTCCAATGGTTGCTCATCCCTGTCCTCACCCTACCGGAATTCCTGACAATTTCAAAACACTCATTATGCACTCCTCCCCCTAATACCATTACTATCCAGCCTACCTATTTTGTTCCTCTGTCAACCTCCTCACTACATCTTGTGCACATCTATCAATTTGTGTTTAATCGATCAATGGAATCTGTTGAGCACTTACTATATGCAGAGCACTGTTTTAAACTTTGGGAGAGCACAATGCAACAGAGTTGGGAGATGCCTTTCCTGCTTGCTGGAATTGTTTCCCCCTCCAAATAATAATAATAATGGTATTTGTTAAGCTCTTACTATGTGCCAAGCACTGTCCTAAGCACTAAGGTAGATACAAGGTAATCAGGTTGTCCCACGGGGGGCTCAGAGTTTTAATCCCCATTTTACAGATGAGGTAACTGAGGCACACAGTAGTTAAGTGCTTGCCCAAGGTCACATGGCAAACAAGTGGCAGAACCAGGATTAGAGCCTGTCCTGTTTCCACTAAGCCATGCTGCTTCCCATCTGTGCCTCATTTCCCTGTGCCTCACTTTCTTCATCCATGAAGTGGGGATTAAAATACCTGTTCTCTCCTTTAGACCATGATCCCCATATGGGACGGGGACTGTGTCCAACCCATCGTATCCAACCTAACTATTCTTTCTATCCTCAAAATCCTACTACATATCTTCCCTAGTATAAGTTCCATAACTAATCTCTCACCATGTCACTTCATACTCTTTTTGCCAAATTGTACTTCCCAAACGCTTAGTACAGTGCTCTGCACACAGTAAGTGCTCAATAAATATGATTGAATGAATGAATACACTTCCTCTGGCCTGAAATGCCCTTCCTCCTCAAATCCAACAGATAAGTACTCTTCCCCATATGTGTCTTATTGAAGGTACATCTCCTTCAAGAGGTCTTCCCTGACTAAGCATTACCCCCCAACCCCAACATTTCCTCTTTCCCCACTCCCTTCTACATCAGGGTTGTCCCTTTGCTCCCTCCCAGCCCCATAGCACTTATGTTCATATCTGTGATCTATTTATTTATATTAATGTCTGTCTCTGCATGTCTAGATTGTAAGCTCACTGTGGGCAGGGCATGTTTCTGTTTATTGTTTTATTGTACTCTCCCAAGTGCATAGTACAGTGCTCTGCACACAGTAAGTGCACAAATACAACTGAATGAATAAGTGCCACGGGACTGGGAGGGGGGAAGAACAAAAAGAGTAAGGGTGATGCAGAAGGGAGTGAGAGAAGAGGGAAGCGGGGTTCAGTCAGGGAAGGCCTCTTGGAGGAGTTGCAATAAGGATTTGAAGAATGGGAGAGTCATTGTCTATCAGGTTTAAGGAGGGAGGGTGGTCCAGGCCAGAGGCAGGATGTAAATGAGGGGTCCCTACGACTGAATGAATGAACTTTTCTGTGCCTCAGTTCCCTCATCTGTAAAATAGGGATTAGGACTGTGAGTCCCATGTGGGACAGGGACTGTGTCCAATCTGATTTGCTTGTATCCACCCCAGTGCTTAGTCTGGTACACACAGTTTGCACTTATATATCCCAATTATTATTATTAATATTGTAGTGATTTTAAATGATCCAGTTTTGATATTAAAACAAAAACACAGCTATTTCTCTTCATTTAAATCACTTCATTCATAGCTATTATTCAGGGACTCAGAAATGCAAACAGAAGTGCTACTCTCTAAAATGCCACATTTTACATTCATTTTCTCTCTAATTTTAAATTGCTTTTCATCACTTATGTGATTCCATGTCTCAAGTTGTGGATTTATCATATTAAAAAAATTTGATTTTGGCTGCAAGAAGATAGGTATGCTTCGAAGGATTCAAAATTGTAAAGAAATGAGTTCTCCCATTAAATTAAATGGAACTATTTGCCAGTCAAATCCCTTAATGAGTAGAGCTGTACAGTCTTATCCTTTCATCCCGTTTCGTTTAGATATGGAGGAGAGAAAATAGTCACTAAAGGTAGTCTCCAAACAGCTGCCAATGAAAGTCAATCAAATCATTCAGTCAAATGATACTTTATGAAATTTTTCCAGTGTTTATTAAATCTGAGCTTACATGAAACTATTAAAAAAAGCCATATTGCTATCTGGCTTCTAACAAACACCTTCAGTTATATGTTTATGTGAGGTCTGAACAGGAGAATTTTCCGAGTTAACTGGCTATATGACTTCTTTGTAAAATGTAAATGAGATATTTATGCGGATATTTTTTTCTGAACAACAACAAAAACTCACTGGTCTGAGCCCTGCAACAATCAATTCATCAAGATCAGATGGAAATGAAACAGTACTTCTCAACTTTTTCCGTGCTTTTTTGTGGTGGTAATAAGTTTCTCTTTTTCTTTTATAAGCCACTCCACAGTAAACTTATCATTAGGTCAAGTGTCAGTGCAACTGATGAGCTAAAAGATGATATGATGCACATCAACAGTGCTTGTTACTCTCCCACCCAGCATTCAGCACTGCCATTCCTCTAAACAGCTTGATTTTGAGGGCGATTTCTCTTCCCCTCCCGTAGAAAGTGACATGAGATGCAAATTTAGATCTATATTTCATAATGTAAATAAATGAATAATATTGGTATTCAAGTGCTTAATATGTGCAGAGCACTGTTCTAAGCTCTGCGGTAGATACAGGGTAATCAGTTTGACCCACGTGAAGCTCACAGTCTTCATCCCCATTTTACAGATGAGGGAACTGAGGCATAGAGAAGTGAAGTGACTTGCCCACAGTCACACAGCTGTCAAGTAGCAGAGCCGGAATTCAAACCCATGACCTCTGACTCTCAAGCCCGTGCTCTTTCCACTGAGCCACACTGCTTCCCATGAACTTCTTTGGTTAAGAGTCATGTGCCTATCTTGTGACCTTGGGCAAATCACTTAAATTTCCCTGTGCCTCACTTTCTTCAACCATAAAGTGGGGATTCAATAGCTGTTCTCTCTTTTAGATGGTGAACCCTATATAGGACAGGGACTGTGTCCAACCTAATTATCTTGTATCCACCTGAGTACACAGAACAGTGCTTGGCACAGAGTAAGCTTATAACAAATGCTGAAGTTGTCATTAGTCACCTGATCATCAGTAGGTATGAAATATTCCTTCCAACACGAGTGCCAGAATATGGGAAAATAGAGAAGTAAATTTGCTTTCTGTCTGCCCCCCCAAATTGTTAGTGGCTGCTCTTTCCCTGGTTTGGAGTTCTCTGGTGATTGAGTAGGCATCACATCATCTTATTTCCCTTAGCACCTTCCCTTTGATAACTTCAATCATTTCAATGAGTTCAGACCTCTGTTTTTAAGATAACAATTCTCTCAATCCTCCACAACTGCTGCATCAGTACTCCAGAGCTTATTAAAAGACGCAAGAACAGAAGACAATATTTTGGCAAGAGCATTATATAAGCCTGAAAAACTCCACTCATCTTCGAGAGAAGCAGCGTGGCTCAGTGGAAAGAGCATGGACTTGGAAGTCAGAGGTCAGGGGTTCGAATCCCGGCTCTGCCACTTGTCAACAGTGTGACTGAGGGCAAGTCACTTCACTTCTTGGTGCCTCAGTTACCTCATCTGTAAAATGGGGATTAAGACTGTGAGCCTCATGTGGGACAACCTGATTACCCTGTATCTACCCCAGCGCTTAGAACAGTGTTCTGCACATAGTAAGCGCTTAACAAATACCAACATTATCATTCATGGGTGAGCACTTCACTAATCTCGGTTCCGTCTATACTATAGTAGGAGAAATGGCAGTCAACGGTGGACTGCACCAGACACTTGGGAAACACAGAATAAAGTGATATTCTCTGTCTTCAGAGAGGGACAAACATTGCAAAAAATATTTAAAACTAGAGTGGTAAAAATACATGAGTGAGCAGAGTGCTAAGGAGAGTGTAATCAATTGTATTTATTGATTGCTTATGTGCAGAGCACTGTAATAAGCACTAGGGAGAATGCAATAAGAGTTAGTAGACTCATTCCCTGCTTGCGATGAGCATACGATCTGGATGATAAAATTCATAAATACTAGAGTGATTGAAAGAATGTC
Organism: Ornithorhynchus anatinus; assembly: GCF_004115215.2. Classification (NCBI taxonomy): domain Eukaryota; kingdom Metazoa; phylum Chordata; class Mammalia; order Monotremata; family Ornithorhynchidae; genus Ornithorhynchus; species Ornithorhynchus anatinus. Next base: position 143,556,209 of record NC_041728.1, read on the forward strand.
TTTTTATTGGTCCTTCCCTCAACATATATCAATTTGTTTAACTATTATGTAACCACTCAATTTTTCCTATTTATAATCACTCCTGCAACCCGGCATCAGCAGTAATTTACCCCCAGTACTTATGTCCACATCTTTAAACCTGTTGGTTCTCCCTAGTTGTGAAGACAGACACAGCAATGTTGTGACCTTCTTGAAGACAAGGATCATGTCTACTTACTCTATTGTCCTCTCCCAAGCACTTAGTACAGAGAAACAGCGTGGCCTAGTGGTTATATCATGGACCTGGGAGTCAGAAGAACCTAGGTTCTAATCCCAGTTCCGCTATGTGCCTGTGGCGTGACCTTGGGCAAGTCACTTAACTTCTCTGTGCCTCAGTTACCTCATCTGTAAAATGGAGATTAAAACCAGGGGCCCAATTTGGGACAGGGACTGTGTCCAGACTAATTATCTTGCATCTACCTCAGCACTTAGTAAAGTGTCTGGCAATTAGTAAGAGCTTAACAAATACCCTAATTATCATTATTATTACAGTACAAAGTAAGTGCTCAATAACTACTAGAAATTTATTCTAACCCAACCTCTGTAGCCTTCGGAGGTTTGAAAGCAAGCTAAATGAAATCTCAAATAGCAAGTTGATGATGACTTTGTCAGAGTTACGCTTCCGGAAGCCAAGGTATGATTATATCAATCCCAGGAGCTTTAAATGAGTACAATACAAGATAATTGGTAGTCTTGATCCCTACCTTCAAGGAGAGAGATGGGGAGACAGACATTAAAATAAATTATAACTAAGGGAAGTGGCAGAGTATAAGAATAGTGTACCTAAGTGCTATGGGGCTGAAGGTATGGTCAGTATCCAAGTTCCTAAGGGGTACAGGCACATGTGCATACCTGGTGCAGAAAGTAGGGGGAATAGGGTGGGAAAGATAATTTATTCTCCACCTATAGGCTGTAGGCAGAGAACATGTCTACAAACCCTGTTGTATTACACTTTCCTAATGCTTAGAAGAGTACATGCCCCCAGTAAGTGCTCAGTAAATACCACTAATTAACTGATTGCCTCTACCTGAAAAATGGGAATAATCAGACATAGAGAGGCTAAGTGACTTCCCAAGGTCACACAGCAGGTCGGTGGCAGAGCTAGGATTAAAACCCAGGACTCCTGATGCCCAAGGGAATGATCTTCCCTAGGCCATGCTGCAATCCTGCTATCAGGAGTGTATATAAGTGAGCCTGGAGATAGGTAAGCAGCTAGCTGCCAGGAGCCAGAACATGAGGCAGAAGTCATGCCTTATTCATCCATTCAGTTGCATTTATTGAGTGCTTACTGTGTGCAGAGCACTGTACTAAATGCTTGGGAAGTACAATTCAGCAATGAATAGACAATCCCTGCCCACAACTGTGAGGGACAGGGTCTATGCCCAATTCCCACTTGTGAATTCTTCCTAGTGCTTAGTACAGTGCTCTGCACATGGGAATCAGTTTGGCCTAGTAGATAGAGTATGTATCTGGGAACTAGAGAACCAGGATTCTGGTCCTGGTTCCACCTCTTGCCTTCTGCGTGACCTTGGGCAAGTCACAACTTCTTCGTGCCTCAGTTTCTTCATCTGCAAAATGGGGCTTCTCCTCCTCCTCCTTCTCCCGCTCTCTCCTCCTCCTCGCCCTTTCGGAAACGTGGCTCTCTCCCGAAGACACGGTCTCCGCCGCCGCTCTCTCCAGCGGAGGCCTCTCCTTCTCCCACTCCCCCAGACTCACCGGTAAGGGAGGAGACGTCGGCTTCCTCCTCTCGCCCCGATGCCGCTTCCGCACTATCCCTCCTCCCCCCTCCCTCTCCTTCCCCTCCTTCGAAGCCCATATCATTCGCCTCTACCACCCACTCCAGTTACTTGTCGCCGTCATCTACCGCCCTCCCGGTCCCACCTCCGACTTCTTCAACCACCTTGACCCCTTTCTCACCTTCCTCCTCTCCTTCTCTCTGCCCACTCTGATCCTTGGAGACTTCAACATCCATACGGATGTACCCGACGACTCCTCTACCGCCCGCCTGCTATCCCTCCTCGACTCTGCCGACCTCCTCCTCCACCATACCGCGCCCACTCACCGACTTGGTCACACCCTCGATCTCGTCATCTCCTACCGCTGCACTATCTCCTCACTCACCAACTCTGAAATCCCTCTCTCTGACCATAACCTTCTCACCTGCCTCATCTCTCACACTCCCTCCCCCTGCAAATCTTCGCTACGTCCCCACAGAGACCTCCGCTCTCTCGATCCCATCCGTCTTTCCAATAGCATCTCTCCTCACCTTGCCGCCCTGTCCTCTCTTCCCACTCTCGACGATCAGGTCTCCGCTCTCAACTCCACCCTCTCTACTCATCTCGACTCTCTCGCCCCCCTTTCCCTCCGCCGCTCTCGCTCCACTAACCCACAGCCCTGGATCACCTCCTCCGTCCGCCTCCTACGCTCCTATGCTCGAGCTGCTGAGCGCTGCTGGCGAAAGTCCAAACACCAAGCCGACCTCACACACTTCAAATTTATCCTTTCCTGCTTTAACTCTGCCCTCTCCTCCGCCAGGCAAAGCTTCTTCTCCTCCCTCATCGACACCCATGCCCGTCACCCCCGCCGATTGTTCCGGACCTTTAACTCTCTCCTTAGGCCCCCTGTTCCTCCCCCTCCCCCATCTCTCACCCCTAATGATCTGGCCACCTATTTCCTCACGAAAATCAACACGATCAGGTCTGAGCTCCCCAAAGTCACCCCTCCGCCTCTCCCCTCCCCCCCAGCAACCCCCTCCCCTACTTTCCCATCCTTCCCTGCAGTATCCTCAGAGGAGATCTCCTCCCTCCTCGCAAGTGCCACCCCCTCCACCTGCGCCTCGGACCCCATTCCCTCTCACCTTCTTAAAACCATCGCCCCTGCCCTCCTCCCTTCCTTAACGTCTATTTTTAACCACTCAATCTCCAAGGGCTCCTTCCCCTCTGCCTTCAAACATGCCCACGTCTCCCCCATCCTAAAAAAACCCGCTCTTGACCCCACTTCCCCCTCCAGTTATCGTCCTATCTCCCTACTACCCTTCCTTTCCAAAATCTTAGAACGAGTCGTCTACAATCGATGCCTAGAATTCCTTAACTCCCATTCTCTCCTAGACCCCCTCCAATCTGGCTTCCGTCCCCTCCACTCTACCGAGACTGCTCTCTCTAAGGTCACCCATGACCTCCTTCTTGCCAAATCCAATGGCTCCTACTCCATTCTGATCCTCCTTGACCTCTCTGCTGCCTTTGACACTGTCGACCATCCCCTCCTCCTCCATACCTTATCTCACCTTGGCTTCACGGACTCTGTCCTCTCCTGGTTCTCCTCTTACCTCTCTGGCCGATCATTCTCGGTCTCCTACGCTGGAGCCTCCTCCCCCTCCCATCCTTTAACTGTTGGAGTTCCTCAAGGGTCAGTTCTTGTCCCTCTTCTGTTCTCCATTTACACTCTCTCCCTCGGTGAACTCATCCGCTCTCACGGCTTTGACTACCATCTCTACGCAGATGACACGCAGATATACATCTCCGCCCCTGTCCTCTCCCCCTCCCTTCAGGCTCGCATCTCCTCCTGCCTCCGGGACGTCTCCACCTGGATGTCGGCCCGCCACCTAAAACTCAACATGAGCAAGACTGAGCTCCTCATCTTCCCTCCCAAGCCCGGTCCGCTCCCAGACTTCTCCATCACCGTGGATGGCACGACCATCCTTCCTGTCCCGCAGGCCCGCAATCTCGGTGTCATCCTTGACTCGTCCCTCTCGTTCACCCCACACATCCTATCCGTTACCAAGACCTGCAGGTTTCACCTCTACAATATCGCCAAGATCCGCCCTTTCCTCTCCACCCAAACGGCTACCTTACTATTACGGGCTCTCGTTATATCCCGGCTAGACTACTGTGTCAGCCTTCTCTCTGACCTCCCTTCCTCCTCTCTTGCCCCGCTCCGGTCTATTCTTCACTCCGCTGCCCGGCTCATCTTCCTGCAGAAACGATCTGGGCATGTCACTCCCCTTCTTAAACAACTCCAGTGGTTGCCTATCGACCTCCGCTCCAAACAAAAACTCCTCACTCTAGGCTTCAAGGCTCTCCATCACCTTGCCCCTTCCTACCTCTCCTCCCTTCTCTCTTTCTACCGCCCACCCCGCACGCTCCGCTCCTCTGCCGCCCACCTCCTCACCGTCCCTCGGTCTCGCCTATCCCGCCGTCGACCCCTGGGTCACGTCCTCCCGCGGTCCTGGAACGCCCTCCCTCCTCACCTCCGCCAAACTGATTCTCTTTCCCTCTTCAAAACCCTACTTAAAAATCACCTCCTCCAAGAGGCGTTCCCAGACTGAGCTCCTCTTCCCCCTCTACTCCCTCTGCCATCCCCCCTTTACCTCTCCGCAGCTAAAGCCTCATTTTCCCCTTTTCCCTCTGCTCCTCCACCTCTCCCTTCCCATCCCCACAGCACTGTACTCGTCCGCTCAACTGTATATATTTTCGTTACCCTATTTATTTTGTTAATGAATTGTACATCGCCTTGATTCTATTTAGTTGCCATTGTTTTTACGAGATGTTCTTCCCCTTGACGCTGTTTAGTGCCATTGTTCTTGTCTGTCCGTCTCCCCCGATTAGACTGTAAGCCCGTCAAACGGCAGGGACTGTCTCTATCTGTTGCCGACCTGTTCATCCCAAGCGCTTAGTACAGTGCTCTGCACATAGTAAGCGCTCAATAAATACTATTGAATGAATGAATGAATGAATGAATGAATGAATGAATGGGGCTTCAGTACCAGTTGTCCTCCAACTTAGAGTGTGAGCCCATGTAAGACAACCACCCTATCTGTCCTAGCTAGTTTGTAGTTACCTCAGCACTTAAAATAGCACTTAACACATAGTAAGAACTTAATAAATACCATTTTTAAAAGTGCTCAATTAAATATTACTTCTACTACTACTATTCATCCTTATTTGGAAAGCTGGGGTGAATAGTGTGGGACCTTGAGTGTCTATCCCTGCTAAAAAGCTCCCGGAGCCCCCCAGACCCAGAAACCTTGTTAGTAATAGAGTCTTTGTTTAATGTTTATTTACTGAAGATGACTAAATTGCTAAAAATATTTACCCAGCCATGTTAATTATTTTTTTAAAAACTCTAGTTTACATGTATCAATCAGCAGCTAGATAGAGAGCATAATTCACCCAGAGCCAGACTTTTTTTTTTTTAATACAGAAAAATACATTTCCTGGCTGTCAAGCCTAATCTCTTCAACTCCACTGCTTAGAACTGCTTATCTCAGTACCTTCACTGGGAATCTATCTAGAAAGAGTGACCTCAGGATAAAGTGAAAGATATTAAAGTGGAGAATGTTTCTGCCTTGATCAATAGTTCATTGCTGGAATTGCCCCAGTCTGCTTTTCTTTTATTTCCTAATGTTCTAGTTGGACTCTTTTACAGGGAAGGGTGGTGGAATAAGGGGCTTAATTAGGATTGCCACTCATGTATGAGTTTCTTCTTTTGGCCAAGTATGGTTGAAAGATTTTACTTCAGAACATCTGAGAAAATACCCAATCAATGCCTGGTATATTTACTCTCCCTAGCACTCAGTACATTTTCCTGCACACAGTAAGCACTCAATAAATAGGACTGATTGACTGAGTGCAGAGCACTGAACTTAGTGTTTGAGAGAATACAATAGGTTAGGTAGGCATGATCCCTGCCCACAAAGAACTTACAGGCTAGAGGGGGAGACAGACAATAAACTACAAATGGATATGAACATAAGTGAAAAATAAATTGCTATAGGGGGTACAAACCCAATACAAGAAAATGTAGTGATTTGCATCTCCTATAGTCCCTCAGCAATGCTATTTATAATAACAATAAAAATAGTAATATACTTTCCCAAGGGCTTAGTACAGTGCTTTGCAAAGTAAGCACTCAATAAATGATTATTAATAATGATAATAATTAAGGTACTTGTTAAGTGCTTACTATGTGCCAAACACTGTTCTAAACACTGGGGTAGGTACAAGTTAATCAGATTGGACACACTCCCTGTGTCACATGGGGCTCACACTCTTAATCCCCATTTTTACAGAAGAAGGAACTGAGGCACAGTTAAGTGTCTTGCCCAAGATTGCAGAGCAGGCAAATGGTGTAGCTTGGATTAGAACCCATGACCTTATTACTCCCAGGCCTGTGCCCTATCCACTAAGCCTTGCTGCTTCTCTTAAATAATCCATTTTTAAAAATCACTCTCTAGAAAATATTTCTAATGTGGAGGGGAAGTAAAAAAGAATCTACCATAATGGCCAGCATCTAAAACTGCTGCTGCGGTGGTGGCAGAAGACACTGGACAGGCAGAGATGTAGTGGGTGGAGTTGGAGCATATAAAACCATCAGTGAGGTTGCAAGAAGCTGGAGAGTGGAAGCAAATGGTAGAGATAACCCAGGGTTGACAGTATTGTGAAAGTAATGAAGGAGACAAGATTGATGGAGAGAGCATAGTTGAGGGATTATCAGTATTTTGTGAGCAGGGATCATGTCTACCAACTCTACTTTGCAATGCACACAGTAAGTGCTCAGTAAATACCATGGATTTATTGAGGTAATGTGTCTTCACATCAAGGGAGGAGAGGATGGGCAGGGAGTATATAAATGATGTAATAGCTTGGGCTATGAGGAGAAGGACCAGAGTATGGAGGTTGCAGTAGGAGAGTAAGGACTGAGTTTGCAGATTTGAGTGTGTGGGTGAGTTGGCAGGTTAGAAGGTTGCGGTAGTCAAGTTGGTGAGGTTTCAGAATTAGAACCAGAACCATGTGTATATATCTATGATTCTATTTATCTTGATGGTAGTGATGCCTGATTACTTGCTTTGTTGTCTGTCTCCCCCTTTTAGACTGTGATCCCGTTGTTGGGCAGGGATTGTCTCTATCTGTTGCCGAATTGTACATTCCGAGCACTTAGTACATAGTAAGCGCTCAATAAATACTATTGAATGAATGAATGAACCAGGTCTCCTACTCTTTTCTCTGGATGATGATGCCATGCTAAACTAGACGACATCATAGAACGTAAGCTCGTTATGGGCAGGGAAAGCATCTACCAACTCTGTTATAATGTTCATGCTCAAGCACATAGTTCAGTGTTCTTTACACATAAAGTGCTCAAATACCATTGACTATAATCTCCTTATCACTTGTATTTGTCCGGGCAATTGTTTATTTTTACCACTCTAGTTGTAAGTATTTTTTGTAATGTCTGTCCCACTGAGTGCAGACTGTCCCTTTATTCTAGACTTCCCAAGTGCCTTTTGCAGGGCACCAATAACTGCTGCAGCTGCTTCTATTACAGATCTAATCAAGGGTGACGAAGTGCTCACCCTTGAAGGTGAATGGATTTTCTAATTCTGTTACCAAAATATTGTCCTCTATTCTCACATCCTTTAATGAGCTTTGGTGACGTGGAAGTACCGATGCAGCAGTTGTGGAGGACTGAGAGAATTGTTAGCTTAAAGATGGAGGTCCGAATCAATGGTATTTATTAAGCACTTACTGTGCATGGAGCACTGTATTAAGGTTTGGGAGAGTACAACTCAACAGCAGACACATTCCCTCCCCACAGCGAGCTTACAGTCTAGAGGGGGAGACAGACATTAATATAAATGAATTTCAGATATGTACTTAAGTACTGTAGGGCTAGGGTGGAGAGGTGGTGAATAAAGGGAGCAAGTCAGGGGAGTGCAGAATGGAATAAGAAGAGGAAGTGAGGGCTTAGTCAGGGAAGGCCTCTTGGAAGAGATGTGCCTTCAATAAGACTTTGAAGGTGGAGAGAGTGATTGACTGTTGATATGAAAAGAAAGGGAGTTTCAGGTCAGAGCAGGGTTAGGGAAGCTGCATGGCTTAGTGGATAGAATATGGGCTTGGGAGTTAAAAGGTGATGGGTTCTAAATCCCACTCTGGTTTTATTTGCTACGTGGCCTCACTTTACTTCTCTGTGCCTCAGTTACCTCATCTGCAAAAGGGGGATTGAGACTGTGAGCCCCACACGGGACAGGGACTATGACCAAACTGATTTGCTTATATCCACCCCAGAGCTTTACACATAGTAAGCACTTAACAAATACCACAATTATTAATAATACTATATGCGTGAGAGGTCAGTCATGAGATAGACGAGATCAAGGTATGGGGAGTAGGTCGTCATCAGAGAAGCGAAGCGTGTGGGCTGGCTGTTGCAGGAAAGTAGCAAAGTGAGGTAGGAGGGGACAAGGTGATTGAGTGTTTTAAAGCCGATGGTAAGAAGTTTTTGTTTGATGCTGCGGTGGCTGAACAACCACTGGAGGTTCTTGGGGAGAGAGTAAACATAAACTGAATGTTTCTGTATGGAAATGATCCTGGCTGCAGAATGAAGTGTGGAGAGACAGAAGGCAGGGAGGCTGATACAGTAAATATGGTGGGATAGGATAAGTGCTTGGATTACTGTGGTAGCAATTTGAATGGAGAGGAAAGGTCAAATTTCAGGGATTCATTTATATATATTTATTGAGTGCTTACTGAGTGAAGAGCACTATACTAAGTGCTTGGAAAGTACAATTCAGCAGTAGAGACAATATTTGCCCGTACCAAGCTTACAGTCTAGAAGGGGGAAGAGAGACACCAAAAAATTAACAGGCATCAATATAAACAGAATTATAGATATGTACATATATACACACAAGTGCTGTGGGGCAGGGAGGCCGGTAGAGCAAAGGGAGCAAGTCAGGGTGACAGTGGGGGAAGCTGAGGAAAAGAGGGGCTTAGTTTGGGAAGGCCACTTGGTGGAGGTGAACCTTCAGTAGGACTTTGAAGGGTAGTGGGGGAGTGTGATTGACCTGAAACACTCTTCCTCCTCAAATCTGCCAAAGGTAGGACATGGGCCAGGGGTCAATGGCGATGTTAGGAAGGTTGAACCAACGGGAATTAGTGATAAATTGAATATGTGGATTGAATCAATGGAGTCAAGGATAATGCCAAGATTACAGCTTGAAAGACAAAAAGAATGGTGGTGCTGTCTACAGTGGTGGGAAAGTCAGGGGGAGGACATGGTTTGGGTGGGAAGATGAGGAGTTATGTTTTAGGCAAGCTAAGTTTGAGGTGGCAGGTCAAACTCACTGAAATGATTGATCTAGACTGTGAGCCAATTGTTGGGCAGGGAATGTCTCCGTTGCTGAATTGTACTTTCCAAGCACTTAGTACAGTGCTCTGCACACAGTAAGTGCTCAATAAATACGATTGAATGAATAAATGTAATCAAGGGGAGAGTGCTAAGGAAGATAGGGGTGACTTGATGCTTACTCATTCCCCCAAGAACTCCAAAGTGCTCAGTAAATATTGATTGATCATTTGTCACACAAATCAGCGATTGATAGCACTTACCTGTAAAATTAGAATAGTCTAAGTGAGACACCAAAAGGTTAAGTGACTTATCCAAGTTCACACAGCAGACAGGAGGCAGAGCTGGAAACCCAATCTCTTGAATCCCAAGGGGATGGTTTTTCCTTAGGCCATGTTGTAAACCCAGTACCCGACACCATTGTTAATCCTTAGTACCAAGAGCAAATCTTAAAGCATGATGCCTGCTAAATGTGCCTGTTGGGGTGAGAGCATAAAACAAAACAAAAAAGAAGGAGAGAGAGGAGGGAGAAAAGGAGCTGGAAGAAAAGGGGGCACTAGCTGCCAAGCAGTGTCATTGTCTGCCTTGATTAGAAGCATCAACTTGTGTGGATTAAGGAGATTTTCAAATATTCCAAATCTATATACCCCACTCCACACTTCTTTTTTTACATTTAAATTCTGCAAGAATAGCGAGCTCATGAAATTAGACAAGGGAGAGTGTTAAACCCTCCATAGTTGGCCACTCAATTTTACCTCAGATCATTTCAATTTACCACTGAAATGAACTTGAATTTTTTGCAAATAGGTACCTTCTCCATTTGTCTATTGGTGTGTGTATATACAAAGGGGGGAAATTAACCTTGGCATTATCCTAGACTCCTCTCCCTTGTTCAACCCACATTCTCAAGCCTCACTAAATCCTGTTAGTTCTACCTTCACAACACAGCCAAAATCCACCCCTTCCTCTCCATTCAAATTGCTACTGAATTAATGCAAGCACTTATCCTATCCTGCCTGAATTACTATATCAGCCTCCTTGCTGTTCTCCCTGCCTCCTGTTTCTCCCCACTCCATACTCCATTCTGTTGCCCAGCTCATTTTCCTTCAGAAACGTTTGGGCCATGTTTCCCTACTCCTCAAAAAACTCCAGTTATTGCCCATCCACACCCGCAAACAAAAACTCCTCACCATTGGCTTTAAAGCACTTAAATCACATTGTCTCCCCCTAACTCACCTCATTCCTCACCCACTAAAACCCAATCTGCACACTTCGTTCCTCTAATTCTAATCTTCTCACTGTACCTCGATCTTGTCTATCTCACCGCTGACCTCTTGCCTACATCTTACCTCTTGTCTGGAACACCCTCGCTCCGATGGAACAGAAAAATTGCTCTCCCCCACTTCAAAGCCTTATTGAAGGCACATCTCCTCCAAGAAGCCTTCCCTGAATAAGTTCTCTCCTCTTCTCCTACTCCCTTTTGCATCACCCTAACTTCCTCCCTTCATCCTCCCTCCCATCCCCACAGCATATATATATATAATGTAAATTTATATTTGTATATTAATGTCTGCCTCCCCTTCTAGACTGTGAACTCACTGTGGACAGGGAATGTGTTGTTTGTTATATTGTATGCTCCCAAGCACTTACTACAGTGCTCTGAACAAGGTAAATACTCAATAAATACAATCAAATGAATGAATGAACACAGTAGGTTCCTCAGGCAGTTCTGGAGTCCAGATGTCTCTACCCTCTATTATAACCACTAATTGAGAAATGGTACCATTATGTGGGAAGTACATAAAAAAACCCTTCCCGTTTCCTTCGAATCTACTTAGTTTGAAGTAATTCTTAGTGAGTCCAGTTATGAACCTCACTTTCTTTTCCTCAGATTGATTCTCTGGTTCCCATGAATTTCAGTCACTTCCCTGTTTCTCTTTGCATCTCAGTGTCAGAGACATGAAGTGACATCGTATCTTGGTGTCATAATTCTCTCCACTATCAATTGTCCCAGATCCCTTTGGACTTTTTCCCTTTTCTATCATCCCCACTTCCATTTTGTAATGAGGCACTAGCTCAGGGATCCAGATTGTTGTAAGAGAATCCCTGACCTGACACATTATGGTGCCATAACCACATTCAACTCCCATGGCTTGCTGGAACTTAGGAAAAATAGAAAAGCACCATTGGCCTAGTGGAAAGACATGGGCTAAAGAGTCAAAGGACCTGGGTTCTAACTCCATCTCCAATATGTGTCAGTTGTGTGACCTCAGGCAAGTCATTTCATTTCTCTTTGCCTCAGTTACCTCATCTGTAAAATGGAATTCAATTCCTCTTCTCAAACCCAGGCTCTAAGCCCTAATATGGGACAGGGGCTGCATCCAACAAGATTCATTCTTATTTACCCCAGTGCTTAGTATATAGTAAGTGTAAGCCCGTCAAACGGCAGGGACTGTATCTGTTGCCGACTTGTTCATCCCAAGCGCTTAGTACAGTGCTCTGCACATAGTAAGTGCTCAATAAATACTATTGAATGAATGAATGAATGAAAGTGCTTAACATTCATTTAACCATATTTATGGAGTGTCTACTGTGTGCAAAGCACAGTAATAACCACGTGGGAGAGGACAGTATAACAAGAGACTCATTCCCTACCTACAGCTGGCTTACAAATACCCTTAAAAAAATGGAGAGTTCACCACCTTGATTTTTGCCTTGGGGCTGGTTTCCAGCTTCATGTGGAAGCAAAACTGGGTTCTCAATGACTTCTCAAAGAAGATTCTGAAACTCAAATCACTAGAAGGCCCAATATGACCACACATTAAGAATCTCATTAAGAGATTCTATCCTGTCGGTTGTCAAATGCTTAATGTGTGGTCATACTGGGCCTTCTAGAGATTTGAGCTTCAAGAATCTTTTTTGAGAAGTTAATGAACACTACCTATCTTTCCCTAGAGTAAGGAAGCTCCCTGTGGGCAGGGACTATATCTGTGCCATGACTGGGATGTGGTTTGCATGACAATCGTGTGATTATTTATGGAGGTTGCCTGGGTGCCCCGTCAAGCCTACCAACCTAAAGGAGAAGGGTTTGAAATAGTCCCCCAACTCGTTGCCACTTCCCTCTGCCTCCCTCCTCCCCCAGTCATGACACAATCCAAAACACACCCCACTGGTGCTCATGTTCTACAAGGTAAGCTGATTGTGGGCACGGAATCTGTCTGTTACATTGTTCTCTCCCAAGCACTTTACTAAGTCTGCAAACAGTAAGCATTCAATGAATATAATTGACTGACTGACATCCCTGGCACTCCTGGCAGAGTAGAGGAAAGCATTCATAGTAGTCCTGGAAAAGTCATGGAGGGAACAACTATTCTATTTATAGCAGCCGGAGTTAGCTTAAAATACAAATGAAAGTCAGGTATGATAATGAATGGTAAGGATAATGCACCAATAAAAAGGGACTGCTTTAATTCCTACTGTTTCAGTAGGATGCTACAAGTTGCAGCCAGCTCCTCCAGTGCCCAGGACAGCATTGAGCACAAACTGATGTTTGAGTCACTCATGCTTCAGAGAGAAATTAAACACAGAATCCCAAGCAAACAGATTCCTATTAATTCCTCAATACTTGAAAATGTGAGGAGAGCATAATTCAAGTATTTATAAATCCTCTTCTCCACTGCCCATCTCACAGAAGACAGTATGGGATGCAGGCAGGACTGCTGTGAAAGACAGAGAGAAGATACTTTCCT